>NC_072381.2:58426212-58729242 GCF_028885625.2 Pongo pygmaeus
CCTTCCTGTCTCACCGGACAGGGGAAAAACATAGACAACAGATGTGAGGGCTTCAAGAAAACAGACTATAAATTACATAGCCAAGGAAGGCAGGGATAAAAAAGCTATATTGTGATGAAACTCTTGTGAAGGTCACAGCACTGAGTCACAGGTCCACTAAAATATTGAGATTTAATCAGACTATAGAACACTCCTTCTTCCATTCATCTTACCACCACACCAACAGGGCTCCAGTATAATAACAGCAGATTGCAGCCAAAAAACTGCAAGTTATATACTCTATCTAAGGAGGAGTACTTAGGGAAGCCCAAAGTCAAGAGGGGAGACACCAATAAGGACACTTGGGGGAATTTGAAGCCTCTGGCATAGCTGCAGCAAACATTAAAGATAGCCTAACTCCCACCCAGATGACCACAGATCTTCACACTAAAAACTTATTTAACCCTTATTACCTGATACAACACATCTGGGCTTTGAAATAAAATTACATGGCATACTAAAAGTCAAGAAAAACTTCTAAAGATAAAATACTACCATCAGAATCAGATTCAAACATGACACAAATTTTGGAATTATCAGGCAGGAAATTTAAAATAATTATAATTAATGAGCTAGGGGCTCTGATGTAAAATGAGCTAAGGGCTCTAGACAACATGCAAGAACAGATGAGTAATATACGCAGAGTTGGGGACTCTAAGAAAGAATAAAAAGGAAATACCAGAAATAAAAACAACTGTAACAGAATGAAGAATGCCTCTGATGGGCTCATAAGCAGATTGGATACAGCCAAAAAAGAGTCAGTGAGCCTAAGGCTTGTCCATAGGCACTTTCCAAACTGAAATGCAAAGAGGAAAAAAAATAAAAAACAACAAACAACAGAACAGAACAGTAAGAATTGAGGGACAATTTCATATGGTGTAATTTATGTGTAATTTGAATATCAGAAGAATAAAGATAACAGAACAGAGAAATATTTGAAGTAATAATGACTGAGGACTTTCCAAAATAAGTGTCAGACTCCAAATCACAGATTCAGGAAGCTTAGGGAACACCAAACAGGTTAAATGACCAAAAACCACTTACCTCAGCATATCATATTTATATTGCAGATAACCAAAGATGAAGAGAAAGTCTCAAAGAAGCTGGGTAGGTAAAGGTGGAGGACCACTTGCCACAGAAAAGCAAGGATAAGAATTACACCAAACTTCTTCTTTTTTTTTTTTTTTTTGAGATGGAGTCTCACACTCTTGCCCAGGCTGGAGTGCAGTGGCATGATCTTGGCTCACTGCAACCTCTGCCTCCTGGGTTCAAGCGATTCTCCTGCCTCAGCCTCCCGAGTAGCTGAGATTACAGGCGCCAGCCACCATGACCGGCTAATATTTGTATTTTTAGTAGAGACGGGGTTTCACTATGTTGGCCAGGCTGGTCTCGAACTCCTGATCTCGTGATCTGTCCACCTCAGCCTCCCAAAGTGCTGGGATTACAGACGTGAGCCACTGCACCCAGCCATCAAACTTCTAATTAGAAATCATGCAAGTAAGAAGAGAATGGAATGAAATATTTGAAGTGTTGACTGAAAAATCTCACTAACCTAGAATTTTATTTTTATTTTTTTCCAAGCCAGACTGTATCCAGCTTTATTAAAGATACTTTCCACAAACAATCATGGTATTTCAGGCAGGACATGGGCAGACAGTTGTTAACAGTATACAACAATGTTCAAACTCCCTTATTCAATGGACTACTGAAATCAAAAAAACCACTGTTAAACCCAATGAAGTCTTCATCTGATGCTCTGAATGGGGAAAGTTTAGAATAAGGGTTGACATATCACATATAGCATGTTGTTTAACAACTTTTCATGAGCCAACCCAGACTTTCAGGAAGTGAAATGAAAATGTCAGAAGTGATCTGAAGATCTACAATCTAGAAAGGGAAGCATTGCGCTTTTGAGGGGTGCCATCTCACTGGTATCACTGGAAAGTCCAGATTGCCTGACACACTGGTAACCAATTGTTGGGGGTCAGGTCCCAACAGATGTCTGGGCTTCAGGGAGTTAAGTCTATGCTGAAAGGTGGAAAGGGAGAAGAGGACATAAAAATGAATTTCTTTTTCCCTCCCACAAGGCTTTTGTGCCAAGATGGCCACGTGTGTCAAAGTCAGGGAATCCTTCCTCCCGGGAGCCAAGAGGAAGTCTCTCAAAATTAGAAGGGAAGGGGGTTTTCCTCACATCAATCCAGCTTCGGAGACATTCTATGAGTGACATATGCCTCTTCCCCCAAAAACAATAATGAAGTGTTCTGTGTGCTAACAACATAGCTTAAAAAAAAGTAAAACAAAATTCTGCATTTTTATAAAACTTGATAAAAATAGTATTTCAAACTGTACGGTCACCAGAAGTACACAGTTATAAAAAGTGCACACATTTCACTTGGCATCTCCAGCACCTTCAGCTTTCTGTGCCTAGTCTCTTTTGGCATCCCCGTTTTCTGCTGGGTTATTCCTCTCCTTGCCAGCATCAGCTTTTCTTTTCTTTTTTTTTGAGACGGAGTCTCGCTCTGTCGCCCAAGCTGGAGTGAAGTGGTGCCATCTCAGCTAATTGCAACCTCTGCCTTCCGGGTTCAAGTGATTCTCCTACCTCAGCCTCCCAAGTTGCTGGGATTACAGGCATGCACCACCATGCCCAACTAATTTGTGTATTTTTCAGTAGAGGCGGAGTTTCATCATGTTGGCCAGGCTGGTCTCGAACTCCTGACCTCAAGTGATCCGCCGGCCTCGGCCTCCCAACATGCTGGGATTACAGGCGTAAGCCACCTTGCCTGGCTTCCTTTTTCCCTTTGGGTACCTTCTCTTCTTTCTTTGCAGGGGCATTTTTAGGCTTGGGCTCTGGCTTTGGAGGAGCAGGTTTGGCAGACAGCCTCATGAATCTTCTCTGTGGTTTGTCCTTCACCTTGGCTTTATCTCCTTTAGCATCACCTTCAGCCTTTCTCTTGGGCATGGTGGCGGTGACAGCAGTGGAATGTAGGTGCTGGGGCAGGATGCAGCAGGCTTTGGTCAGATCAGTGGTGGTTCTCGCCTCTTCTCACACTGCCCCTAGAATTTTATATTCAGCAAAATTATTCTTCTAAAATGAAGAAATAATTTCTCAGGCCAATAAAAACTGATAAGAAATTTTACCACCAGATATTCCTTGCAAGAAATGTTACAAGAAGTTTTCGGGCAGAAGGAAAATGATACAGATGAGAAACTTGGATCTATATAAAGAATGGAAGAGTGTTGGTAAAGGAATAAACAAAGGTAAAATAAAATAATTTATTTTCTTATTCTTAATTGATCTAAAAGAGAACTGTTTGAAGTAATAACAGTAACAGTGTATTGGGTGATGATTAGCATATAGATAATTAAAATGAATGAATGCAATGTCACAAGGGACTAGAGAGAAATTGGAACCAGGTGCTTGTTATCAGGTGCCTGCCCTGCACGTGAAGAGTTATGATGTTATTTGAGAATAGATTTAGATTAGTTAAGAACGTATATATGATATACTTTAGAGGTAGAAAATTTTTAAAGAAGTATAATGGGTACACTAGGAAGATAAAATTCAATCATATCAAGTACTCAAAACCAGAGAAGGAAGGAAGGAAAAGAAGGGCAAAAAAAGAAAGAACAGCTGGGTGTTGTGGCATGCAGTTGTAGTCCCAGCTACTTAGGTGGCTGAGGTGGGAGAATCATTAGAGCCCAGGAGTTTGATACTAACCTGGGTACCACAGTGAGACACCATCACTTTTTTTTTTTTAAAAAAAAGAAGGAACAAATGCAACCAATAGATAACAGTGACAAACATGGTAGATACTAATCTAACTCTATTAATAATCACCTTAAATATAGGTGGTTTCAATACACTGATAGGAAGACCGATTTTCAGACTGGAGAGTGAATTGAAAAAATAAGACTCAACTGTATGTTGTCTACAGGTATTCCACTTCAAATACAAAGTTAAAAGTCAAAGTAAAGATATGGAGATTAATATTGAAAGATCTTTGTGAACATTTGCAAAAGGTGGGGGGGACGTATGTCAGAAGGCAGGTAAGTCCAGCCTAAATGATTTAACATTTTTGTGTAGCGGTGCAGGAATCCAGAGGGTAATTTGTTCTGACACTGATGACTGGAAACTGTCATTTCTTATAGTGGAGGTTTTACTGGTTTCAGTGTTGCTAGAGCAGTGGCTCTCAAGATGGTCCGTGGGCCAGCAGCATTTGCATCACCTGGGAACTTGTTAGAAATGCAGATTCTTGGGCTCCAACCCAGGCCTACTAAAGTGGAAGCTCTGGGGGTGGTAAAGGAATAAACAAATGTAAAATAAAATAATTTATTTTCTTATTCTTAATTGATCTAAAAGAGAACTGTCTGTGTTTACTAAGCCTTCCAGGCAATTCTGATGCACACTCAGGTGTGAAAACCTCTGCTGCAGAGCGTGCTTATGTGAGTGTGGTCATGCACCACATTCTGGGCATTTTCAAGAATAGGTATTCATTCTCAGACATATGCTCCCTGCTACTGCTTCCTATGTAGGGGTGCATTCATTTTCCTAGTCAAACTGGAATAATGTCATATTTGTCTGAAAATTCCTTAAACTTTGCTTCCCAAGGGTCAGTTCAAGATGAGAAGCATCTGTATCTCCTGCGGGCTTGTAAAGAAGGCAGAATCGTGGGCCCATCCCAGATCTACTTAAGCAGAATCTTCATTTTAACATGATCCTCTAAGGTTATTGTAATCTAATTAAGCAATTAGGTAGTGAAAATGCTCATTAAGAAGAACAAGCATTGAAAATTGAGTAAAGAAAAGAAAACAATCACATTTATTGTCATAAAAGGGGTTCTGGACTGGGGTTTAGGACCACTGGGGCAAAGCTGGAAGGTCTAAGATGCCTCCTGAAGAAGAAAGCCAAAGGAAGTTTCCTTATAAAAGATGACAACAAAGAAGTCTTCAACCAGCCAGAGCCAAGAGGATGTGATTGGGAGGGCTTTGAAGTGTTTGTCACTCCATTGTGTCTGAGTCTTTCTAAAAATTATTTCTAAAAATTTCATTATTATTATTTCAGAGCAGAGTCTCACTCTGTCACCTAGGCTGGAGTGCAGTGGTGTGATCATAGCTCACTGCAGCCTCAAGTTCCTGGGCTCAACTAAGCCTCCTGCCTCAGCCTCCTGAGTAGTTGGGACTATGGGTGTGCAGCACCACACGTGGGCAATTTTTCTGTAGAAACAGGGTCTCACTATGTTGCCTAAGCTAATCTTGAACTCTTGGCCTCAAGCAATCCTCCTGCCTTGGCCTCCCAAAGTGTTGGGACACAGGCATGAGCCACTTTGCCTTGACTGTGTCCAATTCTTTACTCCTTGGATTTCATACAATAATTGAGTGTCCCTTGGAGAAGTGGTGTGCAGTAGATAAAACCTGGCAAGGCTGTTTCTCTAAGACATGAGGGCATCAATCATACGGCTTTGACACTTCTGCAACAGAGCATAAGATGAAGGAAGGGAGACTGCTGTGCAGTGTTGATATCTTGGGGGTTCCAGGTTTCAGTTGTAGTAGGAGAGGGCCACATCCTGGCAACATCTGGCAGGGAATAGAGAAACAATAGCAGCACTCAGATGAAGCTGACATGTTCATAAATACACCTGAGATATACCTGGGGACTCCAAAAAACACTTAAAGGGCCCTTCAGGGGCATGACCCATTGAAAAATGAGTCATTTCTGCTAATCTCACCACATGAGCTCCCATAGGCTATGATGGGCTGGACAAAGTCCTATTCACTTTCAAAGACAGTTTTGTGCCTCTCTCATTTGGATCATTCCTTCTACTAGCTCTTTGTTTAGCCTGCAGAAGCATTTAGAACCCACACAAGAAAAAGCCTAGGGAGTAATATTATGTAGGAGAGTTTCCTTTGCCCCATGGTTTGATCTGTTTCTCTGCTTGATGTTCTTTATTTTGGGAAATGAGTGGCCTTAACATCCCCTTGAAATAGATAATGCAGGTCAGCATATTTGTTAAGTTTTTTTGTACCTTCCGGGCCTTGTTCTCCTTGAATAATACAGTCTGAAATCAGTTGAAGTCCAAACTACCAAATTCTCAGCTTTTATCTCATACCTTACAAGTTTCCCCCTAAGAATGCTGTGTTTGCTTTCCAGAACTTTGGTTGTGTATTTTATTTCCTCTATGGAAAGATCCAGGTAAAGTTTAAATTACAGTTAATTGATAGAGGCCAAGGAGGCAGATAGAAAAATTTAATTAGTTTCCAAGCAAAGTAATGTGTATTAGTCTGACTTTCCACACTAGAGACTGCATATCTTAACTTAAGGTGCACACAAAATGTTCTGTTTAAACATCCAGGGTTTGAGTCATTTTCCTAGCTTATTTTCTGTCTAGACAGAGAAGAGAATCAAATCCCTTTTTAAATTATAAAATTGTTCTGTGATTAGATATCATGCCTGTCTCCTGAGGCATGCATGGAACTTCATAAATAGTTAACACCTGTTAACGCTTGATTATTCAGAGAGCAGATGCTGTTGGTGTCCCCTGCTACAGGCCCTCAGTCCTCCTCTACTTTTGGCTGTAGTGTGGTGGGAGCTTTCAGGCAGACCACCTCCCACCACAAGCACTCATGGATGTCAGCTCTTTCTGCCTTAAGTATTTATTCAGTGTGCAAGGAGCTCACTCAGCCCGCATGCTCTAGCTTGGAAGTGTCAGGGAGTTGAGGCCTCCAACCTCTGGGACAGGTGTCCATGGATAAAGGCCCTAGCCCCAGCCCTCACCCTCTCAGCATTGGACAAATGATTTTTTTTTGAGACAGGGTCTTGCAGTGTCACCCAGGCTGGAGTGCTGTGGTATAATTTCAGCTCACCTCTGCCTCCCAGTCTCAGGTGATCCTACCGCTTCACCCTCCTGAGTAGCTGGGACTACAGGTGCGTGCCACCATGCCTGGCTAAATTTGTAGAGACAGAGTTTCTTCATGTTCATGTTGCCCAGGCTGGTCTTCAGCTCCTGGGCTCAAGCAATCTGCCTGCCTCGGCCTCTGAAAGTGCTGGGAATACAGAAGTCAGCCACCACACCCAGCCCCTGGACCAATGATTCTGAGTTGCATTTCTGCCTGGCTCCCCTAATAGGACTGAACCTAATCTCTCATGACAGTCACTGGCTAATCAAACACCCTTCATTGGTTCTCCCTCCTTCCCTATCTCATTCCTCTCTTTTTTCTCTCTCTGGCTTCCTGGGATCACATCTCAAATAAACCACCTGACCCATGTGTATGGTAGACACATGTGTATGGTAGATGCACCTGAGAGGGATAACTTAAGTATACCCTGAGAATGGCAGGCACACCTGAATGTGTGTTGGGAGTTCCAAGTGTGGCCAACCTGGCCATTCATTCCTGATCTGTGAGGAACATCTGAGCTGCTGGCCCATCCCCTCCTGAGGAACGGGAGCCATACAGGGGATCGAGGCCCTTTGTTTTTGGTTAAATGAATGTTGCCAGGTGGAGGTTGTTAGGGGGAAGAGTGTTAAGTGAAAATTCTATATAAACTGCTCACTTTCCACAGGCAGCAGCCACTCTCCCGTTCAGCCTGCAGCACCCTGGGCTGCCCTGTGTGTAAGTTCCTCTCAATAGACCCTGTGTCTCTTTTGCTGGCTTTTGATCTTCTCCTCAGCCTCTCAAACTTGGTGCTGCCCCTAGTGGAGTTAGCAGGGGTCTGGCATAACACCATATCCTTGACTCAGGTTCCATTTCTGGGGAACTTAAATGAAGAAGAGCTGACTAATTTGCAGGGCTATATATGCATCTCTAACATAAGCTTATGTTTGATTAGTACTTGCCCATAACTATTATCCAAGCAGTACCTTTGAGAGCCCACCATGTGCTAGGCAAGAAATTTAGGACTGAACAAAACAAAGAATCCCTGCCCTAATGAACCTTCCACATACCTCTTGTATCTCAAAATAACCATATGAGTTAGATGTTTTTTACCCCCATTTCATATATAACGAGTGTGATTGAAGATTTCTGGCTCTTTGGGAATATAAACACAAAACAATTTTGTTTTTCCAAACACTGCTACATTTTCTCTGTGCTAAGAGTGTCTTCAGATTTCTACCCAGTGTTATGTTTTCAGCCACTTTTAGTGATGAAACAATCTCATTCCAGTTTTGTGACTCACTCCCATGCATTTGAAAACTCTAGCCTCATGATCAGTTCTAGTTTCCTCCTCTTAGTCTTGGCTACATGTTGGTAACATCTGCAGAGCTTTACAAGTCCTGACACTTGGGCCCTCCTGCCAGAGATTCTGGGGTTTAAGCCTGCAGGTGACTCTAATGTGATCCAAGATTGAGAGCCCTGCTCAAGGGGTCTGGAGGAGCAAGTGGGGAAGAAACGGCTTTCACTTGTCTTTCTCCCACCTTGTTCCTCTGATTACTTCCCTAGTACTGAAGCTCATTTCTCTCCTTAACACTGGTCACCACCATTGATTTTGCCTGTTGTTCTCTGACTCAGAGGGGATGGGCAGTGTCCAACAAGCCCACTGATGTCTAGCAGTGCCTCTGGGAGGGTGCTTGTCTGACTTTCCTGCCCTTGAGCTAACCTAAAGCTAAACTGTGGCTTCCAGTTTTATCCAACATCCCTGAGAGCTCAACCAGTCTCCACAGCCTAAACCTGGGGTTTGTGGACACGGCCAAGACTATTCTCTGTATCTCTTGGGGCTCAAACTCTAGAAGCCATTCCCAGAACCCTTTTCTGCCTTTTTATCCTACTAGCAGTTCCACCGTTCAGGAAAACACCAAGGTCAGTGATGTAAATCTCCTCCTTGTGGGCTCCTTCACCTTGTGGGTTTTGTGGGGAATTCTCCTGGGGCCTCCCTCTCTTCCAGGTTGGCTAAGGAAAAGTATGTCTGTCACTGTAAGCATTCTTTTGCTCCTTTCCCCACTTGGAGACCTTGTTCTCCCTCCCTCTCCTGGGCACATGAGAGGGGGGTTGGTGACTGTGAAAGTCCAGTTCTAGCTGAAATGACCCCTCTCAGCAAACCTTGAATTGGTTACTGCTGGTGAGTTTTGAACAAGGGCACTCGTTCTCTTTGGATCTTAGCCATGGGCTTTGGTTGCCAGTTCCAGGAAAATAATGTCCCACAGAGCCCCTCATTCCATCCTGTTACATCCTGGTGAGGCACAGCGAGCAGAACTGACAGATCCAAGGTTACTGTCAAGCTCAACAGCTCTACTAGCAGACCTGAACACTAAACCCAGTTTCTTTCCCCTTTGTTCTCCAACTGGGGTGTGGAGATCCCAGGGCCAAATGGCGCAGAGGTGAAGCTAATGTTCCTTCTTGAAATATCAATTTTTGAGGAAAAGTAATTGTTTTCATATTTAAACAAATATGAGTTTTATAAAATAGGATGTAATATTTTGATCAATTTGAAAGAAATCATGAGGAATTTTCTGCTGTGGCAGCTTCTCTGAACTCTACCATCTGTGTGGGTGATCTGTTGGGGGAAGTAAGCCTTGATCCTATTTACTGTCCTCTACACATACAATGAGAAAGTTTTAGAAGCGATACTTTATAGTATAGTGTTTAGCAGCTTCTCCAGTGCTGGGAAATGCCAGTTCACATGGCCTTCTTTTCTTGGGAGCACTTAAAAAAACTCCACTATGAAATGGGTGTGTGTGTGTGGGTGTGTGTGTGGTGGTTTGTGGTTGTGGCAAACAACTTAGCTGATAGAGATGAGATTGAACAAAAGGGATTCTAAAGCCTTCAGGTCCAGAAATATTCCCTTACAGTGAAGTTTTCTTTTGAGGAGTTCCTGATATTAACTCATACCAAATACAATGTATATGTCATTTATACCTTTACAACTTGGAGAGAGGAAAGGGCGGACACGATAATCATGAATTCATTTATAATCAGCTTAAAAATACATTAGGCTGGGCATGGTGGCTCATGTCTGTAATTCCAGTACTTTGGGAGGCCAAGGTGGGCAGATCACTTGAGGTCAGGAATTCTAGACCAGCCTGGCCAACATGGTGAAACCTCGTCTCTACTAAAAATATAAAACTTAGCCAAGCATGGTGGCAAAAGGCTTAGGCAGGAGAATCGCTTGAATCCAGGAAGCAGAGGTTGCAGTGAACCGAGATTGTGCCACTGCACTCCAGTCTGGGCGACAGTGAGACTCTGTCTCAAAAACAAACAAACAAACAAACAAACACAACACACACAAAAAACCAACATTATCTTTTAGGGATGGTAGCAGATTTTCCTGTTTGTTTTGCTTTGCCTAGGCTGGGAATGGCAAATATCTTTTAATTTTCTGGTCAGCTGTGTTAGGCAGTCACTGCCTGGAGAGCTGTGTTGAGAAATTCTGAGGCCATAAACAGGAATAACAAGAAGGTGATTAGTGTTAGATTAATTACCAAAGTCAGTGGCTTAGGAGGGGAGAACAGCTGTACTTCTAAAACTTATTTGCCAAACCTGCCCCAGTATTTTAAATTTAAAAGCATTTATTTATTTTTATTTTTTGATACATTTTATTTGTACATATTTATGGGGTACATGTGATATTTTGTTACATGCATAGAATGTGTAACCATCAAGACAGAATATTTGGGTGGTATACATCACCTGAGTATTGATCATTTCTGTGTTGGGTACATTTCAAGACCTCTTTTCTAGCTATTTTGAAATATACAATACATTATTATTAACTGTGGTCACCTAACTCTGTTGTCAAACATTAGAACTTATTCCTTCTATCTAACTGTATTCTTATACCCATTAACCAACTCTGTTCATCCCCTTTTCCCATCCACGCACACTTCTCAGCCTTTGGTGTCTATAATTCCACTCCCTATCTCCGTGAGATCAACTTTTTTTAGCTCTCACATATGAGTGAGAACATGGGGTATTTGTCTTTCTGTGCCTGGTTTCATTTAACATAATGGCCTCCAGTCATTTTGCAAATGATGTTATTTCGTTCTTTTTTATGGATGAAGAACATTCCATTGTGTACATATACCACATTTTGTTTATCCATTCATCTGTTGATAGACACCTAGGTTGATTGCATACATTGGCTGTTGTGAATAGTGCTGCAATAGACATGGGACTGCAGGTATCCCTTTGATGTATTTCTTTTTCTTTGGATAAATACCCGGTCATGGGATTGCAGGATCGTATGATAGTTCTATTTTTACTTTTTTGAGAAATCTCCTTACTGTTTTCTATGGAGGTTATACTAATCTACATTCCCGCTAATAGTGTATGAACTCCCTTTCCCCACATCTTTGT
Organism: Pongo pygmaeus; assembly: GCF_028885625.2. Classification (NCBI taxonomy): domain Eukaryota; kingdom Metazoa; phylum Chordata; class Mammalia; order Primates; family Hominidae; genus Pongo; species Pongo pygmaeus. The sequence goes on from NC_072381.2 coordinate 58,437,538, forward strand.
CAACATTTGTTATTTTTGTCTTTTTAATAATAGTCATTCTAACTGGGATAAGATGATACCTCATTGTGATTCTGATTTGCATTTCCCTGATGATTAGTTACATTGAGCATATTTTCATATACCTGCTGGCCATTTGTATGTCTTTTGAGAAATGTCTATTTATGTCCTCCTCCCGTTTTTATTGGGATTTAAAAAAAATTACTGTTGTTTGGGTGCCTTGTATATTCTGGCTATTAGCTTCCTCTCAGATGAGTAGTTTGCAAATATTGTTTTCCCATTCAATAAGTTGTCTTTTCATGGATTGTTTCATTTGCTGTGCAGGAGCTTGTAATTTAATATAGTCCCATTTGCTGATTTTTGTCTTTGTTGCCATGCTTTTGTGGTCTTAGCCATAAAATCTTTGCCTAGACCAATGTCCTGAGGAGTTTCCCTATGCTTGCTTCTAGCAGTTTCAGATCTTATGTTTAAGTCTTTAATCCATCTTGAGTTGATTTTTGTGTATGGTGAGAGATATTGGTCCAGTTTTATGCTGCATATGGTTATTTAGTTTTCCCAGAACCATTTATTGAAGGATGTGTCATTTCCCCACTGACACATTCTTGACAGATGTTCTTGACAGCTTTGTTGAGGATCATTTGGCTGTAAATATGTGGATGTATTTCAGAGTTCTCTATTCTGTTCCATTGCTCTGTGTGTCTGTTTTTATACCAATACCATACTGTTCTAGTTACTATAGCCTTATAATATATTTTAAGTCAGGTAGTGTGATGCCCCCAGTTTTGTTCTTTTTGCCTAGGATTACCTTGGCTATTTGGGCTGTTTTTGGTTCCATACAAATTTTAGGATTTTTCAAAAACAAATTTCTGTGAACAATGACATTCGTATTTTGATAGGGATTGCTTTGAATCTGTAGATTGCTTTTGGTAGTATTTGGCCCAGTTTTTTGTTTGTTTTTGTTTTTATTTTTATTTATTTGTTTATTTTTTTTTTCTGAGATGGAGTCTTGCTCTGTTGCCTGGGCTGGAATACAGTGGTGCGATCTCAGCTCACTGCAAGCTCCACTTCCTGGGTTCATGCCATTCTCCTGCCTCAGCCTCCCGAGTAGCTGGGACTACAGGCGCCTGCCGCCACGCCCGGCTAATTTTTTTGTAATTTTAGTAGAGACGGGGTTTCGCCGTGTTAGCCAAGATGGTCTCGATCTCCTGACCTCGTGATCCGCCTGCCTCGGCCTCCCAAAGTGCTGGGATTACAGGCGTGAGCCACCACGCCCGGCTGGTATTTGGCCCAGTTTTATGTTGACTAGTTACATTCACCAGAGGAGACAAGCTGGAAGTCTTCCAGAGATTTTATTTTGCTTAGGTTTTGCCATTCAGGTTCTTGGTTGCAAATTATAGGAACTTAGAAAACAAAAATGTAAGGATAATGGGTACTTCACTGAATCTCTGCAAAGACTAGAAAATCCAGCTCAGAAAATGGGCAGCAACTGTGGGGAAGCTGGGTACAGCCATGGGCAGATGCAGGCAGAAGTTGCTTCCTTCTCCAGTACTCCCAGGGGCACCACTGCCTCCAAACATACCATTGCCCTGGGATGCTCCCTGCCTGTGCTCTTGGCCTTTTTTTTTTTTTTTTTGGAGACAGGGTTTCACTCCCTCACTCCCGTCACCCAGGCTGTAGTGCAGTAGCACGCTCTTTGGCTCACTACAACCTCTGCCTTCTGGGCTTAAGCCATCCTCCTGCCTCAGTCTCCCAAGTAATGGGAACTGCAGATGTGCACCACCATGCCCTGCTAATTTTTGTATTTTTAGCAGAGATGGGGTTTTGCCATATTGCCCAGGCTGGTCTCAAACTCCTGACTTCAAGTGATCTGCCCGCCTTGGCTTCACAAAGTGCTGGTATTACAGGCACGAGCCACTGTGCCTGGCCCTCTTGAACTTTTAAAAGTTTCAGCTTCTTATGAAAATGTTTAAACATATACAATAGCAGAATATAATGAAACTCCATGTATCCTGTGTTAGTCCATTTTGCATTGCTATAAAAGAATACCCAAGACTGGGTAATTTATAAAGAAAAGAAGTTTATTTGACTCATGGTTCTACAGGCTGTACAAGCATGGCACCCACATCTGCTCAGCTTCTCCTGAGGCCCTCAGGAAGCTTTTAGTCTTGGTGGAGGGGAAGGGGAGCTGGAGTGTCACATGATGAGAAAGGGAGCAAGAGAGTGAGGAGGAAGTACCAGGTCCTTTTTAATAAGCAGGTCTTGAGGCAACTAATAGAGCAAGAACTCACTCATTATTGTTGGGAGAGCACCAAACCATTCATGAGGGATCCACCCCCATAACCCAAACCCCTTCTGTTAAGCCCCCTCCTACAACAATGAGGATCACCTTCAACATGAGATTTGGAGGGACAAACATCCAAACCAGATCATATCCATTCTCAGATTCCTTGTCAGAATTCTGCCAATCTTATTTAATTTATTCCCAACTGAAACATTAATTTTGTTTTTTGCTGGAGTTATTTTGAAGCAATCTCAGACATCACATTAAGTTGCTTGTAGATATTTTATATGTATATATATATATATATATATAAATTTATTTTTTACATTTATTTTTAAAAATGGAGTCAAGGTTTCCCTGTGTTTTGTAGGCTGGTCTCGAATTCCTAGCCTAAAGTGATCCTCCTGCCTTGGCCTCCCAAAGTGCTGTGAGCCACTGTGCCCAGCCTACATTTTTTTCTATCAGATAGGGACTTAAAAAAACATATGCATGGTACTGTTATCTCAACTTGAGATGCTGCCTTTTCTATAAATTTCTGTTGGACTCTAGACATTAGTGAATCCTAATCATTTTTGTTTCTCTCTAGGCCTTTTTATTACTTCCTCAAAGTTCATCATCACATGCTTACACCTGAGTAGCCAGGGAATTGGAAGAGGAAATGTCTGCTCCTTTGGCATTCATGATGGGACATAGGGCTATGTCACCCAACTCTCTTGGAATTACTTTCAAATAAGAAGGGTATACACATTCTGGGCACACAAAATGGCAGATAAGACATAATAGAGATTGCAGTGTGCTCACAACTGTCAAGTGAGTAGCCACTTGTCAAAACTGCCATTGATATTTTCTGATTGCTTTGGATTTATAGCCTAGCATTCTTCTATAACTTTGTAAAAATACTTTGATGATTATTAAGCTTTGATTTAAAGTCATATTGTTTCCACCTGGACAGAAGGCTATTTTCTTCTTGGGAGGTTTATTAGCAATTATATATGTAAATGTATGCATACTTTTTTTTTATACATTCTTTTGGGAAAAATTACACTGAAAAATTATTAATGTACATGAAAACAACAGTTAAAATTCCCAGAGGATAATTGAGGCATTGAATATCTTTACATATTTTAAAGCATTCACCAATATCACTTGAGGGTGGCAGGGTTAGAGAAAGAATATTAAAATAATAATTTGCCCTGCTGAGATATTTTAAAAATTTGAGCAATTAATGTCTGTATATTACACCGGAAGAAGACTTAAGGTTGTGGACTACAGAATTTGCTGCAGTAAGGTGAAGATAACTTCAGGATCTTAGTTCTACCTGGTAGGATCCTTATTTATGTAAATTTACAATGTTTCCTTGTATACCAAGTGGGATGCATAATTTTTTTCTTGCCTTCTTGTTTTGAATCAAATATTCATCACCATTTGCACTTTCTATGTCTTGATTCTTTTTAATCTTCCTCCGGTCAGCAGACATAATGAATGATCATCACAATCTAATTTCTAACATCAGCCATCACTGGGGAGAAATGTATCAAGGTAAACTTAACAAATATCTTTTGATTAGTATTGATTATCGATCTATCCACTATGGAAGTGGAAGGCAATGCAAGGTACCCCATCCTCAAGGGGAACAGGAAGGTGAGATGCAAGATAAAGGAATTAGAAAGGAGCTAAAGTAGAAAGCTCTTAGTTTACAGAGGGGAAAGATTATGATTACTTTTCCTGGAGACATTAAGAAAGCTTTCTAAGGTAGGCGGCACTTTTTTTTTTTTTTTGAGACAGAGTCTCACTCTGTTGCCCAGGCTGGAGTGCAGCGGCACAATCTCAACTCAGTGCAACCTCCACCTCCTGGTGCAAGCAATTCTCGCATCTCAGCTGCCTGAGTATCTGGGATTACAGGCACGCGCCACCACTCCTGGCTAATTTTTTTCTATTTTTAGTACAGATGGAGTTTAGCCATGTTGGCCAGGCTAGTCTCCAACTCCTGGCCTCAAGTGCTGGTTCCACTTTGGCCTCCCAAAGTGTGAGGTGAGCCAGCACAGGTATGAGCCACTGCACCTGGCTGGGTAGGTAGCATTTGAGCAGGACTTTCAATACTCGAGGGACCCTGGCACACAGCTACAGTAGTTTAAGTGCAGTTCTAGGTGGAGGAAGCACTTGCAGGAAGGCGTGGGCAGGCACTAGGAATTACCCAGTTTAACTGGTGTGTGTGAGGGAGACACGGAGAGAAAACAGTGTCTCCATCAGAAAATAAGACATTTCAGAGTTTATTGGCAAATCATATAAGAAACAAAATGATTCAGAGTTAGTAATAAATACTATACAGGGAAAAAGTCATTGTCATATAAGATGTTTCTACTTGGAGTACCCTAGTAGAGATGCATCCTCACATGGCCTCAGTTTCTCAGGGCAGGCAGCCTCAGTGGGCATAAGCAGGTGCAGGGAGGTGTCCCTCCTGCCTGAGGAACCGCCTCAGGGCCAGTGCTCACAGGCTATCCCACACCCTTACCCGCATTTCTCTTGGTCTTACATACATCCTTTTCCTGGCTGTGACTCTCTGGCCTGCCTTTCATGGGTAGGAGGAGGGATTTTACCAGAACCGAGTCACAGTTCTCTGCAGTTGGATCTTTCTCATGGTTTTGTGCTACAATCAGTGAAAGCACGTCAAGAGCTCAGCAGGTGGACACCTTTCCATGCCATGAGAGTGAGCAAGCTGGTATGGGAGGCAGGCTGCCTGGGTTTACATATCAGCTCCACTGCTAAGAATCCCTGTGATTTTCAGCAAGTTGCTTATTCTCTCTCTGTCTCAGTGTTTCTCCATCTGCAAAATGGTGGTGACCATACTGTTTTCTCACAGAGTTGTCCTATGTGTGAAGTTAGCCAATAGGTGTACAGTGCTTAGAATGGTATCTGCTTAGCTTTAGCTCTTACTGGTCCACCAGGGCCTGTGGAGGGAGCTTGGGTGGGGATGGGGCACTAGGGCTGATTTGTGCATGGCCTTGAGTGCTGGGCTAGGAGTCCGAGACCAGAATCCTACTTGCTGGAATACCCCAGTTTGGCCTGGATGAGGGTCTTCATTTCTGAGCTCAAAATCATTTTGAAGAGAATAAGAGTGAAATTAACCCCCTTCTAGTTGCTGCAGGGGAACTGGGTCCGTCTTCTGGTTTTAAGGCAAGCCTAGAAGAGGTCTTTAGAGTAGATTAAATGTACCTATGTGATATGGTTTGGCTGTGTCCCCACCCAAATCTCACCTTCAATTGTAACTTCCACAATTCCCACGTGTTGTGGGAGGAACCCAGTGGGAGGTAATTGAAATCATGGGGGTGGATCTTTCCCATGCTGTTCCTCGTGATAGCGAATAAGTCTCACAAGATCTGATGGTTTTATAAAGGGGACTTTCCCTGCATAAGCTCTTCTCTCTTTTTTTAATTAATTAATTAATTAATTATTATTATACTTTAGGTTTTAGGGTACATGTGTGCAATGTGCAGGTAAGTTACATATGTATACATGTGCCATGCTGGTGTGCTGCACCCACTAACTCATCATCTAGCATTAGGTATATCTCCTAATGCTATCCCTCCCCCCTCCCCCCAACCCACAACAGTCCCCAGAGTGTGATGTTCCCCTTCCTGTGTCCATGTGTTCTCATTGTTCAGTTCCCACCTATGAGTGAGAACATGTGGTGTTTGGTTTTTTGTCCTTGTGATAGTTTACTGAGAATGATGATTTCCAATTTCATCCATGTCCCTACAAAGGACATGAACTCATCATTTTTTATGGCTGCATAGTATTCCATGGTGTATATGTGCCACATTTTCTTAATCCAGTCTATCGTTGTTGGACATTTGGGTTGGTTCCAAGTCTTTGCTATTGTGAATAATGCCGCAATAAACATACGTGTGCATGTGTCTTTATAGCAGCATGATTTATAGTCCTTTGGGTATATACCCAGTAATGGGATGGCTGGGTCGAATGGAATTTCTAGTTCTAGATCCCTGAGGAATCGCCACACTGACTTCCACAAGGGTTGAACTAGTTTACAGTCCCACCAACAGTGTAAAAGTGTTCCTATTTCTCCACATCCTCTCCAGCACCTGTTGTTTCCTGACTTTTTAATGATCGCCATTCTAACTGGTGTGAGATGGTATCTCATTGTGGTTTTGATTTGCATTTCTCTGATGGCCAGTGATGGTGAGCATTTTTTCATGTGTTTTTTGGCTGCATAAATGTCTTCTTTTGAGAAGTGTCTGTTCATGTCCTTCGCCCACTTTTTGATGGGGTTGTTTGTTTTTTTCTTGTAAATTTGTTGGAGTTCATTGTAGATTCTGGATATTAGCCCTTTGTCAGATGAGTAGGTGGCGAAAATTTTCTCCCATTTTGTAGGTTGCCTGTTCACTCTGATGGTAGTTTCTTTTGCTGTGCAGAAGCTCTTTAGTTTAATTAGATCCCATTTGTCAATTTTGGCTTTTGTTGCCATTGCTTTTGGTGTTTTAGACATGAAGTCCTTGCCCATGCCTATGTCCTGAATGGTAATGCCTAGGTTTTCTTCTAGGGTTTTTATGGTTTTAGATCTAACGTTTAAGTCTTTAATCCATCCTGAATTAATTTTTGTATGCGGTGTAAGGAAGGGATCCAGTTTCAGCTTTCTGCATATGGCTAGCCAGTTTTCCCAGCACCATTTATTAGATAGGGAATCCTTTCCCCATTGCTTGTTTTTCTCAGGTTTGTCAAAGATCAGATAGTTGTAGATATGCGGCGTTATTTCTGAGGGCTCTGTTCTGTTCCATTGATCTATATCTCTGTTTTGGTACCAGTACCATGCTGTTTTGGTTACTGTAGCCTTGTAGTATAGTTTGAAGTCAGGTAGTGTGATGCCTCCAGCTTTGTTCTTTTGGCTTAGGATTGACTTGGCGATGCAGGCTCTTTTTTGGTTCCATATGAACTTTAAAGTAGTTTTTTCCAATTCTGTGAAGAAAGTCATTGGTAGCTTGATGGGGATGGCATTGAATCTATAAATTACCTTGGGCAGTATGGCCATTTTCATGATATTGATTCTTCCTACCCATGAGCATGGAATGTTCTTCCATTTGCTTGTATCCTCTTTTATTTCATTGAGCAGTGGTTTGTAGTTCTCCTTGAAGAGGTCCTTCGCGTCCCTTTAAGTTGGATTCCTAGGTATTTTATTCTCTTTGAAGCAATTGTGAGTGGGAGTTCACTCATGATTTGGCTCTCTGTCTGTTGTTGGTGTATAAGAATGCTTGTGATTTTTGTACATTGATTTTGTATCCTGAGACTTTGCTGAAGTTGCTTATCAGCTTAAGGAGATTTTGGGCTGAGACAATGGGGTTTTCTAGATGTACAATCATGTTGTCTGCAAACAGGGACAATTTGACTTCCTCTTTTCCTAATTGAATACCCTTTATTTCCTTCTCCTGCCTAATTGCCCTGGCCAGAACTTCCAACACTATGTTGAATAGGAGTGGTGAGAGTGGGCATCCCTGTCTTGTGCCCATTTTCAAAGGGAATGCTTCCAGTTTTTGCCCATTCAGTATGATATTGGCTGTGGGTTTGTCATAGATAGCTCTTATTATTTTGAGATACATCCCATCAATACCTAATTTATTGAGAGTTTTTAGCATGAAGGGTTGTTGAATTTTGTCAAAGGCCTTTTCTGCATCTATCACAGGAGCTGAAATTGTGGCAATAATCAATAGCTTACCAACCAAAAAGAGTCCAGGACCAGATGGATTCACAGCCGAATTCTACCAGAGGTACAAGGAGGAACTGGTACCATTCCTTCTGAACTATTCCAATCAATAGAAAAAGAGGGAATCCTCCCTAACTCATTTTATGAGGCCAGCATCATCCTGATACCAAAGCTGGGCAGACATACAACCAAAAAAGAGAATTTCAGATCAATATCCTTGATGAACATTGATGCAAAAATCCTCAATAAAATACTGGCAAACCGAATCCAGCAGCACATCAAAAAGCTTATCCACCATGATCAAGTGGGCTTCATCCCTGGGATGCAAGGCTGGTTCAATATATGCAAATCAATAAATGTAATCCAGCATATAAACAGAACCAAAGACAAACACCACATGATTACCTCAATAGATGCAGAAAAGGCCTTTGACAAAATTCAACAACCCTTCATGCTAAAAACTCTCAATAAATTAGGTATTGATGGGACGTATCTCAAAATAATAAGAGCTATCTATGACAAACCCACAGCCAATATCATACTGAATGGGCAAAAACTGGAAGCATTCCCTTTGAAAACTGGCACAAGACAGGGATGCCCTCTCTCACCACTCCTATTCAACATAGTGTTGGAAGTTCTGGCCAGGGCAATTAGGCAGGAGAAGGAAATAAAGTGTGTTCAAAATTAGGAAAAGAGGAAGTCAAATTTTACCTGTTTGCAGATGACATGATTGTATATCTAGAAAACACCATTTGATGTGGCAAATTTCTCAAAGCTATGCCTTTCCCTTTAACTTTTCAGTCCAGAAGCCACTGGGATTCCTGGAGTGTTTTCGGAGCAGTGAGTACTACAGACTTTAGCAAGCACACTGGATGAGAATCCAACAGTGACCTTGCTTGAGGAAGATGAACAACGCTTCAGGCAGCATGTCAAATAGATTTGAGTTTTAAGAAATCAGGAAGAAACCGTCTTGGAAAACAAATATTGCAAGCAAATTGACCACAAAGCATGTTAACTTCCAGTACTGGTAATGGTTAAGTTCAGTTGCAGGTAACAGAAGAACTGAAGATAATTGTGGTTTAAAAATACTTTTTTAAAAAGTTTGTTTCTCTTTTACTAAAGGAACCAAGAGGTTTGGCCCGTTTGTGAGCATCAGGAACTCAGGCTGCTCCTAACCATGTTGCTCTGCCACCCTGCAGATGCTGCCCTTAGCTCAAGATGTCTGCTTAGGCTCCAGCCTTCACATCCACATTCCAGCCAGCATAAATCAGGAAAAGACTAACAAGGGCAGGCCTTCTCCTTTTAAAAATCTTTCAAAAGATTGCACATGATACTTGCACTTATATTTCATTGTCCAGAGCTTTGCTATGTGCCAGCAGCAATGGTGGCTAGAAAATTTAGTCCTTATTTTAGATAACTATGTGCTTATCAAAAAATTGGGGCTTTTCAAAATTGACAAATGGGATCTAATTAAACTAAAGAGCTTCTGCACAGCAAAGGAAACTACCATCAGAGTGAACAGGCAACCTACAAAATGGGAGAAAATTTTCGCCACCTACTCATCTGACAAAGGGCTAATATCCAGAATCTACAATGAACTCCAACAAATTTACAAGAAAAAAACAAACAACCCCATCAAAAAGTGGGCGAAGGATGTGAACAGACACTTCTCAAAAGAAGACATTTATGCAGCCAAAAAACACATGAAAAAATGCTCACCATCACTGGCCATCAGAGAAATGCAAATCAAAACCACAATGAGATACCATCTCACACCAGTTAGAATGGCGATCATTAAAAAGTCAGGAAACAACAGGTGCTGGAGAGGATGTGGAGAAATAGGAACACTTTTACACTGTTGGTGGGACTGTAAACTAGTTCAACCCTTGTGGAAGTCAGTGTGGCGATTCCTCAGGGATCTAGAACTAGAAATTCCATTCGACCCAGCCATCCCATTACTGGGTATATACCCAAAGGACTATAAATCATGCTGCTATAAAGACACATGCACACGTATGTTTATTGCGGCATTATTCACAATAGCAAAGACTTGGAACCAACCCAAATGTCCAACAACGATAGACTGGATTAAGAAAATGTGGCACATATACACCATGGAATACTATGCAGCCATAAAAAATGATGAGTTCATGTCCTTTGTAGGGACATGGATGAAATTGGAAATCATCATTCTCAGTAAACTATCGCAAGAACAAAAAACCAAACACCGCATATTCTCACTCATAGGTGGGAATTGAACAATGAGAACACATGGACACAGGAAGGGGAACATCACACTTCGGGGACTGTTGTGGGGTGGGGGGAGGGGGGAGGGATAGCATTGGGAGATATACCTAATGCTAGATGACGAGTTGGTGGGTGCAGCGCACCAGCATGGCACATGTATACATATGTAACTTACCTGCACATTGCGCACATGTACCATAAAACCTAAAGTATAATAATAATAATAATAAACAAAAAAATTGGGGCTTTTTTTTTCTTTGTTTTACTGGGAAGACAGAGAAATGAGATAGATACTGGTCTCTGTCACACGTCCCTTCCCTTTGTTCTGTGGTGGATACAGTCAGCCACATTGGACACACTAAGGTGTGTGTTTCTGCCCATTTTTGATGTGAGAGACAATGACAAAGAATTGGGCTCCTCTATTTTACAGCCAAAATTAAAAGGTATGATTGTTTTTATTTTACAGATTAGAAACTTAGAGATGCTAAGTATCTTCCCCAAGATAACACAGTAAGAGGTAGACACAGGATTCCAGCCAAAGTTGATCTGACTGACAGCAAAGCCCCTGCCCTTCTCTTCCCCTCTCCACCAGCAAGCTGTTGGTAGAAGGCTTGGTGTGGAAACCCCTCACCAGTCACACAGTTGAGAGGCCATCCAAACATCTACATGTGTACACCAGGCAAACTGCTCTGGAAATATAGAGTAACAGCTCATTGTCCTAGAACATTTGCTAACCCCGTGCAGGTCAGGTACACTTCTAGTCAAAGGTTCCAGGCTCAAGGTCTAGGGCTTTTGCCATGAGAAACTTCCCCTGGGATGCTGAAGGTCAAAATAAGGAGGGTTTTTTCCTCCAAGTGTTTATTGAAGGAGCATTTTGTTTTCATCTCAAATAAAGCAAAGTGGTTCATTTTCTATGATTTAATTCTCATTCCCACTCTCATTCTAATTTTTTTTTCTCCCTGGAAAAATTTGTTGCAAGACTGCTGTCTTTTATTTTCACTGAGAAATGATGGGGGAAAGACGTAATCAGTTCTGGTGAACTTCATTCAACTTAAAACCCAGGGTGTCCTCCACTAAAATGAAACAAACCAGAAAAACCCAAACACACATTATAATCACTGATAAAACATCAGGTTTACAGACATTCTTGATGGAAGCAGTATCAGGGCACTACTGTTTGCTCTGTAGCAACAAAGCTGGAGGACACAAAGAGGGTTCCTAGCGATTGTGTGAAACATGATTTTTACTTGACAATTTCTTTTGTCCAGTATGACTCACTTAATGCATGCATTAGAAATGTATAAGTTATTAGGTGGCAGAGTCGCAAAAGAAACATCATAATTAAGGACAGTAGGATGCACCAGAAGGAACCATAAGCTGTGGAATTGCATAGACCTGGATTATTCAGTAGCTGAGTCTATTTTCTAGACTGTGGCTTTAGGCTGGTCTTTAACCATCAGTTTCTTCACTTATAAAATAGAAATAATTACACCTGGTTTGTAGGGAGATTTTTAGGATATGTGTATATATACATTCTCATTGATAAGTGGCTTAAGATACAAGGTATCAAAATAGTGTATGTCATAGAACAGAGGTCAGTGTGCACACTGATCCTTCAGCTGGAGACCTTCATTAGTTCTAGTGGGCATTTTGTATCAGTTATCTACTGATGTGTAACAAACCACTCCAAAACTTAGAGCCTTGATGCACAGGATTCTACAACCTGGCAGGGTTCTGTAGGGACAGCTCACTGCTGCTCCATGAGGTGTGGACTGGGGTCACTCTGGTGGCAGCACAAACCAGGAGCTTGGCTGGGGCAGGAGCAAAATGGCTATACTCACCTACCTGGCACCATTTTGTAATGACAAGAACACTCGGCAGCTGGCCAGCTGTCTCTTCCTCTCCACATGCTCTCTCCAGCAGAGTGGCCCATGTTACATGGGGACAGAGCTCCAAGGGCACAAAAGAAGAACCTGCCAGGCTCTAGGCCTGGGACTGGCACCAGAGCCACTTCTGGTGCTTTCTGCAGGTCGAGAAATTCTCTATCCAGCCCTGGTCATGAAAAAGGGACATACACTTCACCTCTTGATGGGAGGAGAAGCAAGATACACACTTGTGGTCGTCATTTATCCAGGAAAATCATGATATAAAATTAATTACTCCTCCTGGCTCTGCCTTGACAACCAGCACTGAATGTTGGCAAATCGTAAGGAAAATAGAATTGCTGCCACCTGCCCAAACAGAAACAGGTGCTATTAACAGGTCCAGCAGCAGGTCTGAGGGGAACAAACTATCTCTCCTAAGTGCTTTTCCAAAAGTGACACCTTTACAAAAAATTTTAATGTAATATGTTAACATAATGGTTGTTAGAGTTGTGATTAAAAAGTCAGAAGAAGCAGTTTAAAAGCAGTACCTTGAGATGTGTAGATAATATGATCAAAGGTGGACCATTTATGTATTTTCCTACCTTAAGAACAACAGCACAGACTTCTCTCCCCACCCCTAGCGCCCAGAGAGAAACAAGGACTTCCTTGGTGTTAGAACCTACTATGCCCCTCATAGGAGCACAGCGTCCTAGAAGCAGCTTTCTCTATATACCTTCTGCTGCTGTGAGGTCACGTCTGTGTGTGTGTGTGATTGTGAGTGTGGGCATGCATTTAACTGTGTGTAAGTATGCTGATGCGTGCACGAGTGTGCAAAATGAGTGAGTCTGTGTGACTGTGTGCATGCTTGAGTGTGAGCGTGTGTGTGTGTGAAGGCAAGTGTATATCTGAGTATGGAGACACAGCATGTAAGTGAGAACAAACCCAAAACTGGGCAAAAGAAAGAGAGCACATGGCTTTCCGATTCAAAGTTATGTGGTTAGGATCTGCCAGCACTTGAAGAATTTCCTGACTCCAAAGCCTGCAGCTCTGTCTGCCCATGGCCAATGGTGGCACATCAGAGCCTTTCTAAATGATTGGAATAAATGATATGATCCTGCCAGCCCAGAATTGATGGAGTCTGGGCCAAGCTGGAGGAAGAGAAGGCACTGAAGGTGCAGGGATTGGGGATGCTGATGGGTGGATGGCAGGGCTCTCTGAAGCAAGCCAGCCCCCAGGCTTGGGAGCCCAGCCTGCTGCGCCTTCATCCTGGCAATGGGCAGTGGGGATCCTTGAAGCAGGGAGCGTAGTAGTGCATTATAAACTGGTCCTTTTCTTTCAGTGCTTTTGAGGTGGTCCCTACCAGCCTTGTTGTGCTCCTCCCAGTCTCAGGTCTACCCACTACCCTGTCCTGATTTCCGAAAAACTGAACCCCACAGATCTCTGAGCTGGAAAGAGTAATGTGATTAGCATCTTTACATACCAGTCTTCTCTTTTTAAAAGAACATCTCAGTAGCAGGATGAGATTTTGTCTCTGAAGCCTGGGGAAATAATTTTTCTCTTTTTTTATTTGTGCTATTAATGTTTCCTTTCTCCTTTCCACTTTTAAATACTGTGAGGTTGTGTTTGTAGTGATGGATTCTCACTATGTTGCCCAAGGTGGCCCTCTGGTCTCAAGCAGTCCTTCTGCCTCTACCTCCCAAGCAGCTGGGACTACAGGCACATGGCAGTGCAGCCAATTATATGGGTTTGATTTAAGTTTGCGATTATTGGTGGGTTTTCATTAAAGCAAATAACAACAAAAAAGTAACTCATGGAACATTTTGAAATGTACATTTTATTGTGGTACAGGGCTATCTGAGAGAAGCAGTGTTATGACTGGTTTGTTAATTAATATTAGTAATTATTGTTAACATTTATTTAAGTACTTATGCCAAGCACTAGTCTAAATGCTACATGCATGTTGTTCTCATTTTACATATGAGAAAAACGTGGCCCAGAGATGGTAGGCAACCTTTCACAGTTACACAGATAATAAAGTAGTGTGACTTTTTGCCACCAGGCTTTCTGCCACTCTGAGCACCCAAGCTCTGGATCAATATGCTGTGCTGCATCAGTTATGACCGTGACCCAAATATCTCAGGTGTCAATGGCCTGGAAATATAAATTGACATTGACATTGATATTCACCTTTTATTGGCTCTAAGCCCCTGCCTTCTCAAGTCCTGTCTTTTCCAGCATCAACTTCTTTGATTATTTCTAGAACACCCCAGGACGCTTTCTTGTCTCCACAGATCAACTCTGGTTGTTGTTCTCTGCTGGGACAGCAGAAATTAAAATCACTTACTTTCTGCTGCACATCTGAATGGCCTAGTTTTAAATGTAAACATTCACATGGCACAGCGAGGTAAAACGACTGTTGTCAACGTGTCACCATATCCATCTCCTCGCTTTAACCTTATGATAACTCTTTTGGGTTGTAGCACAAATGTTACTATCAACTCCCCTTAGCTTCATCTTGTAAATGAGGAAACAGCCTCAGTGAGACTGTTTTTCTGGGAAATCATGGGTGGTAAAGAGTGGAGTTAGATCCCAAATGACCATACACAATGCTTCCTTATTGATCTCTGGACACTGTCATTTGTACTTGTTGCTATAAGTGTCCATAGCTTTGATGCTTATTTTTGTGACAAAAACATATTATCTGTAAGGTAGAGAGAACTAACCCATGGAAATTAAGAAATACTCTTCTGGGTAAACCTTGATTCAAAGAGAAAAGAAGATAGACATTATAAGTATGTACACATTGACAGAAAGGAGAACATATGTAATACAGCTAAAAGTATATTGAGAGGAAAAGACATTGTTCTTAGACACCTTTATAACAAAAAAGATTGAAAATAAATCACCTGTTTTCATTCAACACAGGAAACTAGAAAAAGACTGCAAAATAAACAGGAAGGACTTAAAGTTTATGAAATAGAAAAAGATAATATAAAGGATCAATATAACTAAAAGCTAGTCTTCAAAAGGACAGGTAAGATAGAAAGCTCCTGGTGTGTGTCTGTGTGCACGAGTTCATGCATGTGTGTGTGTGTTGGGGGGGTGCGGGGTAGTAGATATTAGGAAAGGACTATATCCAAAGTCTACAACAATATTTTAAAGTGTAAGAGAATGTTGCAATTAGCTTCAAAGAAATACATTTTAAAATGTGCAGAAAATTAGCAATTTTCTATCAAAATGTAATCGGTGAACAAGTGGGTTCACCTTGCCTGCTGCCTAGACAGAGCTGATTTATCAAGACAGAGGAATTGCAATGGAGAAAGAGTAATTCACGCAGATCCGGCTGTGCGGAAGACCAGAGTTTTATTATTACTCAAATCAGTCTCCTGAGCATTGAGGGATCAGAGTTTTTAAAGATAATTTGGCAAGTAGGGGCTTGGGAAGTGGGGAGTGCTAATTGGTCAGTTTGGAGATGGAATCATAGGGGGTCGAAGTGAAGTTTTCTTAATGTCTTCTGTTCCCGGGTGCAATAACAGAACTGGCTGAGCCAGATTACTGGTCTGGGTGTTGTCAGCTGATCCATCCAGTGCAGGGTCTGCAAAATATCTCAAGCAATGCTCTTAGAGTTTATAATAGTGATGTTACCCTCGGGAGCAATTTGGGGAGGTTCAAACTCTTGGAGCCAGAGTTTGCATGACCTAAACTGTAATTTCTAATCTTGTAGCTAATTTGTTAGTCCTGCAAAGGCAGACTGGTCCCTGGGAAAGAGGTGGGTCTTTTCTAGAAAGGGCTGTTATCAATTTTGTTTCAGAGTCATACCATTAACTAAATTCTTTCCCAAAGTTAGTCTGGCCTACAGCCAGGAATGAATAAGGACAACTTAGAGGTTAGAAACAATGTGGAGTTGGTTAGGTCTGATTTCTTTCACTGTCATAATTTTCTCAGTTATAATTTTGCAAAGGTGGTTTGAAAAATGTTCATTATTAAATTTTATCCAAGAATACAGAAAATTTGAAAAGACTAATAACATAGGATATTGAAAACATTATTAAAAATTACCATTCAAAAAGGCACCAGACTTAGATGGTTTTGCCTGTGAGATATACCTCAGTTTTAAATAATAAATAGTTTCTATTTTAAGGAAACTCTTCTTGGTAATAGAATTTATTTTATAAGGCTAGTACAAACATAATGCCAAAATCTTAAAAAAAACATTAAAAAGGAAACTATAAGCCAATTTTACTTATGAATATATGCATATAAATTCCAAAAAGAGTACTGAATTATAAATCAGTTCTGGCAATACAGTAGAATAATAATATATCAGAACCAAATAGGATTTCTTCCTTTTGTTTTTTGTTTTTTGAGATGGAGTCTCGCTCCATTGCCCAGGCTGGAGTGCAGTGGTGTGATCTCGGCCCACTGCGACCTCCGCCTCCTGGGTTCAAGCATTTCTGCTGTCTCAGCTCCCCAAGTAGCTGGGACTACAGGTGCCTGCCACCATGCCCGGCTAATTTTTGTATTTTTAGTAGAGACGGGGTTTCACGTTGTTGGTCAGGCTGGCCTGAAGCTCCTGACATCAGGTGATCCACCTGCCTTGGCCTCCCAAAGGGCTGGGATTAGAGGTGTGAGCCACTGAAAGAAATCCGGCCAGGATTTCTTTTATCAATGCAAAGATGGTTCAATATTAAGAGATCTATTATTATAAGTCATTACACCAACAAATTGTGATTATGTTTCTAGTTGCAAAAAGCCATTTAATAAGGTTTTTAAACAGCTAATCCTAAAAATAAAAATCCTGAAATCAAATAAGCTGAAAAACCTAGTACAAGCTAAAGACTATTTGCGAGAAACCAAGAATAATCACTAAACATGTTGAAATACTAAAACTGTTGTCCTTAAAATCATTCACAAGATGTGCATGCCTGTCCTGTCCTCTCTATTATCATTGCTTCAGCTGCCCCTTTATGTGCGGATTTAACCTCCAGAATGGACTTCTCTTTTCAGAAGAGATTGCTATCTAACTGCTTGCTCAGCATTTTCGTTGAATGCCTAACAAACTTCACATAGCCTCACTGGAACTCCAGATTCTCCCCTCCTCCCCTAAGCTGAACCTTCCCTGCTGTCTTCTCATCTCAGAGGAATAGCACCCCTTTGACTCAGTTGCTCAAACTAACAAACTGAGCTATCCTTGGTCCCTCATCTTTTAATCTATTAGCAAATTCTGCCCTTTCTATCTTTAAAACGTATCTTAAATCCATCTCCACTGGCAATTAGGAGACTGATGGGGAGATGATTAACTTAGAAACCCACCCCTACACTGCACGGCTTGTTATATGGTACACACAGAACCTAGTAACTGAAGATCTAACAAAAACAAAAGTAAAAGAAGGAAAAGTCACTTTGACATTGAGTCATGGCAAGTAGTTCTCCCTGCCTTTCAGAGCCACATTTCTGAGAAAGCTTCCTGACTGGAATAATAAATTGTGCTTGAAAAACATAGAAACAGAGGAGAGGGCAAGGCTACTGCTGAAATGTAAAACTAAGTGACACGTGGCTTGAAAACTCTCAGAATCACTGACATTCCCTGGTCAAGTTGAGAGGAACAAATCACTCCCCAAACAAAATGTAAGTCAAGATTTCTTTTCAGATGCTTCAAGTGCAGTTTCTTTCAGTTCTTTCCATCACCTCCCTGTTCCCTCTCCCTCCTTCTCTCCCTCTTTTCTTCCCTCCACCCCCACTGAAAGGCTGTTGGTGTAAACACCACTTACCCCATTATGGAAATTGAGGTGTAGAGATGATTCACCTTTTGGTGTTTTGGTGCTGGAGGCTCCCACCTCTAAATCTTTTCTTTTTTTTTTCTTTCTAATACGGAGTCTTTCTTTGTCACCCAGGCTGGAGTGCAGTGGTATAATCTCAGCTCACTGCAACCTCTGCCTCCCAGGTTCAAGCAATTCTCCTGCCTCAGCCTCACGACTAGCTGGGATTACAGGTGTGTGCCATCATGCCTGGCTAATTTTTGTATTTTTAGTAGAGACAGGGTTTTACCATGTTGGCCAGGCTGGTCTTGAACTCTTGACCTTTTGATCCACCCACCTTGGCCTCCCAAAGTGCTGGGATTACAGGCATGAGCCACCGTGCCTGGCCCCACCTCCACATCTTTAGACAATCAATCAGCTTACTTTGTTCTGGAAGGCCACTCCCTATACAGATCTTTTTGGTGTCTATAGTAGCATTCTGAAAGTGGTTTAAGTTTCCTCAGTGCAAGCCAACTTTACAACCATTGTTGATGTTTGTCATTAAGCAAACTCCAGATATAAACATGAATTAGGCAGGCAAGGAGTGCTTGTCTGGAGATGAAAATAGGCACTTAAAGATCTAGGCATACAAACAAGGTAGCTACTTCTGAGACAGTACCAAGTGCTGCAGGATACAGAGAAGGGAATAGTTAATCCTGCCTGGGAGGGGCTTCATCCAAATGGCTGTTTAGTTGGATGTTAAGGGACTGGGAGGAACTCTAGGGGACTGAAGGGGAGGCAAGAGTGGGTGAGGAAGGGTGTCACGAAAGGGCAATCTAGACATAGAAATACTGTTCAACAAGGCAGAAGGAAAACTTACTAGGGACATGAAGTAGCTCTGTGTGTTAAAAGCATGGACGTGGAGCTGTTGGAGCTAGATGGGAGTAAGAAAGAAAAGGAATATTACGTGATGTGTTGAAGTAGTGCATTTGGACTTGGCCCTACATATGGTGAGGCTCTAAGAAAGCCTAGCTTCATCGAGTGTGATTCTGGGACCTGCAGCAGCTGCATCCCTGGGGGCTTGCTAGGAAAGCAGACCCTCAGGCTCTGCCCAAGACCCACTGCATTGGAATCTGTACTTGAACAGCATCCTGTGTGCATGTTAAAGTTTGAGAATCACCATATTACATGACTTTAAGCAGATTAAAGGCAGAGCAAATATATTTAAAAATAGCACTGTAGCCACAGTATGGAGGATAGGCTGGAGGGTGTAGTGATGGGGTTGGAAAAACTCTTGAAAAGGCCACCACAATGGTCTGGATAAGAGGGTGATGGCCAAGCTGTTAGGCTTTATGCAATGCTGTCCCAAAGCAGACCTTTGGCTTTGAATTCTAACAACTGTTTCTGTCTTTCAGCTCCCAAAGTAATAGTATTTACTTCTTTGAGATTTGTAATGATTAAATGAAATTGTGTACCTAAAGAGTCTGACTCGTGAAGTGCCAGTCACTTAATAAACACTTCATAAGTGGAAACTTTGTTACTATTAGAATAAACAAGGATTTGATTTTGTCCAAGTGATTTACAAACTGCAATTCTCTTGAATCAACTCTAAATGATTCTTAGGCAATGCATGAGACAAGCAAGAGACTACTCCCATCCACAATCTCCTCCCTGTTGGTTTTGTAGTACTCCTGTCAATCTAATTCAATCCAAGCCAGTTTCATTCTATTCCATTCCATTCCTTAGAAAGCCCTTTGAATGTAAGGCACTTCACAGAGTGTCCATATTTTGATTTAGTTTTCACCCTTACATGAAGAGTTAGGCTGCTGACATCTCCATTTTACAGAACAGGAAACTGAGGCTGAGAAAATTTGGTTATTTGCTAAAGATCACACAGTTAATAATAGATGGATGTAGGATTTGAATGAGGATTTAAAATGTTGAATATGTGATTTCAAGTTTCATAGTATTACTCCCCACCTCCTTCTTCAACATGCTGCACTAACAGGTTATCTTTGTTTCTGGTTGCAGTTTTCAGGTTAATGCTGAACAACTTGTCTCAAAAAGGTAGGACTAACAGCCCAATGAAATGGTGAATGTAAGTTTGTAAGAGCTGGCATTTGTCTATTTTATTCACTGTGCCTAGAATAATATCTGATGCTTAGTAGTGCTGAATACATTGTTGTTGAATAAGAAAATGCTTTGTGAAGCACAATAGCTGCATATTTCGGGAATAGTTTCATGTAATCTGGAAATAACTTGTCATTTTTCATGTTAGTTTCCTGTTGTGGCTAATTCTTGAATTGATTTGTTTTCCTGATGAGAAATTAGCATTTATAAAACTTTAAACATTCACATAACATTGATTTCAGAATGAGAAAGCCATTATATTCATGATGATAGTGCTTGTTAAAGAGTCTACATCTCTCTAGATCAATTCAAGATGGTGTTATAATCATTATTGGTGTGGAAGGAGATCAGAAAATGCCACCCCAAAATATGCCACTTTGGCATAAACATTATTTTGAGCCGCAGGCCATTGAGAATCAACAGGTACAGAAAGAAGCCTTCTTAGACCTTCTCTTATCTGATTAAGAGCAGAAGCTTCTGAGAAATGAGGACTGCCATGAATCCTCTCTACCAGGGAAGTTTTATGGCCCTGAAGGAAATGGAAAGTCAGCATCAAGATGGGCCTGCAGAAACTTTACTAAACAATACTTATCTTCCATTAGGTCCCTCATATATTTATCTTGCCACAATTTACTGTTGCTAGAAGCTCAAAACTCTATTCCTTTGTTTTGTCATTTCTACACAAATTTATTCTTTGTTAAATTGGTATATGAGCCTCTGGGTCTGACCATCTTTTTGGAGTTTTCATTTTATTTCTGTGAGGCCCTCCACCATATTTATAAAATAACCACTCTCTCCTGTTGATCTAAGTTCAATTTGCAGGGCCCCAAGGACTTAACCTAAGAGGGTAGAGAAAAAAGTTTGTTTCCTCTCCATTACTACAGTAATCAGGGTTCTAAAACCCGATGAATTAAAATCAGAAAATGAAGATGATATATGAAACACCTGTGATATAACATACTTCATACTTTTCATGTTATTTTGTGTGATTTAAAATCAGTTTGGATTTGGTCTGTTATCCAGTTGCCCTCCTGTTTTCTGACTTTAATCTGTCTCTTTTTCAGTTGCCTTGATAATAGAGATTCTTTTATTTATGGTTTTCCTTGAAGTGCCCAAACCAGATCTGGTGGTGCTAGTAAATACTTCCTTTTGCTCCATCATCTCCTTTCACATTTTCTTCTTTTGTCTCATCTGTACAGAAAGGATCAGAGCTGGTGATTCTTGACTGACAGCAGTATGATTTCTGCCTCTAACTATTCCTCTTGTTGAATGCTTAATGGTGCTTTTCCCCCAGTAAAATTTCTGTTTGAAATTCCCATAGAGCAGAGCCACCCTAGCCTGAGGCCCAAGCACCAGGCAGGCCACAGAAGTCTAGATAATGCCATGTTGCCTTCACAGAGGGTGTTCATAGTACTGAGCTTTGAGATTGGCACATTACAGCCTGAATGAGATTCATCTTGCAGGAAAGGTAGTGTGAATAATTGAAGATGCCTGCCTTGCTGAGTGTCCAGTAGCACAGGAAGACTGAGATCAGCTTTAGTCTTGCATGGAATTCCTCATGCACTCTCTATTCTTGGTTCTTGGAGACCCACACTAGGGGAAACTATCACTCAACAAAGCAAAATATGAGAAAAAGAAGCTGCCAACATGATTGTCTCACTAGAGTGGGATAATATTAGTTTCATTTGCCATTTACTTCAGCAAGACATTTCTCAACTCTCACAGGTTATCAGTAAAAGCTGAATTGTAATCATTTTTATGTCTTCTTTCTCAAACTGAGAAGTCAGTGGTCTTAATAATTTCATGAAAAATGGTGATGTTGCTTTTTAATAGGTATCAATTGACAGAAAGCTACTTTCTAAGTCTAATTTCAGGGATCCCCAAGGATCCCTTCCAGAAAGGACTCACAAGGTCTGGAGATGTGACCTGTCTCACCCAATATCACCTGGACAAGGAGGTGTATCAGTTAGGGTCTAGGCAGGAGACAGAAACCACATAGTAACTTGAACAAGAAAGTTTTATATAAAGAATTACTATTTACAGGAACTTCACTAAAAGGGGAGAGGAAAGAATTCTTAGAATATACTTTAGGGCTCTGAGAGCATACCCAGTAAAAGACAAACTTGAAAAGGGGCGCCCTCCCCAAAGATGGGATTCAGACCTTATTGGAGAAGGTATGGTTATAGTTCAGTGAATGGCAGAGAAAGTCACAGGGTTGCCTGAGCAAGCCTAGACTGACAGGAAACTGCTCCCTGAGTGCTGATGAAATTTGCAGGGAAGCTGCCTTGAAAGGAGTGCTCCTGCACTCACCATGAGGCCAGTTGGGGAACCCATGGAACTCATGTGAATCCACCTGTTTAGGAGGATTGCTGCTGAAGCTAGGGCACTTTCGAAACTCCCGGTGAAGCTGCCCATGGAAGATGTTACTAAACTTACTGAAAGGGTAAGCACCCATGGTACCTACTGGGATTCCACTTACATTTGTTAGGGGAGAGCTTCATTTGGTGTTCCATGCACACCAGCCCAGGAACCAGGAGGAAAAACTTGTTCTTCAGCCTGTGTCCCTCCCATGTTTTCTACTGATGCTAGAGCTTAACGTCATGCAGGTGTGCCAGCAGGCTAGGAAGGGCAATGAGGGGTGGATTTGGAACCCTGAGTCAGGAAATTGATAGGTGGCACAGGGAACACTGAGGCTCAATTCGTCTACCTTCCGGTGTGTGCACCCTTTCACTATGTTATGTGACATGCTCTTAATGATCATCATTCTTCTCTTTTGTTTAATTGTATATCAAGAGAACAATAATTATAGTTGATTTTTGGTAGGTATTTATGAACAACATGAGAACCATAGGATTTAGCACTTATTCTAAGCCTTAGTACATTCTCTGATCTGAATACTTAGGCAAATGACCAAAATTTGGTGTCATATATCTGGGGCCAATTCAGCAATGCTTAAGAAATACTAGAAAAATTGAGGCAATTAAACATGAACTGAATTTTAAATTTAATTTCTATTCATTTAACTTTAAATTTTAAAAATGATATTTAGTTCAGTTATTGGACAACTTTAAGAATGTTTGGAACAATTTAGAGGAGTGTGTGGCACATTTTACAGGCCAAGCTTGGAGGGGTGTACTTCACTTCTGCTCTCATTCAATTGGCTGTGTCAGGGAGGAAAAACTTTTCCTCTACTCTCTTAGGTTTGTGACTGGGGGCCTGCAAACTAAACAGACAAAAGACAGAATAGCAAAGAAAGGACAGATTTTTTTTTATGTAGTACACAGGAGTTCACAGAAAAATATGCTTCAAGGAGGTAATTAGAATTTGGGGTTTATATATCATCTTAATAGGGAAAGTGTGAGGTGAAAGGCACTTACAGGAAAACCAATGACTTTTAAGAAAGGTAAATGGGTCCTTAGGAGAATAGATTGGAGATATGATAGTTTTGTGACAACTTCTGTTTAGGTGATTTCTTATGCTGATGTAGGCATCTCTTTTCTGGTGATAAGAATTAATGTTCTCTGCCCTGGGATTGGATTTATGACAGTTGAATTCTTTCTGTTTTTAGGCAGGTAAGAGGAGTTAAAAAAAAGTTTTTGCACCTGTTGATCCTCAAATGCCTTCAGCCCCAAATGATTTTTGTGCCACAGTGGTGAATTCTGAACACCTTCACTGGAACTCAGTCACTTGGTCACAACGACTAGGCCCGTGAGGAAAAGGACAACAATTTGGTGCATGATCAGCCAGGATCTTTCTCATGAGGGTTAGATAGGAATTTACCCACCCTGAGCACCAGAGGAGGGTGCTGTGTGGTTTAACTCAAGAATTTGTGCTGTTTCTGCAGACTTCATGGTTACTTCAGGGGTGGATCCAATCGAAGTGAATCTCAGGACTTTCGCTGAGATGCTGGGACACACTCTGTGGGTTGGGGTAGCACCAGGAGGTTTACAGCCACTATCTCCATGAGGAGAGAGCCTGGACTGTTGGCAGACATGGCCAGGAGACTGAGGATGTAGCTCCTTCAGAGGAAGCAGAAATAGGAAATCAATCCTGCTGATGTCAATTGAGATCCAGATCCAGACCTGTTTGAGGCCAGGTTGTATAGTTATGTGACCTAATACATTTCCTTTTAATATAGGCTAGTTTAAATTGAGTTTTCTGTTGCGTGCAGCCAAAAGAATTCTAACTACTCCATATGGTGTACTACTATAATTGGGTTCTTTTGTTTTCAAACCAAGATCAAGTTATCTCAGGAAAATTAAGGTGAATTATAATGTCTGGCATTTCTTGTGGTTTTACATTTGTCCTGCATTTTTCATTTTTAATGATATTTTGTTGTTAAGAGTAGCATTAAAATAAGCCAGGATGACTTTGGTAGACCATCACCAAAGCTTTGTTCTTATAGCTTTTACCATGATTTTGTCTAGTAAAATGTGAAATGCAAGTGAAGTGAACTTGGTATCATTTTAATCCAGGATTAAATCTGAAAGAAGGCCACGATAATCTCTTTCTCTTTTCCAGACTCTTTATTAATATAATGTAACTAACACCCTCTGTAAAGGGTAGGATTTAGGGCACTCACCCATAAGTGCAGGCATCTGCTGCATAATAATATTTTGATCAATGATGGGCTGATTGTCTGACAGTGGTTTCATAAGATTATAATGCCATATTTTCACCGTACCTTTTCTACTGCGCAGTGCGTAGATATGTTTAGCTACACAGATACTTACCATTATGTTAAATTGCCTATAGTATTCAGTACAGCAATATGCTGGACAGGTTTGTAGCCTAGGAGCAATAGGCTATCTCATATAGCATAGATGTGTAGCAGGCTATACCACCTAGATTTGTGTAAGCACACACTTTGATGTTCACACAATGATGAAATTGCCTAACGATGCATTTCTCAGAATGTGTCCCCCTCATTAAGTGATGCATAATGTATGCACTTTAGCTAGGAATGGTGATAGCTAACCCTCTGGCCTTGTGGGCTATGGGAGAAGTATTCCATTGCTGTCTCAGCCGGCCACTTACTCAACCAGGTAGCTGTGCTCTGTCTTAGCCTGTGAAATGCACAAAGTTATCACAGGCCATTGAGAAATTTAGAAAATTATTGGTGAGTTATGTGAACTAAATGCAGAAAATAGAGGCTGAGCAGTCCTGGCATACAGCCTATAGAGGACATTTTGAATGTTCTTGCTAAGGTGGTTTTGTAACTTATGGTGTGGTATAAATGTAAAACTCCTTATTTTATTTTTGGTAACACCTGTATAATTTGCACTAATTTTAGTTGTATAATTTTAATAATTTTTGGTGTCCTCTTTCACTCTTCAGTGTCTCAGTTTGGATGACAAGTCGTGTGGTCGCCCTTATTGTAGGTTGTTTTTTCATTAGTCTTCCAGTTCCAGCTCTCTGTTAACTGGCTCCTTCTCTGATTTTTTTTAATTTTTATTTTTGCTCAGATTCCTGAGACAATCTGATTGGCCTACCTTGTGGAAATACTAGATCATTTGTTGTTGGTTAGCCAAGTGTTTGTGACTCTTGAACCAAGTGCTCTGTCTTGGTCCAATTATCTGTGGTTGGATTGTGTAGGGTAGCGGTGGGGGTATCATGTGATAGAAAAACATATCTGCACACAGAGCAAGCAGTTTGGCTTAGAAGTGGATATGAGCATGACAGTTATTTTGACTTCCTCTGTAAAGCACTTAAAACGAACTGTCAAGTCTTATAACAGAGTGAAGAATTGCTACATGAAGTCCAGGCAGGGTGACTCATGCCTATAATCCCAGCACTTTTGGAGGTCAAGGTGAAAAGATCACCTGAGCCCAGGAGTTTGAGACTAGTCTGGGCAACCTAGGGAGACCCTGTCTCTTCAAAAAAAAAAAAATAAAAGGCTGGGCACGGTGGCTCACGCCTGTAATCCCAGCACTTTGGGAGGCCGAGGTGGGCGGATCATGAGGTCAGGATATCAAGACCATCCTGGCTAACTCGGTGAAACCCCGTCTCTACTAAAAATACAAATAATTAGCCGGGCATGGTGGCGGGCGCCTGTAGTCCCAGCTACTCGGGAGGCTGAAGCAGAGGCAGAGCTTGCAGTGAGCCAAGATTGCACCACTGCATTCCAGCCTGGGCGACAGAGCAAGACTCCGTCTCAAAAAAAAAAAAAAGAAGTTGCTATGTGAAAACTGAAGCATTGATTACTAACATCACTTACTAAAATATAAGCCCTGAAAGAAGGTCTCGTTGTTCGCTGTTGTGTCCCCAGCAACTGTAAAAAGTATAAACAAAAACTAAATTTTAAACTCCCCAACTGACTGAATAGACACCTCCTCTTGGACGAGGGGATTATAAAGAAAACTAAAAAACTAGTTCAGGCCATCATGAGAAGGAGAGATGGGACATGTCTCATTATACTCTCCTCCCTTTGGAGTTCAGGCACAACTGACCAGCATTAAAACAGAGGCCAGGCATGGTGGCTTGTGGCTTGTGCCTGAAATCCTAGCATTTTGGGAGGCTGAGGTGTGAGGATTGCTTGAACCTAGGAGTTCAAGGTTGCAGTAAGCTATGATTGTGCCACTGCACTCCAGCCTGGATGACAGAGTGAGACCCTGTCTTTATAAAATAAAAAATTAAAAAAATTAAAAGAAACTATTAAAACAGACATCTTAATACTGACAAAACAGAATCTTCATAGTAATACGATATCAAATTCCAACCTGACTTGAGTATAGCATAACATGACAGATAACCCTGAAAGAAATCAGAAAATATTTTACCCCAAAATATATTTCTTTGACATATTTTTATTTTATTTTATTTTATTTGAGATGGAGTCTCACTCTGTCGCCCAGGCTGGAGTGCAGTGACGCGATCTTGGCTCCCTGCAACCTCCGCCTCCCAGGTTCACGCAGTTCTCCTGCTTCAGCCTCCTGAGTAGCAGTGGCTCAAGCCTGTAATCCTAGCACTTTGGGAAGCTGAGGCAGGCAGGTCACTAGGGGTCAGGAGTTCGAGACATATTTTTAAAAAACCCCACAAAGCTGTCTCTTGTGGGAGAAATTTACATTGTGTAGAGAATCCCTTTCCCTTTCCAGGTTTTTTTCTGATCCTGAAGAGATTAGCAGAAAGGTCTAGCTCCTTTTAAGTGTCTGAATAGAAAACATTTACCTTCTATTGCCTCCAAGGGCAGCCACCTACAAGACTTTATCTACGCAATAAGAACCTTGGTCTCTACAACCCTTATCTTAGTCCAGAAACTCCTTTCTATTGATTCCAGGGCTTTACATAATAAGTTTACTCTTTCAACCATCTATGAATCAGAAAATCTTTGAATACACTTATGAACTGTAAGCCCTCACTTTGAGTTGTCCTACCTTTCTGGATTGAACCAAAGTATTGATGTCTTACGTCTCCCTAAAGTTTATAAAACCAAGCTGCAGCCTGACTACCTTGGGTACATGTTCTCAGGACCTCTTGAGACTGTCCCTTGGGCCATGGTCATTTATTTGGCTCAGAATAAACCTCTCTAAATATTTTACAGTGTTTGTCTCTTTTTGTTGACAAAAGTGATGGATCCACTTAATAGATATTCAACGAATATATATTAAATAAATAAAGTAAATAGTAGATTGGTTTCAGCTGTTGGGTTCAGAAACAAGAAAATGTTATCTACTCTGGAGGAGTGTGGAGCAGTTTGTTGTTTGGAACAGTTGTGTGTTGTTGCTCCACTGAGTAGGGACTCCCTGGGATGGGGCAGCAGGCTGAAAGACAGGAGGCAGCCAGGGTAGCCATGATTTATACCTTGTCTTTTCTCTCCGATAAGTCCTAGAAATCTGAAAACAGCCAAAAGTATTTGTTGAGCACTCCGTGAAATATATAATAAAGCCTAAACTCCCCCTGTAGGATATAAGGTGTGTTCTCCATGGTCTGGCCCCTCTATGTAGCCCTGCATCTCCCACCCTTCCTGTAGCTCTCCCTCTAGGCCAGCCATACCTAACCACTCACAGTCCCCCAAATAAGCCATCATTTCCCATGCCCCAGTGCTATTGATTCTGCTTATAGAGCTTTTTCTCTCTTTCCACTAGGTGAGCTCATATATTCAGTCCTTGATACTCACTTCTTGTATTGGTTTATTCTTGCTGCATAATAAATTGTCACAAACTTAGTAGCTTAAAACAACACACATGTATTATCTCATACCTTCTGTGGGTCAGACATCTTGGCATGGCTTAGCTGGTCCTCTTGTCAGGATTTAAAAGGCTATCACCAATGTGTTGGCTGAGCTGCCTTCCTTTCTGAAGCTCATGGTCCTTTTCCCAGCTCATGAGGTACTTAACAAAATTCGGTTCTTTGTGGTTGTAGGACTGATGTTTCTGCTTGCATTCTGACTGTCAGAGGGAGCTACTCTCAGACCCTAGAGGCCCCCGTGGTTCCTTGACACATGGCCCCCTCACAGACCCTCTCACAATATGCTGACTTTCTTCTTTAAGGCCAACAAGAGAATCTTTTGCTATAGTTTGCCGAGACAGAGACTTGTATAACATAACAATCAAGGAATTAAGTCTCTCTCACTTTGACAGCACTCTTTTGGCTAGAAGCAAGTCACGTATTTCATACACACACTCAAGGGGAAGGGACTATATGTGGGTGTGACTCACTGAGGGTTCTCTTGAAGTCTGTCTGCCACAGCCCACCCTCTGGCCTCCAGTGATTCACATTTCTCCCACATGCAAATACATTTATTCTATCCCAAGGCCCCTAAAAGTCTCACTTTATTATGTCTTCTCTTTGAATCCCTCCCTATTCCTCTTCTTCAACAAATTGGATTTCCCTGCACCTTTATTTTTGCTTTATTTTTTTCTATGATGCTGGTCAGGATAACCTGCAAAGACCTTGGGTTATCCATGGGGCCAATTTAGGTATATCATCAATTTCCCCAAAATACAATTATATATGGTAAAACATTCCTAGCTTATGTAGGAGGGCTTTGAGAGGAATTATATTATACTCTGCACAGCAAAAGTTATCCCACCATCCCCTTTAAATGCCTCAACTCCTTTCCTAAAGGTCTCATTCATGGGAAACTGCCCTATTTGCTGTTCTTCCTCCCCGACACCTACTCTCTTGCCTGTTTCTCTTTTTGTCTCTCCATTTACAGCCCTTTCTTAGCCACACACGTTCCAATATCCTCCCCATATCTGGGATCTTTCCTTCCAGATGTCTTTATCGCTTTTCTCATGTTGCAAACTAGCCTTCTCTTTCAGTTTGTATACCTACCTTTAACCCTTGTTCAACAGAATTAAAGATCATTCTCAATATCCACTGTCCTTGGGACTCAGGAATTAGAAACAACTACCTAAGAAATATTTTTCCTATCATGATAGCACCCATCACATCTTCCTCCTTTATTGGCACACATTAAGTCATTCATTCATTGTTGAATGAGTTAATAAGCATCAAGATAATTTACCTGGACAATTCAAAGCCAAAAAATTCCACTATGGTTTATTTGCTTTTTCTTTAGCCTGAATTGGCAAATTTTTAGCCTGAATTAACAAACATAGCCTATGTTAGCATTCCTGTATGTCCTGGAACTATAGAATCTGGCTTGGAAAGGGCTTACCAGTCAATCTAACTCAGTCTTCACCCTGGTGCTTGAATTCCATCTGCAGCATCCTTATGTGGTTAGTCTTCTGCTTTAGAAAAGTCAATCATTTCCCTCCCAAGGTGGGCTCACCTCATTTTCAGCTTTGAGAGAGCCTGCTAAAGATAGTATCCACTAAAAGAGCTTAGGGCAGCACATATGAAAATGTGGGAAGGGTCACTGTGATTGAAATAAAGCTGTTTACAAACATTCCTGTTTGCCTGGCCTTCTGGGCATGTGTACGATGATGCTTCTTCATCCCCTTTGAAACTTGGTGTGGCCATGTGACCTGCTTTGGCCAATGAGATGTGACTAGGAGTGATGTCACTTTCTGCAGAGCTTGAACAGCCAGCATGTGATCTACCATATTGCTTTTCTTGTGCCATGGTGGTTGTGAAGCACACATGGAGAGGAATTCTCTATCATCCTGTGTCCTAGAGTGACTAAAATGCTCCAGATACCACCCACCATCCCTGATCTGCATTAGACGTGTAGAGTGTGTGAGAAATAAATGTTTGTTGTGTTCAGCACTGAGATCTTGGGGGTTATACTGCAGCTCATTCTGATATGGTCACTGAAAATTGGGCTAGCCAGGGTGATTACATTTCAACTCATCCTCAAAGTAATTTGATAGACTCACATCCGCAAATCTTCTGAGGCATATACAAAAAATGTTGGGCAGGGTACCCAGGCTGACCTAAGAGCTTCTGTTGACAAGAAATAAATTTGTTTTTACTCTCTTTTTAATTTTTTATATGATCCTTTCCCAGGAAGTTTTGACTCTATAGAGCCAATGGATGTGGACCCTGGACTTAGGAAGAGATTTGGAAATAAACCAGAGAACACCAAAGAGCTGCTCCTTTGCACTGAAATGGTTTGCTGGCTTTCTGCCTAGATCCAACATCTCTTCAAATGGACAGTCCCAACTCTCCTTCTCTCACTTCTCTTCCCCCTTCTCTGTAAGTCACAAATGCTGCATTTGGAGGAATTTCATTTTAACTGGGATAAACATCACATAATAAATGATGCATTTTTTCCCATAAAGCAAACCATTTATCAATGTTTTTAGTAATTTTTTGTGTTGGAGCACTTGGTGGAAGTCTTATGATCTATAGTGTCCATTGAGGCTTCCATTTAAAGGGGGGCAGAAACAATGCCAAAGTTGATACAAGGGATGATGGGGAGATAAACTCTTGAGGCCTATATATTATCCACCTGCAGTGTTGGGAGGGCCACAGGAAGGACGGTGATTATTCTATTTGGCAAGCCAATTGTCTATCTTTGGAAAATGATAGGATGAAGAGTGGAGTCAAAAATAATACCTTTCTCGCTGCCCAGATATAAATGAGCTATTTACAATCCCTCCTGCCTTTTAGGTTTGGGTTTTATTTTTCCTCTGCACAATAGATTAAACCTTTGAGGAGGTTTGTAGCAAAAGAGGAGGAAACTATAAAAA
This sequence comes from Pongo pygmaeus, assembly GCF_028885625.2. Lineage (NCBI taxonomy): Eukaryota > Metazoa > Chordata > Mammalia > Primates > Hominidae > Pongo > Pongo pygmaeus. The sequence continues at coordinate 58,468,608 of NC_072381.2, forward strand.
ACACCACATACTTGCAGACATCTGCAAGCAACCATATTATTTGTCCCCTTCAAAGGAATCTCCTGAAGAGACTGTAAGTTTATTCAAATAAAATAGCTGTGTTGCAGACTTTTAGAGCTTCTTTTTTTTGAAATTTATCTTTTCAAATATTCTTTACACACAAGTCATTCATTCATTTAAGTAAGTACATTGAATGCCTGTTATTTGTTGAGTACTATGCAAGATCTTGGGAAATAATGACGAATAAGTTGATCCTAGCTCCCTCAAGATATTTACCAGCTATTGGGGGACCACAGACAAGTAAACCAAATGCATTCACTATGGGTTTGATCAATGCAGTGGTAGACATATGCACAGCATGCTGTGAGAAAAAAATAGGAGAGGCATCAAACCCAGACTAATATGTAATCAAGGAAAGATTCCTGGAGCAAGTGGTTTCTCAACTTAGTTTTAAAGAAAGCAAATAGGAGTTACATGAACAAGAGGAAGGAGGGGTGTGTACAAAGGTCTGGAGGTAAGCAATAATATGGCAGATTTGGATAGTAGCAAGTCTTTTACATGGGTCTTAATTTTTTTTTTGAAGAGATAGAGTCTTGCCATGTTGCCCAGGTTGGCCTTGAACTCCTGGCTCAAGTGATCCTCCCGCCCTAGCTTCCTGAGTAGCTGGAACTACAGGCATGCTGCACCTCACCAAGTGGTTGCTGCACCAAGCACCAAGTGCTGACACTGCATACTTGGGCTTCAGTTAAGAGACAGATGTCCAGGGCCTCCTGCCAATGGGATGGCTTAAAGAAGTCTTTCCCAGCATTAAGCTGGGACTTCAAAGGGTTAAACCTAAAGGAAGGATAAAGTAATGAAACCCTATTGCCTCCCTGCCACAGTGACAGGGGACTGTGGAGAAGCCTGCCTTTCTGCTGAACAGAGCAAGAAGCAAAAAGAAGAAAAAGAAAATCCGTTCCTGAGAAGTTGTGAAACAAATTGGCCTTTGTGGAGATATACATCTGCCTATACTGGTTCCCTGGGAGTGCTGGGCCACCTCAGGCCATGCAGTTGGCTGAAAGTGGTCTTCTTTCCAGGGCACCTGACAGAAGAAAGCAAAAAACATCTCTGGAGGAAGACCATTCATTCCAGACCTCGGGCACTCTTTACAAATTATTTCTCAAAGGCAATGTGCAGGTAACTGTAGGCAAGCTCACAAAGAAATAAGGCAACATAAGTGAGAACCAGCTGCTTCCCCACACCCCCACCACCCCAAAAATATAGGAATAGGGCACAAACACTTCAAATGCTATAATTATCAGGCACAGATTCTGAATCAATTGTTTCCTTGTTTAAAGAAATAAGTCACATGTTTAAAAATATTAACAGAACAAGCATCTATAAAAACAACAGAAGATTTGCAGAAAAAATATATAGAACTTCCCAAAATGGAAAATTCAATAATTAGCATTAAAAATTCAGTGGATATGTTTGGCCAGATTAGACTCATTAGACAAGTAAAATACTACATATATCAGAAGAAATTATCCATAATATAACATAGAAGAAAAAATAAGATAGAAAATTCAGAAGACAGAGTAAGGGACATGGAGGAGATAGAGATCAGAATCCCCCCAAAAGCAGAGAAAATCAGGCAGAAGTGATATTTGAAGACATAATATGTGATATATTTCCAGAATTGATTAAAATGACTTAATGCACAGATTCAAGTGAATCAGAAGCATAAAAAGAAAATATAAAAATTAAATAAGAGTAGAAATCTTAAAAGCAGCCAGAGGAAAAAAAAAGAAAATTGACTTCAAAGAAGTGGCAATTAAAATGACACTTGACTTTTAAACAGCAAGAAGTCAGAAGGTGTGTTAAATATGCCAAAAGGGAAGGATTACCAAACTAATATTCTATGCCTAGCAAAAATATATTTCAAGAATGGGAACACAATAAAACCACTTTCATATAAACAAAAACTGAAGTTTTTTTTTTTTTAATCACTAGGAGGTATTACAGGATGTACTTTAAGTAAAAAGAAAGTTATGCCAGATGGGACTGAGGAACAGAAGGAATTATGTGCAAAGAAAGTAGAGAATATGTGGAAAAACATAAACATTAGATGTATGAAGCAGTAATAATATGTAGTGATTTAAAAAAAGCAAAATATCAATTTTCTGAAGTTTTTATATTATCTGAAAACAATGTGAAAGTTTTGATTAACTTTAGACTTTGATCATTTAAATGTGCATATTATAATTCCCAGAACAATCTCTAAAGGAGCACAAAAAGTTTAATTGCCAAAACCGCAGAAAGTGTAATAGAATGAAATAAAAATATTGGCAATCCAAATGGATGCAAGAAAGGAGAGAAAAGGAAGGAGAACAAAAGAAATGGAACAAATACAATGAGCAAGAGGTGATGATAGTCTTAAACCTCACAATGTTAGTAAAATTACATTAAATGTTAATGTCCTAAATGTTCAAGTTAAAATTAGAAAGATTATCAGCCTAAATTAAAATTCCATCTAGTAGCATATGCTATTTACCAGAGTTCATCTAAAATATATAAGGACTCAGAGAGTTTGAAAGTCAAAAAATAGAAATATCAACCAAAGAAAGTTGGCACAACTGTATTATTAATAGAAAAAATAGACATTAATGCTAAAAGTGTTACTAGAGATAATGAGAATTATTTCAAAATGATAAAAGGTCTAGTTCATTGTAATACGAAAATTTAAATTTGTTATAATTCTAATAGCATTGTCTCAAAACATATAAAGCAAAAGTTGATAGACTTATAAGGAGAATAAAGTACACAATCATGGTGGGAAATGTAAACATGTCTCTCTTATGGAAAAAATGTTAACATAAAATTTAAGTGAGTTGGTGCCTCTGAGTGAGAAGAGGTTTTCATTAGGAAGGGTACATACATAAAGGGCTTCTGGAGTTCAGAATGTTCTATGTCTTTGTGTAGGTGGTGCTTAAAGACTTTATAATTATTGAACTGAGCATATGAACTTTACTTCCACATGTATATTACATATACATATTATTTTGCCTGAATATCACAAATATAATAATATTAAATGAAAAACAGAAAGATGAACAACCAGTATTAAGAATTTAGATGGGCCGGGCGCGGTGGCTCACGTCTGTAATCCCAGCACTTTGGGAGGCCGAGGCGGGCAGATCACGAGGTCAGGAGATCGAGACCATCCTGGCTAACATGGTGAAACTCCATCTCTACTAAAAAAATACAAAATTTAGCCGGGCGTAGTGGCGGGTGCCTGTAGTCCCAGCTACTGGGGAGGCTGAGGCAGGAGAATGGCTTGAACTCGGGAGGCGGAGCTTGCAGTGAGCCGAGATCGCGTCACTGCACTCCAGCCTGGGCGACAGAGTGAGACTCCGTTTCAAAAGAAAAGAGAAAAAAAAGAATTTAGATGGCACAACTTATGAGGTAGAAGGAATATTTAAGGAAATGGTGTCTTAGAAGGCAAGTGCAGAAAGTATGTCAAGAAAGTTGGTTGAGCAACTTTTTCTGTTGATAAGTCAATTAACACAAGGATTGAACATCAGTCTCTTTGTTCAACAATGTGGATGCCACTGGAGACTTAGAAATGAGTTGTTTTATTGAAATGCTGGAGGTAAAACCTGACTGGAGTAGGTTGAGAAGAGACAGGAGGAGAAAATCAGATTGCCATTGTATTAGTTTGTTAAGGCTGCTGTAAACAGAGTTCCACAAACTAGGTGACTTAAAAAACAGAAATGTGTCTCATATTTCTGGAGACTAGAACTCCAAGACCAAAGTGTCATCAGGGTTGGCTCTTTCTGGAGGCTTTGAGGGAGACTCTCTCCCTGCCTGTCTCGTAGCTTCTGGGGTTTGCTGGGAATCTTTGGTGTTCATTGGCTTTTGTCGCATCAGCCTGATCTCTGCCTTCATCTTCACTTGTGTGTCTCTGTGTTCTACAGGGACACTAGTCATATCTGATTAGGGGCCCACTCTACTGCCATGTGACCTCGTCTTAACTAATTACATCTGCAATGACCCTATCTCCAAATAAGGTCGTATTCTGAGGTGGTGAGGGTTAAACTTCAACATAAAAGTTTTGGTGGGACACAATTGAACCTATAACAATGAGTATAGACAAGCTTTAAAGTGGACAAAGAAATGGAATTTGGTAGAAGGAGATGTAGGATAAAAAATATATATAGTTAAAGATGAAATGATTAAAATTATGTAAGTTGACAGGAATTAGCCAGTAGAAAGGAGAAAAATTGGTGATTCAGGATAGAGAGGGAACAATGGCTTGAGAGAGGTCCTTGAGTGGGTAAAAGAGTACAAGATCCATTGTCTAAGCAGAAGCATAGGCCCGAGAGATGAGTGAGGACAACCTTCTCCTAGTAGCAGGAGGGAAGGCAGAGATGTATATGTACAGATGGGGGTAGGCTGGTAAACACAGCACTGGAAGGGTATGGAAGTTTTCTTTTGTTTGTGTTTTGTGAGGGAATGGAAATAAACTGATAGGGTGGGAAGGAGGTGAGAGGGGTTTGTCAAGAGAAGAGAGGCTGTGAAATAGTCTTATGGGATAATGAGGTAAAGAAATGTAGCAGGATTGCCAGGGCACACTAAAAGCTTGGTTTAGTAACTGTGAATTTAAGTCAGTATGTTTGGGTACTTGTTTCCAGCTGCAGTTAACTGTGGGAGTGCAGGTACAGAATAGGCACAAAGTTAGATTTAACTAGGGATTATTTTTTTTCCAGATGAATACTGCAGAGTGAGAGGCAAAGAAGTTGAAGGAATTTGTAAGGGAGTGATTATAGGATGGACAATGTGGTTGGATCAGTGGATTGGAGGTCCTGGTAAGGTTACAAGTTTCTGAAAATTGAAGTATTGTGGAATACATAGGGAAGATCACACCACTCCTCTGTTCAGAAGTCTCAATGGTGACGCATCTGAGTAATAGCAAAAGTCCTTACCATGGCTGATTAGGTTTCCCTACAACATCTGCTTTCCCATCCCCTACCCATGTTTCTACCCTTATTTCCTCCTTCTCCCCTCATGGTCCTTTTTGACCACACTGGTCTACTCATTGTTTCTTGAACACCCAGATAAGCTCCCATCTCATGTCCTTTGCATTTGCTAGTTGCTCTTTTGGGAACATTCTTCTTCCAGATGCCTTCCTGTCTCAGTCCTGCAGCATTCAGGTCTTAGCTCAAATATGTTGTGTGTGTATGTGTGTGTGTGTTTCCCTGGCCACCCTTTAAATAAGTGGACCTCTTCAATACTGCCTAACCTTCTTTCTTGCTTTATTTTTTTTGTAGCACTTATTACAAATTAAATGGTATACATTTGGTTTATCATCTCCCTCAACCCTATGTAGGTTCAAGAAGGGTATAGATTTTTGCCCATTTGGATCAGTCATATATCACCAACATCTTGAACAGTGCCTGAAACAACATTCATTTCGTTGGATGAGTGAATGAAATATAGAAATGATGAACAGAGTCTAAGGCTTCAAACTGAACTTAGAAAGGACAAGTATGGATAATGCATAAGACAATCTAGAATATGACTGAGAGTCATGGCAGATATACAGTAGAGGATACATTTTTTGGAGAAGAGGATGTCAAGAAAATGAGAGGTCAGGGAGTCTTACTTCCAAGAATTTCAAAATCACTAGGAATTATGGTGAGTCACGTTAGAGAGAGTGACAAGGAATGGGGAGACAAAACCTAGGGATGCCGAGGTCCATTGAAGACTTCAATAGGAGGAAATGATACATTGTCTAATGGTGCAGGCTTCAAGGCTGGGTGTTTAGGGAAGAGAAACGGAAATTGTTTTAGGATCTGCTACAAAGAACAAGCAGAATACCCTACCCCGTCACCAGGCCCAGTGATAGGAAGCATGTGCTTGAAAAAATCACCAGCCCTGGAGAGGGCTGCAGGGGAAGCAGTATTCTCAGGGAGAACAAAGTTTCTGTAAAGCAGAAAAACAAAGGGAACTCTTCAAAAAACATTATTGAAATAGAGATTTTGTTGATAATGCCTTGTGATTTTATAGGTTACAGAGGAAAAGGTCTTTAGGAGTTGGAGTAAAACTAGGGATTTGAGAAGGAGAGGATCTGGGTGACCAGGAGTCTGAGAGTCTTGGTCTTCTTGTGATGATCAGGTAAAGAGCAAGGAGGAATTAGCCTTGCTGGAATCAATGTAAGCTGTTTGGCAAAGCTGTGAATGTCAGAGGATGGGGAACGAACAGAGAGGTGGTAGAATCTGGCCAGGGTTATTATATACTTGGGCATTTCCTCTTCCCTTCTGCCTATGGTAATGAGGAGGCCAGGAAGGATGGCCTTATCTGGAGCATACAGGACTGGAATAAATCCATATTCCCTTTGTATTAGGTTTCTAGGGCTGCCATCACAAAGCATCACATACTGGGTGACTTTAACAATGGAAATTAATTTTCTCATGGTTCTGGAAAGTGGAAGCCAACATCAAGATGTTGGCAGAGTTGGTTCTTTCTGAGGCCCCTCTCCTTGACTTGCAGATGGCTAATGCAAGTCAAGGACCTAATGACCTCATTTTACCTTAATAACCTCTTTAAAGGCCTTAGCTCCAATACTGTCAAAATTGTTAGGGCTTCAACAATTTTGGGGAAACACAATTCAGTCCATAACACCTTTCATTCTGGAATAAATACACAGCCACCCAAAGGGACCATTTTTAGGTCATTGTTATTATTACTCCTTTATTGCAGAAGAAAACACAGACCCAGAAGTTTCAGTAACTTGCTCAATCACATTGCCAGGGCAGATTCTGAAACTCACTCTAAAGCATCAAGACAATCTTCCCTGTGCAGATCTAGACCAGTGTCTGGAACATAGTGGGTACAATAAAGAGTAAACAAGTGAGTAATTTTTATTCCAAGTGACTTCTCTGTATTGCCAAAAATGAAATCTGAATAAGAAAGTTCATCACTATTGAGGAAAGACAAAGAACTTCAACATTTATTGATTTTCTGTAGTGTCCACTATATTAACCAATTATGTTATACTTTATATTGTTTGTTCCAGAATAGCTGTGTTCAGATTGCAGCATAAAGAAGCCCTGTGGATACAAAGAATATTTAAGATATGGTAAAATAATTCAATTCCAAAATATAATTTCTGAACAAGCTTGGGAATAAATGCATGGTTTTCCACAATGATGACTTCAAAGGAAATGGTGCCCACTTGGATCTTCGATGGGGCCTCTTTATGTTGCCCAGGCTGACTTTGAACTCCTGGGCTAAGGGATTCTGCCACCTAAGCCCCCCACATATCTGGGATTACTGGAGTGTGCTACTGTGCTTGGCCATGGATCTTTTAACATTTTATATACTAAAAGAGAAACATTTTTATGGCTTCAGTTCACATTCTTCTATTTGTATTACTGTAAGCAGATTACTGTGTTTGGAAAGGTCAGTTCTCAAGACTTCCCTTTCCACTTAGCAATTAGTTCCATGCTTTATATGTGCAATGTAAACTGTATATCAATTACTTGGAGCATTTTTGTTTTGAAGTGTTTTCCTTTTTGTTTCATCTGAAGAAATGCTCACAGCCCATTTTATTAGACTCAGAAAAACCTTCTTGTCCTATTCCCAAATCATCCAATTTCAGGTTTGCCAAAGTTGACAGGTATGGGAGAGGTCTTTACCATACTGGTGAATTACATAAGGACAAGTTTATTTGCTTTGATTTTTAAAGACATCCAAGGGGGAAAAGGGAAGTAAATGTTTGGTTATTTATTACAGTCCTGACTCTCCATGTGGTTTCTGACTTCAGCATCCTGTCTTTGTTCACTGTACCTTCACGTTTCAGTGCTCCTCCAAGGGGGCTGTTGGGCTCCTAGAGTTACCTGTCCATCAAAGCCAGAAGCCAACTCCTGGAGGCTGAGCTCAAGCCCAGGCCTGTCTAGGAGATGTCTCTATCTAGGTCCTACCTAACAGGTGATTTTCTCATTCTACCATGAGTAGCTGTATTAATATAGCAGATACCTTGGACAGCAAAGTACCACCCACATTAGCTCCATGATGCTTGGGTCTGGAAAGCTGAATCATTGAGGCTGTGTAACTCTCTAGATGGGACTGGGTTCATAAGACTTCAGTTCCATTGGTGACGTACAGGCTGCAAAGCACAGCACAGCATAGGAAGGGCACTACATCCATTGGATGGCCATTCAGCTCTTCTTCCCCTGCTGTTCCAGCTCAGCCCACTTGCACCTATTGATACATTTTATCTATTGCCTTTTAAAAAGTGTATTGAGGTAAAATTGTTGTACAATGAACTGCATCCGTTTAGAGTACACAGCTTAATGATGCATTTCCTGACAAATATATATATCCATGAAACCACCAAGATAATCAATATACAGAACATTTACATCATCCCCAAATTTCCCTCATGCCACTTTGTAGCCTGTCCTATCCTGCCCTCCTCTCTAGTCGCAGACAACCACTATTCTGCTTTTTGTCTTTATAGATTAAGAAGCATTTTCTGAAAATTTGCATAAGTGAAACCATCCAGTAGGCACTCTTTTGGGTCTGACTTCTTTCACTTAGCATAATAATTTTGAGATTAAGTCTACCATTTTTTATTTATCCCTTTTGTGTCTTGTTCTTTCATTCTCCCTTTCTTCTTGTTTTTGAACTACTTAAATATTTTTGAATTTGTTTTTCTTTGTGGTATCCTTAGGAATTAGGCTATACATTTAGGCCAGTTATCAATTTAGTGCCTTTCAATTCCAGATCCACTCTGTTTCCCCTTTGCCAACTGGTGCAATCTTATGCTCTGCCAATAGAGGGCACGAGAGGGCTGCAAGTCTGGCAGGAAAAAAAAAAGAAAGCTTTTCCTTGTTCTTGGGGTCTTTTTTCTCCTGTGGCATGGGTGCCAGCACACTAGTATGCAGAAGGTCCAGGAGTCCTCACTCTCCAGAGCGTTTTTCTGCTACCAGGAGGCCTCTGCCTGCTGACTAGCTCAGGTCCACCAGCACCCCAGCAGGCCATGCCTTGTGGGCCAGCTGCAGCTGGCTTGCACCCTCTGGTGGGTTTCTGTGCCATCCCATGGGCTGCTCCTGCAGACCAGCTTTAATCCACATAGCCTGGCAAATTTCTTTACTTCTGGAGGCCTGTGTGCTGTGGTTGCTACGGCCTCTCCAAAGAGGCTTTAATCTCAGCCTTGGAGGGAAAAGGGTCTTCCAAATTCTTAGTTCCTTCATTGTGTCATCTCTTTCAGTCCTAGAGATACAGATTGAATATCTCTTATCCAGAATTCTTGGGGACAGAAGTGTTTTGGATTTTTTATTTTTTTCTTGGCATATTTACATATACATAATGTGCTATCTTGGGGATGGGACCCAAGTCTAAACACAAAATTTATGTTTCATATACATCCTATACAGATAGCGCAAAGGCAATTTCATACAGCAGTTTTTTTTTTATTATTATACTTTAAGTTCTGGGATACATGTGCAGAACATGCAGTTTGTTACATAGGTATACACGTGACATGGTGGTTTGCTGCACCCATCAACCCATCATCTATATAAGGTATTTCTCCTAATGCTATCCCTCCCGTAGCCCCCCACACCCGACAGGCCCCGGTGTGTGATGTTCCCCTCTCTGTGTCCATGTGTTCTCAGTGTTCAACTCTCACTTATGAGTGAGAACATGCAGTGTTTGGTTTTTTGTCCTTGTGTTAGTTTGCTGAGAATGATGGTTTCCAGCTTCATCCATGTCCCTGCAAAGGACATGAACTCATCCTTTTTTATGGCTGCATAGTATTCCATGGTGTATATGTGGCACATTTTCTTTATCCAGTTTATCACTGATGGGCACTTGGGTTGGTTCCAAGTCTTTGCTATTGTGAATAGTGCTGCAATAAACATATGTGTGCATGTGTCTTTATAGTAGAACATTTTATAATCCTTTGGGTATATACACAGTAATAGAAGTGTTGGGTCAAATGATATTTCTGGTTCTAGATCCTTGAGGAATCACCACACAGTCTTCCACAATGGTTGAACTAATTTACACTCCCACCAACAGTGTAAAAGCATTCCTATTTCTCCACATCCTCTCCAGCATCTGTTGTTTCCTCACTTTTTAATGATCGCCATTCTAACTGGTGTGAGATGGTATCTCATTGTGGTTTTGATTTGCATTTCTTTAGTGATCAGTGATGATGAACTTTTTTTCATATGTTTACTGGCTGCATAAATGTCTTCTTTAGAGAAGTGTCTGTTCATATCCTTTGCCCACTTTTTGATGGAGTTGTTTGTTTTTTTTCTTATAAATTCATTTAAGTTTCTTGTAGATTCTGGATATTAACCCTTTGATAGATGGATAGATTGCAAAAATATTCTCCCATTCTGTAAGTTGCCTGGTCACTCTGATGATAGTTTCTTTTCCTGCACATAAGCTCTTTAGTTTAATTAGATACCATTTGTCAATTTTGGTTTTTGTTGCCATTGCTTTTGGTGTTTTAGTTATGAAGTCTTTGCCCATACCTATGTCCTGAATGGTATTGCCTAGGTTTTCTTCTAGAGTTTTTCTGGTTTTAAATTTTACATTTAAGTCTTTAATCCATCCTGAGTTAATTTTTGTGTAAAGTGTACGGAAGGGATCCGGTTCCAGGTTTCTGCATATGGCTAGCCAATTTTCCCAACACCATTTATTAAATAGGGAATCCTTTCCCCATTGCTTGTTTTTGTCAGGTTTGTCAAAGATCAGATGGTTGTATATGTGTGTCATTATTTCTGAGGCCTCTGTTCTGTTCCATTGGTCTATATACCTGTTTTGGTACCAGTACCATGCTGTTTTGGTTACTGTAGCCTTGTAGTATAGTTTGAAGTCAGGTAGCATGATGCCTCCAGCTTTGTTCTTTTTGCTTAGGATTGTCTTGGCTCTATGGGCTCTTTTTTGCTTCCATATGAAATTTAAAGTAGTTTTTTCTAATTGTGTGAAAAAAGTCAATAGTAGCTTGATGGGGATAGCATTGAATCTATACATTACTTTGGGCAATATGGCCATTTTCATGATATTCGTTCTTTCTATCCATGAGCAGGGAATGTTTTTCCATTTGTTTGTGCCTTCTCTTATTTCCTTGAGCAGTGGTTTGTAATTCTCCTTGAAGAGGTACTTCACATCCCTTGTACAATGTATTCCTAGGTATTTTATTCTCTTTGTACCAATTGTGAATGGGAGTTTACTCATGATTTGGCTCTCTGTTTGTCTATTCTTGGTGTATAGGAATGCTTTTGAGTTTTGCACATTGATTTTGTATCCTGAGACTTTGCTGAAGTTGATTATCAGCTAAAGGAGATTTTGGATTGAGATGATGGGGTTTTCTAAATATGCAATCATGTCATCTGCAAACAGAGACAATTTGACTTCCTCTCTTCCTATTTGAATACCCTTTATTTCTTTAACTTGCCTGATTGCCCTCGCCAGAACTTCCAATGCTATGTTGAATAGGAGTAGTGACAGAGGGTATCCTTGTCTTGTGCTGGTTTTCAAAGGGAATGTGTCCAGCTTTTGCCCATTCAGTATGATATTGGCTGTGGGTTTGTCATGAATAGCTCTTATTATTTTGAGATACGTTCAATCAATACCTAGTTTATTGAGAGTTTTTAGCACGAAGGGCTGCTGAATTTAGTTGAAGGCCTTTTCTACATCTATTGAGATAATCATGTGGTTTTTGTCATTGGCTTTGTTTATGTGATAGATTATGTTTATTGATTTGCATATGTTGAACCAGCCTTGCATCCCAGGGATGAAGCTGACTTGATCGTGGTGGATAAGCTTTTTGACATGCTGCTGAATTCGGTTTGTGACTATTTTATTGAGGATTTTCACATCGATGTTCCTCAGGGATATTGGCCTGAAATTTTCTTTTTTTTCTTTTTGTGTCTCTGCCAGGATTTGGTATCAGGATGATGCCTCATAAAATGAGTTATGGAGGAGTCCCTCTTTTTCTATTGTTTGGAATAGTTTCAGAAGGAATGGAGCCAGTTCCTCTTTGTCCCCCTGGTAGAATTTGGCTGTGAATCTGTCTGGTCCTGGGCATTTTTTTGGTTGGTAGGCTACTAATTACTGCCTCAATTTCAGAACTTGTTATTGGTGTATTGGACTTCTTCCTGGTTTAGTCTTGGGGGGTGTATGTGTCCAGGAATTTATCCATTTCTTCCGGATTTTCTAGTTTATTTGCGTAGAGGTGTTTATAGTGTTCTCTGATGGTAATTTGTATTTCTGTGGGATCAGTGCTGATATCCCCTTTATCATTCTTTATTGTGTCTATTTGATTCTTCTCTCTTTTCTACTTTATTAGTCTGGCAAGTGGTCTATCCATTTTGTTAATCTCTTGAAAAACCAGCTCCTGGATTCACTGGTTTTTGAAGGGTTTTTCGTGTCTTTATCTCCTTCAGTTCTGCTCTGATCTTAGTTATTTCTTGTCTTCTGCTAGCTTTTGAGTTTGTTTGCTCTTGCTTCTCTAGTTCTTTTAATTGTGATGTTAGGGTGCTGATTTTAGATCTTTCCTGCTTTCTCCTGTGGGCATTTAGTGCTATAAATTTCCCTCTAAACACTGCTTTAGCTATGTCCTAGAGATTCTTGTACATTATGTGTTTGTTCTCATTGGTTTCAAAGAACTTATTTATTTCTGCCTTAATTTTGTTATTTACCCAGTAGTCATTCAGGAGCAGGTTGTTCAGTTTCCATGGTGTTGTATGGTTTTGAGTGAGTTTCTTAATCCTGAGTTCTAATATGATTGCACTGTGGTCTGAGAGACTGTTTGTTATGATTTCCATTCTTTTGAATTTGCTGAGGAGTGTTTTACTTCCAATTATGTGGTCAATTTTGGAATAAGTGCAATGTGGTACTGAGAAGAATGTATATTCTGTTGATTTGGGGTGGAGAGTTTTGTAGATGTCTATTAGATCTGCTTGGTCCAGAGCTGAGTTCAAGTCCTGGATATCCTTGTTAATCTTCTGTCTCATTGATCTGTCTAATATTGACAGTGGGGTGTTAAAGTTTCCTACTATTATTGTGTGGGAGTCTAAGTCTGTAAGTCTCTAAGAACTTGCTTTATAAATCTGGGTGCCCTTGTATTGGGTGCATATATATTTAGGATAGTTAGCTCTTCTTGTTGCATTGATCTCTTTACCATTATGTAATGGCCTTTGTCTCTTTTGATCTTTGTTGGTTTAAAGTCTGTTTTATCAGAGACTAGGATTGCAACCCCTGCTTTTTTATTTGCTTTCTATTTGCTTGTTAGATCTTCCTCCATCCCTTTATTTTGAGCCTATGTGTGTCTCTGCACATGAGATGGGTCTCCTGAATACAGCACACCAATGGGTCTTGATTCTTTTTCCAGTTTGCCAGTCTTTGTCTTTTAATTGGAGCATTTAGCCCATTTACATTTAAGGCTAATATTGTTATGTGTGAATTTGATCCTGTCATTATGATGTTAGCTGGTTATTTTGCTTGTTAGTCGATGCAGTTTCTTCATAGTGTTGATGGCCTTTACAATTTGGTATGTTTTTGCAGTGGCTGGTACTGGTTTTTCCTTTCCATATTTAGTGCTTCCTTCAGGAACTCTTGTAAGGCAGGCCTGGTGGTGACAAAATCTCTCAGCATTTGCTTATCTGTAAAGCATTTTATTTCTCCTTTGCTTATGAAGCTTAGTTTGGCTGGATATTAAATTCTGGGTTGAAAATTCTTTAAGAGTGTTGAACATTGGCCCCCACTCTCTTCTTGCTTGTAGGATTTCTGCAGAGAGATCTGCTGTTAGTCTGATGGACTTCCCTTTGTGGGTAACCTGACTTTTCTCTCTGGCTGCCCTTAACATTTTTTCCTTCATTTTAACCTTGGTAAATCTGAAGATTATGTGTCTTGGGGTTGCTCTTCTTGAGGAGTATCTTTGTGGTGTTCTCTGTATTTCCTGAATTTGAATGTTGGCCTGTCTTGCTGGCTGGGCAAGTTCTACTGGATAATATCCTGAAGAGTGTTTTTCAACTTGGTTCCATTCTCCCCATCACTTTCATGTACACCAATCAAACGTAAGTTTGTTCTTTTCACACAGTCCCATATTTCTTGGAGGCTTTTTTCGTTCCTTTTCATTCTTTTTTCTCTAATCTTGTCTTCATGCTTTATTTCATTAAATTGATCTTCAATCTCTGATATCTTTTCTTCCACTTGATCGATTTGGATATTGATATTTGTGTATGCTTCACGAAGTTCTTGTGCTGCGTTTTTCAGTTTCATTGGGTCATTTACATTTTTCTCTAAACTGATTATTCTATTTAGCAATTCCTCTAACCTTTTTTTCAAGGTTCTTAGCTTCCTTGCATTGGGCTAGAATATGCTCCTTTGGCTTGGAGGAGTTTGTTATTACCCACATTCTGAAACCTACTTCTGTCAATTCATCAAACTCATTCTCCATCCAGTTTTGTTCCCTTGCTGGCAAGGAGTTGTGATCCTTTAGAGGAGAAGAGGCATTCTGGTTTTTGGAATTTTAAGACTTTTTGTGCTGTTTTTTCCTCATTTTTGTGGATTTATCTACCTTTGGTCTTTGATGTTGGTGACCTTCAGATGGGGTTTTTGTGTGGACATCCTTTTTGTTGATGTTGATACCATTCCTTTCTGTTTGTTAGTTTTCCTTCTAATAGTCAGGCCCCTCTACTGCTGGTCTGCTGAACTTTGCTGGAGGTCCACTCCAGACCCTGTTTACCTGGGTATCACCAGCAGAGGCTGCAGAACAGCAAAGATTGCTGCCTGTTCTTTCCTCTGGAAGCTTTGTCCCAAAGGGGCACCCACCAGATGCCAGCCAGAGCTCTGCTATATGAGGTGTCTGTTGAACCCTGCTGGGAGTTGTCTCCCAGTCATGTGGCACTGGGTTCAGGGACTCACTTGAGGAGGCAGTCTATCCCTTGGCAGAGCTTAAGCGCTGTACTGGGAGATCCGCTGCTGTCTTCAGAGCTGGCAGACAGGAATGTTTAAGTCCACTGAAACTGCGCTCATAGCTGCCCCTTCCCCCAGGTGCTTTGTCCCAGGGAGATGGGAGTTTTATCTATAAGCCCCTGACTGGGGCTGCTGCCTTTCTTTTAGAGATGCCCTGCCCAGAGAGGAGAAATCTAGAGAGGCAGTCTGGCTACAGCAGCTTTGCTAAGTTGCGGTGAGCTCCACCCAGTTCAAACTTCCTGGTGGCTTTGTTTACACTGTGATGGGAAAACCACTTACTCAAGCCCCAGTAATGGTGAACACCCCTCCCCCCACCAAGTTTAAGTGTCTCAGGTTGACTTCACACTGCTGTGCTGGCAGCGAGAATTTCAAGACAGTGAATCTTATCTTCCTGGGCTCCGTGGGGGTGGAATCTGCTGAGCTAGACCACTTGGCTCCCTGGCTTCAGCCCCCTTTCCAGGGGAGTGAACGGTTCTATCTTGCTGGTGTTACAGGTGGCACTGGGGTATGAAAAAACTCCTGCTGCTAGCATGGTGTCTGCCCAAAAGGCCACCCAGTTTTGTGCTTGAAACCCAGAGCCCTGGTGTTAGCACCTGAGGGAATCTTCTGGTCTGCTGGTTGTGAAGACCATGGGAAAAGTGTAGTATCCGGGCCAGAATGCACCCTTTCTCATGGCACAATCACTCATGGCTTCCCTTGGCTAGGGCAGGGAGTTCCCCGACCTCCTGGGCTTCCTTGGTGAGGTGATGCCCCACTCTGCTTTGGCTCGCCTTCCATGGGCTGCACCCACATCTAACCAGTCTCAATGAGATGAGGCAGGTACCTTGGTTGGAAATGCAGAAATCACCTGCCTTCTGCATTGATCTCGCTGGGAGCTGCAGACTAGAGCTGTTCCTATTCAGCCATCTTGCCAGCCACCTTCTCATACAGTATTTTTTAATAATTTTTGCACGAAACAAAGCTTTGACTGTAGCTCATCACATGAAATCAGGTTTGGAATTTTCCACTTTTGGCATCAGGTCAGTGCTCAAAAAATTTTGGATTTTGGAGTCTTTAGAATTTTGAGTTTTTGAATTAGGGATGTTCAACCTGCTTTCTGTGTTTGCCATTCCTTAAAGTCCACCTTTATCCCTTTACTTTTTAGTGGTTATTAACAACTTTTTCTATTAAATTTTCTATGATCAGATAACTAGTAGAGTTTCTGTCTCCTATTTTTTTTTTTTTTTTTTTTTGAGACAGAGTCTCTCTCTGTAGCCCAGGCTGGAGTGCAGTGGTGCCATCTCAGCTCACTGCAACCTCCACCTCCTGGGTTCAAGTGATTCTTGTGCCTCAGCCTCCAGAGTAGCTGAGACTACAAGCCCACACCATCATGCTCGGCTATTTTTTTTCGGTAGATACAGGGTTTCACTATGTTGCCCAGCCTGATCTTGAAGCCTTGAGCTCAAGTGATCCACCCTCATTGGCCTCCCAAAGTGCTGGGATTACAGGCATGAGCCACTACATCTGGCTTCCTGACTAAATTTTGACTGATAAAACATCCTTAGCTACTCAGAGTTGTAGCATTTGCCACAGAATGTAAAACGCTGAACCATTGGGGTCCATTTGCCAGCCTCCATTCTTTATACTGTCATTGTCACACATATCTTTTCTACCTACATTCCACACTCAGCAAGGCAATGTTATATCTACTTAACCAAAATAATGAAGATCTGAGCTCGTCTGGTGTGATTTCTCGTAGGGCTGAAGAATTAACTGTAGCATTTCTTATAGCATAAGTATGTTTGTGTTAGATTCTCTTAGTTTCATGCTGTCTATACACATCTTCCTGCCACTTTCATTCTTGAGGGGTATTTTCATTGAATATAGAGTTCTGGGTTGATGTGGTCTTCTGTCCTCAATGATTTCTTTTCTTTTCTTTTTTGAGACAGAGTATTGCCCTGTTACCCAGGCTGGAGTGCAGTGGCATGGTATTGGCTTGCTGCAACCTCCACCTCCTGAGTTCAAGCAATTCTCATGCCTCAGCTTCCTGAGTAGCTGAGATTACAGGCACATGCCACCATACCCAACAAAATTTTGTATGTTTAGTAGAGACAGGGTTTCACCATGTTGGCCAGGCTCATCTTGAACTCCTGATCTCAAGTAATCCGCCTGCCTTGACCTCCCAAAGTGGTGGGATTACAGGTGTAAGACACTGCGCCTGGCCTCTCCATGATTTCTGATAAGTTTCCTGGCATTTGAGTCCTCTTTTTTTTTTTTTTTTTAACTCTGAATGTGATATGTTGTGTTTTTCGTGCTACCATCGAGACTTTTATTTTTAATCTCTCTCTCTCTCTTTTTTTTTTTTTTTGCAGTTTTACTATGACGTGCCTAAGCATACTTTTAGTTTTCTTTGTATTTATGCTGTTTGATGTCTGCTGAGCATCTGGAATCCTTAAATTTATGTTTTTCATCAAATTTGTGAGGACTACTAGACAAGCTTCAAAACAAGTCTGGATCCCAGGTCTCTCGCCGTGTGGAGGTAAAGCAAAAGTATAGGGGACTGCTAGTTGGAAGTGACGTCAACCACTGTTTCTTAAATATTTTTCTTTCCCCTTCCCTTTATCTTCTCTTTCTGGGTTATATTGTTTGAAATTGTTCCATAGTTTCGTAGGCTTTTTTTCCATCTTTTTTTTCTCTGTTTTTCCAAACTGGATAATTAATTTTTTTGGTCTTCAAAGTCACTGATGTCTGTCATATTCGTTCTGATATTAAGCCCATCCAGTGGATTTATAATTTTCAGATATTGTCTTCTTCAGTTCTAATGTTTCTGTTTGGTTCTTTTTTATGTTTTCTACTCTTCTGCTAAGATTTATTTCATTGTGAGCATATTTTCCCTTACTTCATTGAGCATGGTTATAGGAGCTGGGCTGCAGCCCAAATCTCAGCTCAGTTTCCAGCCCTCCCACTTCTGAAAGCTGTGATGTTTGCAGCCTGCCCTGATATTTGTGACTCAGTAGCCAGCCAGTGACTGGGCAGAGTTGCATATGACTCTGAGAACCCCTTCTTTGGCTTTCTTCTCTCTGGAATGTTCCCTTACTTTTCTGTGGCCATGGCTGCCCTGCCTCCTCTTTCCTCTGGCCAGAGAGATGACAAGTTTTCTTTCAGAAGCCACTCCACGTCATGTCATGCCCACAGCTCTCCTGTGGACCAAAGCCACAAAGAGGAGGGACTCACCTGGCGCCAATCCCTTCTTCCAAATTTCAGCTCCCTTGCAAATTCTGTTCACTCCTCAGAGGCATCGGGTAATATTTTAGTGGTGTTCAGAGTTTATATTATTTTATTTTTTTAGAAATGTGTCTTACTATGTTGCCAAGACAGGTTTCAAATTCCCAAGCTCAAGCAATCCTCCTGCCTCAGCCTTCTGACTGGCTGAGACTACAGGTATGCGCCACTGTGCCTAGCTTTAGTTATTTGCAAGAAGGTCAGTGGACTGGGAAATTATGCTATCTTTCTAGAAATGAGACTTCCTTCTCCACTAATTTTTATTATCTGGGTAGTAGGTATGCATCTCTGACCATAAACTGAGGTGTATTAGAACTAGAGTATCTCTTTATTTTCTATATTCAACTTTTTATTTCTATTTGGAGTCCCTAACCTCAGACATGTCCCCTAGTTCCAGGGTCATATAACACAGGATCATGAGTCCAAACAGGTCAATTGTGAAGTCATCCTTTGTCCCTGTGTTTGTGGTTCCATCAGATGACTTGACTCTCGGCTGCTCCTAACCACACTGGTGAGGCTAGGTTCCAGGAAGCTTAGACAAACACATTGTCAATTTTCCCTTTAGGGCATCCTCCTTCCTAGTAGCACTGTTGGGAAGGAGGCGCAGCCCTCCTCTTCTCCCAGGACCCCTCAATCTCCTCTTCCTCTTGTTCTCTTCTCCTTTCCTCTGAGCACTAGGAGAACCTTGGTCTAGTCTGGGAAAAATTATTTCTTCAAGTTTCTTTAAGACACACTCTTTTATTCCTGTAATATTCAATAATTTAGGCTTTTGGAACATTAGAGGCAGAAGCCATATGAGCTACTTTTGTTTCCCCCTGCTAAATGTTTCCCTTGGGGCTGTGAGCTCAGAGCTGGTGAAAGGCTTGCTTAAAGGAGAAACAAGAAGGTCAGGGAAAGATAAAAGATAGCAGGAAGAAATCCCATAGCTTGATGTCTCCAAATATTATTCAGACAGGGAAAATGTCTTCTTCCTCTCTAGTCCCCCAGGATGTATCTCGATGCCTTGAATGTGGTGATTTCTCAACAAATATTTATTAAATGGATGAACAAATTTGCTGTGTAATATTGGGCAAGTCTCATGACCTGTCATTTTGTTCTCTGAGCTCTAAAATGGGGATAATGATACTGATGTCACAGTGTTGCTGTAGGATCAGATGTGATTACACACACTTTGTAAAGAGTTTTCTAATTATAATGTTTTGTCACTGTTATTATGAATGTTAATCGAGCTAAGAGAGTGCTTGGCATCTTTGTCCAAACTATGGGTGATTCCAGACAGAACTAGTCAACTGGAAACAGGCTTTTACCTTTTCCCCAGAGAAGCTGCACAACTAAAATGAATTTTTTGTTCTCCAAAATTATTTATCCTCTTGATGACAGTTTTTATGTCAGTTTGCTTGGTGATTCCCGCATGATGAGAATTGATTTTGGATTAGATTCTTCCCAGCATGGAGTAACTGGTACAGTACTGAGAAAATGACAGTAATACTGTATCTCATCTTAAAGGCACGCTTTGGCTATTTGCATATTTTAGTTAGAATTTAAACTGAGTTCTAATCACATGAAATGTTAAGGTGTACTTTAAATGTATGTTTTGAGTATTCTTAAAAAGTGCTTTCCAAACTGCCTGATGAAGCAAAGATTGAATGAGCTGTGTCTCTTGCTGAAACCTCTGTAAATGGGCTCAGCGTTTAATAAAGATTTATAATTTTTGATGTTCTTTGTGTGTGAAAAGGACATTGCTCAACTCTAAAGAACTCAGAAACAGGAAGGGCTGGTACTTAATGACCTGGTGTCTTCCAAGGAGCTCATAGCACGTGGCAGATTGCGCATCTGCCTCTTGAAATCCTAGGGAATTACCCAGTGCTTCCTGGATAGCAACACGACAGTTACCCCCATCCCAGACTAAAGCTTGGGGTTCAACCACAGCAGCAAGTATAAAGTTAGCATTTGAGAGATGAGCTTATGGGCACGTGAATGCTATGTAAGCTCTATAGAAAGAGAGAAACAGTGGATGAGGGCTATTGACTACACCTCAAAGTAAGTTCCAGGTCCCAAACGTCTCTCCATGTGGAGGTGGGGCAATAAGTTGGCAGGAATGACAGCAGGAGGTGATTCTATGCTGGAAGGTCCATCTTCAGGCCTTAGGGATCAGAATCAGAGCACAGAAAATCTAGTCTGAATGAACTCATATGCCCTGCTTTTGGGCAGGACGTTTTTCCAGCTACAAGGGTTGTTCAATCAGTAAATATTTTTTGTTTGCCTCCTATTTTAAGACCTTGTATTAAATGGGGCAATACAAGAGAAAATTTATATTTCACTAGCACCTTCCAAAACATTTTTTCTTATATCATGTATACACACACACACACACACACACACACACATACACAGTGTTTTAGAAGAGCTTTCCTATATACTATAGGGTGGGTTATGGAGCCACTGTTCTACGGTTGATCCTGGAGCCACCATTAAGTAGCTGTGATTTCTCAGGTAAACTACTGAACCTCTCTGTCCATCAGTTACCTTATAAGCGAAAATGAACTAATAGTAGTACCTACTTCCTAATGTTGATGTGAGGAGAAAATGAGTTATTTTGCGTAAAGTTTTTAGAACAATGCCTGGTATGTACTCATAACTGTTATCTATTTACTGTCATGTGTGGGGCTGGCAACATTGGGAGCCAGGCCCACACAGGGCCAACAATGGGTGATCATAGGTGATCCTGAGCAGCCAGAAGTTTGGTTGGTGATGTGAGAAGCAGAATAGAGGAAGTGAATAGAAAACCTGGCTGCAGACTTCAGAAGGAGATTCTGTGACCTAATAAGAGGGAATCAAAGGCTGCAATGCAGCTAGAAAAGATGGCTGGGGTCCTGGGCAGAAAGCCTGACAGCAAGGGATTGGACAGTGGAGTTCATGGGACTGACTGTGGAGTAGCAGTCCCCACCGTGGACGCCTATTTGAAAATGGCTGTTTGGCTGGGCATAGTGGCTCATGCCTGTAATCCCAGCACTTTGGGAGGCCAAGACAGGTGGGATCACGAGGTCAAGAGATAGAGATCATCCTGGCCAACATGGTGAAACCCTGTCTCTACTAAAAATACAAAAATTAGTTGGGGGTGGTGGTGCGCACCTTAGTCAGGTTAGGGATTGGCCAATCTGGATTCTGGGGGATTGTCATTAAGGAGTATAAGATCCGAGTAGAGCAAGTCTGGGTTGCCCTGGCCTTGGGAGGCTGAGGCAGGAGAATCGCTTGAACCCAGGAGGCAGAGTTTGCAGTGAGCCGAGATCGTGCCACTGCACTCCAGCCTGGCGGCAGAGCAAGATCAAAAAAAAAAAAAAAAAAAAAAAAGAAAAGAAAATGGCTGTTTGAGGTACTAAGATCAGAAGGGGATATGCAGCAACATGGACTTGGTGTTGAGCCATGGAGGGACTGCTACATTTCTCCTGCCTGTGGACAGCCCTGGGTTTGGGAATATGGCCTGGCTGAACTTAGATTTGGAATTAAAATTTTAGTTGTTGCAGTAATAACAAAAACAATAATGCTGCTGCTACTATTATTACTACTACTAGTAGTGATAGCATTTATTGATGGTGTACTATGTTTCAGTATTAAATGCTTCATTCACAACACCATGAGGAAACCTTACTATTCCTGTTTTTCAGATGAGAACATTAAGCATAGAGAAATAACTGTCTTGTAATGGTCACAGACTAGTAAGTGGAGGGGCCAGGTTTGAACCTTGGCAGTCAGATGTCTGCTCTTAACCATTTGTTATACTGTCTTCTAAAACTTGGAAGAGAGTGGTCAGACAGCCAGAGGGAAAGAGATCAACTATAATAGAATTATAGGAATTCAACACTTTGTGTCTGTCAGAGAGAGGTCAGGAGGAGGGAGAAAGAAAGAAAATCACATGAATAGAGCAGCCAATAAAGGCCAACACTCCATTCAATGATGGTGGGTTTCAGACCCAGAGTGACAGCCAGATTGAGAACAGGAACTGGCTGTTTCCTTGGGAGGGCTCAGCTTCTGATGGCTTCTCATGCAGGAAGCCTCTCACTGTGCTGAGTGTGATGCTAGCGCTTAAATGCACACAGTTTTTGCACCACTGATCCTTACAGGCAAGCCAAGTGTTTTACCTTCAAGTGTAATGAAAGAAACAGCCATCTCTTCCAAAGCTGGAAGATAAGCTGACTGGTTTGGAATTGCTCAGAGATGGTTTGTAGCTGTCCAACATGGTGCTTGCCCAGGAGATCAGCAAAACAATTTTGACTGTAAGTGATCTTTTCTTGGTACTGACCAACCTTTTGGGTTAGGGCAGCACTCATTTTCCTTATCCCAGTGAGCATCAGAAATGAGCAGTGCTGAGGGTCTTAGTAACTTATCAAACTCAAAATTAAGAGCATACAATGTGATCCAATGTATTCTTTATTAACTATATATTTGAAATTGGAGCTGGTTAGATTGCTGCCAGATTCAGGTCCTGGGGTCCTTTGTTATTTAAATTGCACATTTTCTGTTTGGTTGAGCCTGTCCCAATCCTTATTTCATTTAAATGTATTTTTTCTTTGTGTGAATTTTCCCTACTCACAAAAGAAACAGAAGGTGCTAAATGCAGCCAAAATGCCTGCAGAACTCTTCCAGCATTGTTCAGTGATTATATAAGTGGAGAAGTACATACAATTTCCATTTCAATCAAGTTTTCCATTAATAAGGAGATTGAGTTATTTCTTAGTTCAAGTTGTCAGGGACTACAGTGGATCACTATGCTATGGGTACCACTAAGGAGTTGGTCCCACGACAATAGAGAGGCTTCACTCAACTTTCAGGTGAATATCTTTTTAGAGATTCGATGACATTAGATGAAACAGCACCATTCAGAAACTGGGCTCAGGCTACTGTCTTGAAAGTCCTTGGGTCGTGATAGAGCTTTGTTGTAACCAGTGACATAACAATGTCTATTGTGTGAGGAAGCAGCTTCCCTTAAAAGAAGAACCAAACTCAGGGCACTGGAAAGTTTTTGCTGAGAGTGTTTGGAAGGAAGACGCTCAGGTAAGGATAGTTGAACACTGGTAATGACTGCCTTCCCAGAGGCTCAACTTTCTTTGGGTGTTGGTCCAACTGACTTCCATGGCCACCATGATGGGTGTGTGTCGTGTGTGTGTGTGTGTATTTGTGTGTGTAAGTAGGAGAGCAGGGCAAGCGGCACTGCTTTCATTTTAGAATCTTCAAGTGAAGTGGGAAAAATCTGTTTTTCATTTGGCTCAGCTGAGAAAAGAAGGGAATTTCACAAAAACTATATAAAATATTAATGGAGAAAGGAAGAGAACAAAATAAGATAAAATACTGGCAGCACAAAAACAATCGAGCGAGTGCAGATATGATCATCTGTTTATTTGGGGCTCTCATGCACCTCACCTCCTGGTATGTATGCTGTTGTGATTCTGGGCTTGGCCATTTCACTGCTTTGGTCAATGGAGCATTAACATGTGTGGTGCAATCAGACAGTGGGAACCTGTCCTTCTGGAATGGTCCTTCTTAGGGTCCAGCTGCCATGGAAAGAAGCCCATGTAGAGAGACCACATGGGGAGAGAGAAACACCCCAGACTTGTAGCCAGACATGTGGGAGAAGGTATCCTGGAAGGTGCAGCCACCTGACTGCAGCCTCAGGAGAGACCCCAGAGGAAAGAACCATCCAGCTGAGTCCCAGCCAACCCACAGAATAATAGGAAATAAAATAAAAAAGGAGCGTGCTTTAATTCACTATGTTTTGAGGTAGTTTTAAATGCAGATACCTAAACTAGATGTCTTTTTTTAAATTTTTTAATTTTTTATTTATTATTTATTATTATTATTATTATTATTATTATTATTATACTTTAGGCTCTATGGTACATGTGCGCAATGTGCAGGTAAGTTACATATGTATACATGTGCCATGCTGGTGCGCTGCACCCACCAACTCGTCATCTAGCATTAGGTATATCTCCCAATGCTATCCCTCCCCCCTCCCCCCACCCCACAACAGTCCCCGAAGTGTGATGTTCCCCTTCCTGTGTCCATGTGTTCTCATTGTTCAATTCCCACCTATGAGTGAGAATATGTGGTGTTTGGTTTTTTGTTCTTGCGATAGTTTACTGAGAATGATGATTTCCAATTTCATCCATGTCCCTACAAAGGATGTGAACTCATCCTTTTTTATGGCTGCATAGTATTCCATGGTGTATATGTGCCACATTTTCTTAATCCAGTCTATCACTGTTGGACATTTGGGTTGGTTCCAAGTCTTTGCTATTGTGAATAATGCCGCAATAAACATGCGTGTGCATGTGTCTTTATAGCAGCATGATTTATAGTCCTTTGGGTATATACCCAGTAATGGGATGGCTGGGTCGAATGGAATTTCTAGTTCTAGATCCCTGAGGAATCGCCACACTGACTTCCACAAGGGTTGAACTAGTTTACAGTCCCACCAACAGTGTAAAAGTGTTCCTATTTCTCCACATCCTCTCCAGCACCTGTTGTTTCCTGACTTTTTAATGATTGCCATTCTAACTGGTGTGAGATGGTATCTCATTGTGGTTTTGATTTGCATTTCTCTGGTGGCCAGTGATGGTGAGCATTTTTTCATGTGTTTTTGGCTGCATAAATGTCTTCTTTTGAGAAGTGTCTGTTCATGTCCTTTGCCCACTTTTTGATGGGGTTGTTTTTTTCTTGTAAATTTGTTGGAGTTCATTGTAGATTCTGGATATTAGCCCTTTGTCAGATGAGTAGGTTGTGAAAATTTTCTCCCATTTTGTAGGTTGCTTGTTCGCTCTGATGGTAGTTTCCTTTGCTGTGCAGAAGCTCTTTAGTTTAATTAGATCCCATTTGTCAATTTTGGCTTTTGTTGCCATTGCTTTTGGTGTTTTAGACATGAAGTCCTTGCCCATGCCTATGTCCTGAATGGTATTGCCTAGGTTTTCTTCTAGGGTTTTTATGGTTTTAGGTCTAACATTTAAGTCTTTAATCCATCTTGAATTGATTTTTGTATAAGGTGTAAGGAAGAGATCCAGTTTCAGCTTTCTACATATGGCTAGCCAGTTTTCCCAGCACCATTTATTAAATAGGGAATCCTTTCCCCATTTCTTGTTTTTGTCAGGTTTGTCAAAGATCAGATGGTTGTAGATATGTGGCATTATTTCTGACGGCTCTGTTCTGTTCCATTGATCTATATCTCTGTTTTGGTACCAGTACCATGCTGTTTTGGTTACTGTAGCCTTGTAGTATAGTTTGAAGTCAGGTAGTGTGATGCCTCCAGCTTTGTTCTTTTGGCTTAGGATTGACTTGGCGATGCGGGCTCTTTTTTGGTTCCATATGAACTTTAAAGTAGTTTTTTCCAGTTCTGTGAAGAAAGTCATTGGTAACTTGATGGGGATGGCATTGAATCTGTAAATTACTTTGGGAAGGATGGCCATTTTCATGATATTGATTCTTCCTACCCATGAGCATGGAATGTTCTTCCATTTGTTTGTATCCTCTTTTATTTCCTTGAGCAGTGGTTTGTAGTTCTCCTTGAAGAGGTCCTTCACATCCCTTGTAAGTTGGATTCCTAGGTATTTTATTCTCTTTGAAGCAATTGTGAATGGGAGTTCACTCATGATTTGGCTCTCTGTTTGTCTGTTATTGATGTATAAGAATGCTTGTGATTTTTGTACATTGATTTTGTATCCTGAGACTTTGCTGAAGTTGCTTATCAGCTTAAGGAGATTTTGGGCTGAGACAATGGGGTTTTCTAGATATACTATCATGTCATCTGCAAACAGGGACAATTTGACTTCCTCTTTTCCTAATTGAATACCCTTGATTTCCTTCTCTTGCCTAATTGCCCTGGCCAGAACTTCCAACACTATGTTGAATAGAAGTGGTGAGAGAGGGCATCCCTGTCTTGTGCCAGTTTTCAAAGGGAATGCTTCCAGTTTTTGCCCATTCAGTATGATATTGGCTGTGGGTTTGTCATAAATAGCTCTTATTATTTTGAGATACGACCCATCAATACCTAATTTATTGAGAGTTTTTAGCATGAAGGGTTGTTGAATTTTGTCAAAGGCCTTTTCTGCATCTATTGAGATAATCATGTGGTTTTTGACTTTGGTTCTGCTTATATGCTGGATTACATTTATTGATTTGCATATATTGAACCAGCCTTGCATCCCAGGGATGAAGCCCACTTGATCATGGTGGATAAGCTTTTTGATGTGCTGCTGGATTCTGTTTGCCAGTATTTTATTGAGGATTTTTGCATCAATGTTCATCAAGGATATTGGTCTAAAATTCTCTTTTTTTGTTGTGTCTCTGCCAGGCTTTGGTATCAGGATGATGCTGGCCTCATAAAATGAGTTAGGGAGGATTCCCTCTTTTTCTATTGATTGGAATAGTTTCAGAAGGAATGGTACCAGCTCCTCCTTGTACCTCTGGTAGAATTCGGCTGTGAACCCATCTGGTCCTGGACTTTTTTTGGTTGGTAAGCTATTGATTATTGCCACAATTTCAGCTCCTGTTATTGGTCTATTCAGAGATTCAACTTCTTCCTGGTTTAGTCTTGGGAAGGTGTATGTGTTGAGGAATTTATCCATTTCTTCTAGATTTTCTAGTTTATTTGCGTAGAGGTGTTTGTAATATTCTCTGATGGTAGTTTGTATTTCTGTGGGATCGGTGGTGATATCCCCTTTATCATTTTTTATTGCATCTATTTGATTCTTCTCTCTTTTTTTCTTTATTAATCTTGCTAGCGGTCTATCAATTTTGTTGATCCTTTCAAAAAGCCAGCTCCTGGATTCATTTATTTTTTGAAGGGTTTTTTGCATCTCTATTCCCTTCAGTTCTGCTCTGATTTTAGTAATTTCTTGCCTTCTGCTAGCTTTTGAATGTGTTTGCTCTTGCTTTTCTAGTTCTTTTAATTGTGATGTTAGGGTGTCAATTTTGGATCTTTCCTGCTTTCTCTTATGGGCATTTAGTGCTATAAATTTCCCTCTACACACTGCTTTGAATGCATCCCAGAGATTCTGGTATGTTGTGTGTTGGTTCTCGTTGGTTTCAAAGAACATCTTTATTTCTGCCTTCATTTCGTTATGTACCCAGTAGTCATTCAGGAGCAGGTTGTTCAGTTTCCACGTAGTTGAGCGGTTTTGAGTGAGATTCTTAATCCTGAGTTCTAGCTTGATTGCACTGTGATCTGAGAGATAGTTTGTTATAATTTCTGTTCTGTTACATTTATTGAGGAGAGCTTTACTTCCAAGTATATGGTCAATTTTGGAATAGGTGTGGTGTGGTGCTGAAAAAAATGTATATTCTGTTGATTTGGGGTGGAGAGTTCTGTAGATGTCTATTAGGTCTGCTTGGTGCAGAGCTGAGTTCAATTCCTGGGTATCCTTGTTGATTTTCTGTTTCGTTGATCTGTCTAATGTTGACAGTGGGGTGTTAAAGTCTCCCATTATTATTGTGTGGGAGTCTAAGTCTCTTTGTAGGTCACTCAGGACTTGCTTTATGAATCTGGGTGCTCCTGTATTGGGTGCATATATATTTAGGATAGTTAGCTCTTCTTGTTGAATTAATCCCTTTACCATTATGTAATGGCCTTCTTGGTCTCTTTTGATCTTTGTTGGTTTAAAGTCTGTTTTATCAGAGACTAGGATTGCAACCCCTGCCTTTTTTTGTTTTCCATTTGCTTGGTAGATCTTCCTCCATCCTTTTATTTTGAGCCTATGTGTGTCTCTGCACGTGAGATGGGTTTCCTGAATACAGCACACTGATGGGTCTTGAGTCTTTATCCAATTTGCCAGTCTGTGTCTTTTAATTGGAGCATTTAGTCCATTTACATTTAAAGTTAATATTGTTATGTGTGAATCTGATCCTGTCATTATGATGTTAGCTGGATATTTTGCTCGTTAGTTGATGCAGTCTCTTCCTAGTCTCGATGGTCTTTACATTTCGGTATGATTTTTGCAGTGGCTGGTACCGGTTGTGCCTTTCCATGTTTAGCGCTTCCTTCAGGAGCTCTTTTAGGGCAGGCCTGGTGGTGACAAAATCTCTCAGCATTTGCTTGTCTGTAAAGTATTTTATTTCTCCTTCACTTATGAAGCTTAGTTTGGCAGGATATGAAATTCTGGGTTGAAAATTCTTTTCTTTAAGAATGTTGAATATTGGCCCCCACTCTCTTCTGGCTTGTAGGGTTTCTGCCGAGAGATCCGCTGTTAGTCTGATGGGCTTCCCTTTGATGGTAACCCGACCTTTCTCTCTGGCTGCCCTTAACATTTTTTCCTTCATTTCAACTTTGGTGAATCTGACAATTATGTGTCTTGGAGTTGCTCTTCTCGAGGAGTATCTTTGTGGCGTTCTCTGTATTTCCTGAATTTGAATGTTGGCCTGCCTTGCTAGATTGGGGAAGTTCTCCTGGATAATATCCTGCAGAGTGTTTTCCAACTTGTTTCCATTCTCCCCGTCACTTTCAGGTACACCAATCAGACGTAGATTTGGTCTTTTCACATAGTCCCACATTTCTTGGAGGCTTTGCTCATTTCTTTTCATTCTTTTTTCTCTAAACTTCCCTTCTCGCTTCATTTCATTCATTTCATCTTCCAGGGCTGATACCCTTTCTTCCATTTGATCGCATCGGCTCCGGAGGCTTCTGCATTCTTCACGTAGTTCTTGAGCCTTGGTTTTCAGCTCCATCAGCTCCTTTAAGCACTTCTCTGTATTGGTTATTCTAGTTATACATTCTTCTAAATTTTTTTCAAAGTTTTCAACTTCTTTGCCTTTGGTTTGAATATCCTCCCGTAGCTCGGAGTAATTTGATCATCTGAAGCTTTCTTCTCTCAGCTCGTCAAAGTCATTCTCCGTCCAGCTTTGTTCCGTTGCTGGTGAGGAACTGCGTTCCTTTGGAGGAGGAGAGGTACTCTGCTTTTTAGAGTTTCCAGTTTTTCTGCTCTGTTTTTTCCCCATCTTTGTGGTTTTATGTACTTTTGGTCTTTGATGATGGTGATGTACAGATGGGTTTTTGGTGTGGATGTCCTTTCTGTTAGTTTTCCTTCTAACAGACAGGACCCTCAGCTGCAGGTCTGTTGAAGTACCTGGCCGGCCGTGTGAGGTGTCAGTCTGCCCCTGCTGGGGGGTGCCTCCCAGTTAGGCTGCTCGGGGGTCAGGGGTCAGGGACCCACTTGAGGAGGCAGTCAGCCCGTTCTCAGATCTCCAGTTGCGTGCTGGGAGAACCACTGCTCTCCTCAAAGCTGTCAGACAGGGACATTTAAGTCTGCAGAGGTTACTGCTGTCTTTTTGTTTGTCTGTGCCCTGCCCCCCAGAGGTGGAGCCTACAGAGGCAGGCAGGCCTCCTTGAGCTGTGGTGGGCTCCACCCAGTTCAAGCTTCCAGGCTGCTTTGTTTACCTAAGCGAGCCTGGGCAATGGTGGGCGCCCCTCCCCCAGCCTTGCTGCCAACATGCTGTTTGATCTCAGACTGCTGTGCTAGCAATCAGCGAGACTCCGTGGGCGTAGGACCCTCTGAGCCAGGTGCGGGCTATACTCTCCTGGGGCACCGTTTCCTAAGCCCGTCAGAAAAGCACAGTATTCGGGTGGGAGTGGCCCGATTTTCCAGGTGCCGTCTGTCACCCCTGGAAAGGGAACTCCCTGACCCCTTGCGCTTCCCGAGTGAGGCAATGCCTCGCCCCTGCTTCGGCTGGCGCACGGTGCTCACCCACTGACCTGCGCCCACTGTCTGGCACTCTCTAGTGAGATGAACACGGTACCTCAGATGGAAATGCAGAAATCACCCATCTTCTGCGTCGCTCGCGCTGGGAGCTGTAGACCGGAGCTGTTCCTATTCGGCCATCTTGGCTCCTCCCCCAACTAGATGTCTTAGATTCCATCAGATTTAACTGTCTTGTGAGTCTCCGGGGCTCTGCCCAGAACTGAACTGCTGCCATAGATGATGATACTCTAGTCCTACGGGTAGGTGGAGTTTTATAGATACTGTTTCTGTCTCTGTCGCCTCTGCTCCAGGTCCATCTCCATGGCATGTCTGCTCTGTTGGTGGCATCTCCTATTTTTCTATCTGGTGCAATCCACCAGATTCTCCTGGCCACCGGTGGCTTCTCCTTCCTTTTTTTTTTTTTTTTTTAATTTTATTATTATTATACTTTAAGTTTTAGGGTACATGTGCATAATGTGCAGGTTTGTTTGTCATAGTTTTCAGGCTGCGAAACCTTCAGCATTCATGCTCAATTGCCTGGGCTGTGGCTATGGCTGACAGTTAATCACCTCCTTCTTCTGGAGAAGAGCTCTGAGTGCTTTCCATTGCTGTCCTTTCTTAGTTATGAGTCCCAAAATGACCAGTGCTAATAATATTAAGCGGGAGAACTTGGCCAGACCAGGGCCTCCTAGTCATTGGAGAGGGTGAGGGGCACGGTATACCTAAACCTAATTGTGTAGCCTGAGTCAGGTTAGGGATTGGCCAATCTGGATTCTGGGGGATTGTCATTAAGTGGTATAAGATCTGAGTAGAGCAAGTCTGGGTTGCATCAAAGCTGGTGGGTCCAAGGTCAAAGCCAGACCATAGCAACTGGGGTGTGAGCTCTGATCTAGGCAGTGCCACTCTCGTGAACTGCAGTTCTTTGCAGCTGAGTTCTTTAGAAAGGCCAGGGTTTCTAATAGCTTGTTCTGAATGATTGGCATGTAAATGTTTACAACATATGCAAAAATTTGCCTCTCCTTTCCTAAATGTCTAGGATGGCATGTCTCTCTGCCTTTGTAACCAAGAAATAGAACTCAGTCCAAAGAGAATTTGGACAGACATTTCAGGAAAAGCTGAAGATCAAGGAGTTACTGTTCTCATAAAAATGTACTTTTTTGTGTAAATCTAAACTCTGCTCATTGCAGTCTCTCCTGTCGCTAATGACACAGCCGACCTATATTGGCCCTGCTGTCTGAGGTCCAGGCATATGTGGATTTCACCACCCATTACACTCTTAATCTTGATCTGAGTAGCGGACCACAGCCCACTTGTGAACAGAAGTGACTGTTGGCCATTGATATGGTTTTGCTGTGGCCCCACCCAAATCTCATCTTGAATTGTAGCTCCCATAATTCCCACATGTTGTGGGAGGGACTTGGTGGGAGGTAATTGAATCTTGGGATCAGGTCTTTCCCATCCTGCTCTCATGATAGTGAATAAGTCTCATGAAATCTGATGGTTTTATAAATGGGACTTCCCCTGCACAAGCACTCTCTCTTGCCTGCCACCATGTAAGATGTGGCTTTGTTCATCCTTGCCTTCTGCCATGATTGTGAGGCCTCCCCAACTATGTGAAACTGTGAGTCAGTTAAATCTCTTTCCTTCATAAATTACTCAGTCTCAGGTATGTCATTATTAGCAGCATGAGAACAGACTAACACAGACATACACTTCCTTCACTGCCCAATGGGGCTCAAGCCAGAAAGGAAAGTACATTAGTTTGCTGGGGCTATTGTGACCCCTCTTCCTAGATTCCTACCACTGCCAACCCCCAGGGACCCAGCCTTGTACCACTGGGCTGCTGGTTCAGAGAGTACTCCTGTTACTCTGACTAAAGCCTTTGAACCTGAGACAGCAGTTGTGTCAGAATCTTCCAGGAATTGAGTGGGTCTGAGAGGCTGCTGATCCTCTCTGTGTTCCTTGGGTTGGTTCTTTGGGGAATCCCAAGAAAACGCTTGAGGCCTATGCAGTCTTGCTGACATCTGGAAAGCAGATTCACAGAGCAAATTGACAGGCTCAAAATATCCAGGATCAACACTAAACCACTGGGGAGGCTTTCTTTCTGTGGCTTTCTTCCGACTGAAATAAAATACTTCTTTCATGATATATACACCTTTTAAAATAAAAGCCTTGATAAAATATTTTGGACATAAAAATCAAAGCCTCCATTCCCATAATGTTAAAATACAGAATGCAAACCCCAAACTGCTCAGTTAATCCAGGGGAGGGAAAATAGGGAAATATGGGAAAAATTGGCAAAATAAGAACAGGAGCCATAGAGAAAAGGGAGAGCACAGTATTAGAGAAAGGGAGGAGGAGGGAGAGGGAGATAAAAGATTTAGTAAGACAAGAGGAGAAAGCCAAAGACCAGCCAGGCTGGGAGCGGGAAGCCTCCTCTGGCTCTGAGTGGAACATTTTTATGAGTTGGATCCTTTTGACCCAGCCTGCCATTCATTTATACTATGGGATTTGAGTTTTCTGTTCCCTTATCTCTGAAATGTTAATTAACTGATTATTCAGTATCTGTTCTATAATTGCTGTTTATTCTTAATTCTTCTGAGCCTCAGCCTTAAAGGAGGTGGCCTCAAGGGAGTATGAGTGGGGGGAATGTTCACCTGGTCCCATGGAAGGGGCCCACAGCCTCAGGGGCCACCAGGTGGCGCTGTCCTCACCTCCATTTTAGAGGGGAGGGAATCTAATCTTCGTTGGGCGCCAACTACTCACTAGGGACAGCTATATTTGCTTTAATATCTTTTAGTCCTCACAGAAACCCTGTGAGCCGGCAAGTAAAGTTCAAGGGGTCATCTAGCCAGTGAGTGGCCAGGCACGTCTTGTATCCATGTCAGTCTGACAAATGCCCAAACTTGCCCCCACCCCTGTGCTCTAAGATGGACATGAACTCGTGGAATGCTTGTAAAATACTGAAAAGGATGGAGAAGAAGAAGATGGCGGTCCCTATTATTCAACCACCCAGAATTAATCACTATTATTACAATCATTTTTGGCTATGTTTTAGGTTTTTTCTTTCTTTTTTTTAAACTGTCAATGTGTTTAAAACAATCTTCTTCTCTATTTCATATTATTTACATTTACATATATCCTAAACATGGCAACTAGAACCGTAAATTATTTTTAGTAAAAGGGGAAAAACTATGAAACCAACCTAATTATGAAACTAAAGGTGCGAATTGTCTGAATTTGACTTCTGTTTTTTTTTGAGACAGGGTCTCACCGTGTCGCCCAGGCTGGAGTACAGTGATGTGATCACAGTTCCCTGCAGCCGCAACCTCTCAGGCTCAAGCAATCCTCCCATCTCAGCCTCCTGAGTAGCTGGGACTACAGGCATGTGCCATCCCACCTGGCTAATTTTTAAAATTTTTTGTAGAGACAGGTGTCTCACTGTATTGCCCAGGCTGGTGTTGAACTTTTGGGCTCAAGCAATCCTCCTGCTTTGGCCTCTCAAAGTGCTGCAATTATAGGTGTGATCCATTGTGCCCAGCCTGAATTTGATTTCTGAAATTGTGTGTGTGTATGTGTGTGTCTGAGGGTATAACAGAGTTGACCCAAAACAAAACACAACTTCAACTTGTTTGTTGTTTCATACATTTATATTTTGAGTAAAAGGTTCTGCAATCATATGGCCAGAGCTGGAAGAAGAAGCTGAAGCTCTGTCAGAAATTTTTGGTGACAGCACTTCTCATTGAGAGGAGGCTCATGACAGTCTTGCAGAGAATGAATGACTTAGAAAATGAGAATCGTACAGAAGCCATCCACATCACTTGACACAGGAATATAATTTACCTAAGAGAATTAAGGAACCAATAAAATACAGAAAAAGTTACATGGCAAAGAGACATATTTTTACTTGCTCTCTAATAGTGATTAGTTGGCAACAACCTTTGTATCAAATAATAGAAGATGGTTAAGTAAAGTAATGCAACTATTCATTATGATGCAATATTATGTAGCTGTTAAACGTGACCGCCACATGTAATGTTTCAACAGACCAAAGATGAACTGAATGCTAATCATAGTAAGTTTGATTTCGTTAGTGCTTACTATTTGCTATATAGCCTATATATGCTATCTTATTTCATCTTCCTGCAAACCTCAGTGTCAGGTTTTAGTATTTTTCTCATTTTAACGTTAAAGAAACTTGGGCTCAGAGGTGCTCCTCTGAGGACTAATACCTAATGCATGCAGGGCTTAAAACCTGGGTGATGGGTTGATAGGTGCAGCAAACCACCATGGCACATGTATACCTATGTAACAAACCTGCACGTTCAGCACATGTATCCCAGAACTCAAAGTAAAAAAAAAAAAAAAGCTGGTATGTGGAAGAAAGAGAGTTGATACCTGGCATTGTGTGACCCTGAAGAAGCCCATGATTTCCCAGCTGACTTGTCGTGTTGCTTAAGATTGCTAATGTAGTGCAGTGCTACTGATCCCTATGCTGTGGATTCCATATGCTTGTTGCATGCCTAGGTATGGCCTTTGGGATCAAGGCATTCTTTCCCCCACTTGCCAGGAATGTTGGCTGCTTGTGACTCACAGCTGAGCTCTTCTCTGGACTTGGCCTTTGTCTGAAAGGAACCTTCTCACTGGCGGTGATGGCCTTCCCTGGAGGCGGTCTGACTTCACTAACTGGTTGGCAAAGGTGGGAGCCTGCCTTCACCTGGGGCAACTCTGAAGGGTTACTGCATTTCAGTGCAATGTCTTCCTCTGGCTAGCTCTGCTTCCCTTACTCCCCACGATGGATGCTGTCTGTGCCCAAGAACTTCCAACATGGAGATCTGACTCAGAGTCTGCTTTTCTGGGGAACTGGGCCGAAGAAATATATTCCAGTAAGAACTCTAAAATTATCCATCCAAATGGAGGACAAGGGCTAGGAGTGAATGCACGAAAAGGAAAGCTAATTGTGCTAAGATGATGTGATTACAGGTGACTTACTGTCTTTTCAAACGTATTCCTTTAAATATTTTATACTGTTACAATTTAAAGGAGAAGGAGCAAGAGGGAGGGAAAAATGGCATAAAAGGCATTGCATGAACATATAGCAGGGAGGGCCACCTGAGAACGTCTGCACTGTCTCTTTTTCTTGCTTACTTTCTCTCACGCCCTCCTGTTCCTGGAGTCCCATGCCCCATTCCGTCTTCCCTACTTTGAATAGAAAAATTGTTTGGAAAACTGGAGCCCTTGTATTAGAAGTCGTATATGGTTAGTAACTCCAGCTTTCTTGGTAGGGACATTTCTTGATAAGTTGCCCTAGACAAGGGGATAAAAGTTGGATGTAGAAACCCTGTGAAAAATGGGACTCTGTGGAAATGAATAACCATGTCACCTTTATAAGATTTATCTCACAACTTGTCCCAGAGGCACCTCTGCTTCTGAAAGGAATGCTCTGGGCCATAGCCATAAAATAAGGCTTTTTATCTCGCTGCCTCCAGTCCACTTCTAGAGACATATAAACATTCACGATAGTATCCACAGGCGTTTCGCATGCTGGCTCTGTGCAGTGTGCCCGGGGGAGATAGAGATCCAAGGTTGCAATTTAGATGTTTTTAATGGAATATTATCTCTTCTAGTAGAGAGGCAACATATTGGTGAATCTGCTGTTTCTTCTTTCCTGATTAAATCAAAATCTCAGCAGAAAAAAATCAATCTCCTCCCCCCATTCCATTTATATCACTACTGCTTCAACTTTGATCTTATTACCTCTCACCTGGATGAGTGCAATAGCCTCCTAATAGTTCTCCCTGCTCTGGTCTCTCTCCAACCCTGCATTCAATTCTCCACACTGCTGCCAAGGGATCTTCTGAAAATGCTAATGTGATATTGACAATCTCCTGCTTAAAGTCATTAATGGCTCTCCATTTATTCAATATATAAATGCCCAATCAAGGCATTGAAAAACCTTCATGATCCCTGCCTACATTTTCAGCACCCTCACTAGTCACTTTTCTTATGCTCCAAATATTTCAACCATATTCATCTTCGTTTCCTGAACAACGCATGCTCTCATATGCTTCCTGGCCTTTGCAGATGCAATTCATTCAGTCCAAGATGTCCTTCTGGAATGACTCATCTTTAACATCACTGCCTCTGAGAAACTTTATTTTTCCATTTAACTTTAAGTAACCTTGAACAATCTTCATGTATCAGTCAGGTTCTTAATGGCCGATGACAGAATCCACTTTAGTTAGCTTAAGCAGGAAAGAATCAATTGAGGAAATTAGAAAGCTTACCGAGTTGTTGGAAGGGCTTGGGAAATAAGTTTCAGATTCATTTTCCAGCAGCAGCAGTTCCCAGCACCATACCAGAGTCAGGTTCTCCTGGTGAGGAAGCAGTTTCTGCCTTTGGTCCCAAAATCATGCTGGCCTGCTCTGCTGCCACCATTACCCATGGAATGGGTGTCCCACCCTCTTCCTTGTCCCCTCACATAGCTTACTTACAAATCCAGGTCTTGTGTAGATGTGTCTGATTGGTAAAAACAAAGTGACATGCCTCCATTCTAATAGCAAGAGAGATTGGGAACTTCTTTTTTTTTTGATTCTACGTCGAGAAGGCAGAATTCAAAACGTGGACACCTATCAACATGTCCTAAAGATGTTGAAAAGACATGAAGCAGCAGGAATGTCAGCCTTCCACTGTCTCTCTCTTTTTTAAAGACAACTATTGCATTTTGCTATTGTTCTCTTTATACATGTGCTCTTTCCCTGCTAAACCAAGGACTTGAGTTAAAGTGATGTGTCACTCATTTTTGTGTCCTCCGCCCTCTGGCACAGTGCCTGACATATCAGTAAATATTCGTTGATTGTTAAAATAATA
Organism: Pongo pygmaeus; assembly: GCF_028885625.2. Taxonomy (NCBI): domain Eukaryota; kingdom Metazoa; phylum Chordata; class Mammalia; order Primates; family Hominidae; genus Pongo; species Pongo pygmaeus. The sequence goes on from NC_072381.2 coordinate 58,505,438, forward strand.
GAGCTATGAGAATTCCTTGCCTAAAACTTTTTGCATGGTCAATTATATAAGATGTTATATCTAGTCTTGAAAACTGTACCCCAGTCTGTATGCTCTGAAATGTATTAAACCAAATCTTAAATAACTGAAGCTGCAGGAAACAGTACTGTAAATATGATTTCAAATTTGGCCTCTAGAAGCAAGACTGCAGATTCAGCGCTCATATTCAGTACCACCTTATACATCATGTGCCATAATAAACAGAGCGGCCTTGCAGCAAATGAAGGAGTAAGGCAAGGTTATCTTCAGTGCTCTTTGCCTCCCTTCTCAGCCCTACTGTCTCTTCTCACCTATGCCATGTTTTCTTGTCTGTAAAGGACTGTCACACCTTTATTTATTTAGTGCTCATAGCTATCCCATGTGTTTTTACTATCTCCACGTAATATCCTAGGCCAGATGTTGGCAAACTATAGCCTTGGGGCCCAAACCAGCTGCAGTCTGTGTTTGCAAATAAAGTTTTATTTGCAATGTAGCCATGCCCACTCATTTATGTATTGCCTATGGCTTCCTTGGGTTATAATGGCAGAGTTGTGTATTTGCTATGACCTGCAGAGCCTAAAATATTTATTATCTGTCCATTTATTAGGTCCTGGGCTAAGCCTCTGGAACACAGGTATCAGATGAAATTGTCCATGCAAGTCAGGACTTGAAACTAGGTCTTCTGATTATAGGTTCCATTCCTTAGATGATCATATTGGGAGTCATCTAAAAATGTGTAGAACTATTTGAAAGTAGCTTTCTCTAACTATAGTGTTCTTTTTTATCTCAGTTGATTCATACTGCTGACCAAGTGAATCAGACATGGAGTTTATAGCACTCTATATAATGAAAGGATGGAGGAGGGAAGGTACTGGGGTGGGAAATGTCAGTGAAATTCATATTATAAATACCAGCACAAAAATATTGAGGTAAATGAAGAAACAGCTACAAATGGGGAAGGTGAGGAAGGATGGGTCAGGGGAAGAGTTACCTTTCAGGTTTAACCCTTTTGTATGATATTTTCAAAAACACTCGCATGTTACTTCAATAAAAATATCAAATTATTTTGGCAAAAAAACCAAAAAGTAAAGTGGGAGAGAAAGTACAAAGGAAGACTGTCACTAGCATAGATTACACTGTAGTATAACTTGCTGTTTCTGGAGGTATTTAAGGGTATACATCCTGATAAATGGCTGCAGAGGCATACAACATACCCCATAATGTCATATCTACTTTAGAGAACTGTAAGTCACAAAGCAAAACAATAGCCTCACATCCCAAGTATGACTTCTATCTTTTGGCCAACAGTGATACAAAGGAATGCAAATGCAGTACCCCCACTATCACAAATTATGCAGTCAGGTTTCCTGCAGACATCAGCACACCCAGCATGCAATGGATGAGCCTTACCCTGGGAAAGCCAACTTCATGATCATGGTATTTCCCCCACTAGGTAAATATGAGTTTATAGTGGCCTGGCATCTCACCCTTGATTCCAAACACTTTACACATAGGGTCATTCACTTTGCACAAGCTCTAGCCTGTCACTTGTGACATAAAGACTTTTCAAATTTTAAGAGCCAGATAATAACATTTTGGATACTAGAATATTTGCAAAATCCTAAGAGATGCATGTACAATATGAACAAGACCAACCAAAAGGCATTGTGTTCATCTACATACTCCAAGCCCCTCTTGGTGATGTCAAAATCTTTTGAGGAATCTGAGACATTTGTTGATGTGGCTAGGCAGAATACTGGCCATCAAAATGTTCAAGTCCTAATCTCTGGAACCTGTATATGTGTCACTTTACATTATGGCAATAGGGATTTTGGAGATGTGATCAAGGATTTGAGATGAAGACAGTATTCTGGATTATCCAGGTGGGCCTACTGTAATCACGGTGTCCTTGTTATAAGGACTCAGGAGGGCCAGAGAAATAGATGTAAGGACGGAAGAGAAGGCACAGGAAAGGTGCTAAATTGCTGGCAAGAAATGTAGGCAGCCTCTCGAAGCTGGAAAATCTATATAACAATCACTCCAACCTTAGTAGCTTAAAACTGCAGGCGCTTTATTATATATCTTGAATTTTGAAATTAGGAATTTGGGCAGAGCTCTTCTGGGCAATTTTTCTAGCCCATGTGGTATGCACAGAGGCCATTCAGTGATCACTGTTTGGTGGACTGATTGATCTGTATGGTCAAAGATGGATTAATGCGTATATAGCTGGCCTCTGAGTGGGGTTGGCTAGGAGGCTGGGCTTAGCTGAGACTTTTGGTCAGAGCATCTGCATGTGGTCTCTTCAGTATAGCAGCCTCAGGTAGCCAAGACTTATTTACTTGTTTATTTATTTTTGAGATGGAGTCTCTCTCTATCTCCCAGGCTGGAGTGCAGTGGCCGATCTTGACTCACTGCAACCTCTGCCTCTTGGGTTCGGGTGATTCTCCTGCCTCAGTCTCTCGCTACCCATGCCTGGCTAATTTTTTGTATTTTTAGTAGAGATGGGGTTTCACCATGTTGGCCAGTCTGGTCTCAAACTCTTGACTTCAAGTCATCCACCTTATAGCTGCTCAAGACTCTTAGAGTGATTCAAGACAATAGAAAGTGGAAACTGCCAATTTCTCAAAGCCTGGAATTACTTTTGCCATATTTTAATGGTCAATATAGTCATAAACCCACTGAGATTCAAGGGGAGGGGACATAGACCCTACCTCTCAATGGGAGGCATGCCAAAGACATTGTGGCCATCTTTAATTTGCCACGGAATTGGATTAGAAACAGCGTAAAATGTACCTACCTGTGTGTATGAACAGTGTGCTATGGAAGCTCAGAGAAAGCAGGGACCAACTCAGAGTCATAGTTCAAGAGTGAGCTAAGAGTTTGTCAGACATTTCAGAGGGTAAAGCATTAAGTCATGGTGTCACAAAGGAGGTGGTCATATTTAGGAAATAAGAAATTAGGTGTGTTAGAGTGGAGGGGGCATGGAGAAGGGAAGGGAGATGATGATGAGTGTGGCATTGCTATAGTGGTGGTATGATGAAGACAATGAAAATGTAAACAGAATTACCCATATATTGTGAATTTTATTTCATTTATTCAGATAAGTTCTGGATCTGTTGCCTAGGCGGGAGTACAGTGCTAGGATCATAGCTCACTGCAGCCTTGAACTCCTGGGCTCAAGTGATCCTCCCGAGTAGCTAGGACTATAGGCATGTGCCACCACATCCGGCTAATTTCTTCAATTTTTGTAGAGAGAAGGTCTCGCTATGTTGCTCAGGCTGGCCTGAATCTCCTGGCTTCAGGCGATCCTCCCTCCTCTGCTTCCCAAAGTGCTGGGATTACAGGTGTGAGCCACTATGCTTGGCCTTCAAAGGTCTCTTAAATGCAGCAGAATAATCAGGTGACAACAGCAGTGGGTTGGAGAAAGGGCAGAATGGATTGGGACTGGGGGCCCAGGAGAAGAGGATTCTGACTGAAATGGAAGAGTCATGGTCTGAGAGGAGGCAAAGCAGCAGAGAAAGACCAATATGCCTCTCTACCTTTATCTACCACAACCCTCCTACAGCCCTGTGAAAAAACCATAGCATAGGCCCTGAAGTAAGGAGTACAGCTCTGCCAGTGGTACCTTCTTTCCTGGGGATAGAGCTATATTGGCCAGGAACAGCCAAGAGAAGACAATTTGGGTACCATTTAGGGAAAAGACTAAGAGTGAAGAGGCCCAGCATGGTGGCTCATGCCTGTAATCCCAGCTCTTTGGGAGGCTGAGGCAGGAGGATTGCTTGAGGCTAGGAGTTCAAGACCAACTGGAAAATATAACTAGACCCTGTCTCTACCAAAACGAAACACACACACACAAAAGATTAGCTGGGCTTGATGGCATATGCCTGTTGTCCCAGCTGCTCGGGCTGCTGAGGTGGGAGGATCACTTGAACCCATGAGTTTAAGGCTGTAGTGAGCTATGATCGTACCACTGCCCTCCAGCTTGGGCAAGAGAGCCAGACCTTGTCTCCAAAAAACAAAAACAATAAAAAATTAAGAAGAAAAGTTGGCGAAGAGGATGGGTTGCAATGACATGGAGACTCCACTGGGCTCTAGAGAAAGGATCAGGGTTTGCACAAGTAGGTGAGGTTCTAAGCTTCAGGGAAATGAGGGTGGAGTGGGAAGAAGTGACAGAAGACCCTGGGTCATTATGGTCCCTATTATGTTGAGGATGGTGGACATGGGATAAAAGGGAGGAGGGGCTACTTAATTACTTGGTCCCTAGTCCCTCTCCCGGGAGGTGAAGCCTGAGGTTAGGATAGGGGAGAATGCGAGAGTTGCCCTCTGGGAGCTCAACAAAGTCTCCAGAGAGAGTATGAGGCGGACAGATATTTCTAGGAATCAGATGGGAGAGTGGGTATAAATGAATTGCTCGCCTTTTTCTCAAAGTCATCCAACTTATCACGAGGACAATGCTGTGAAAAGGACATCTTGGAAAACCCAAAACAACATTTTTTGGAAGATAAAGTAAATCCGATTCGTTGAGATGTTTCTGTGTGTTTGGAGATAAATCACATTATTGTATTTTATCAGCAGATTGGTGGGCACTTTAACAGCTTAAAACTGGCAGCAAAATGGAAAGAGTTCCTCGTATCTATGAATAATCCACTATTTTATGCGGGTTTCTGGACAGCTTAAATCAGGACTGTGCAGAGAAGCACAGAGTGATTATGTAAATTGGGATGGCTTGTTGGGGAGTGTTTGCAGAGCATGGGAGGGAGAGGTGATGAGGGCAGAAGGGAGGGGGAGCAGCAGTAGGCATGGTGGGCACTTTTCCCCTCAGGTAGGCGCTTTCTTGGATGTGAGTGCTGGCGTGCTGGGGGACACACAACCACGAGGTCAATGTGGTGCCTCTTACTGAAGCATCCATTTAGTGTAACACAGTATTTAGGAATGCAAGCTCTAAGGTTGCACTGCTTGGTTCCCATCCTGTATCTACCACTTACAACACTGGAGGAATCTTGGTTCTCTCTTGTGTTAAATGGGGTTAATAATTTCACTTACCTCACATGATTGTTGTGAGGATAAAGGAAGACAAATGTATGAAAAGTTCTTAGAACAGTTTCTGATACATAGCATGCATGGATTTCCCTATTATAGTTGTCTGCACTTTTTGTGTTTTATATTCTGTTCAGACATGGAGGTACAGGGGCCATGATAGTCAGGCCCCCCTTTGCTTCCTCTAATGAGACAGAATTAAGGCATGAATTTTTCCCTCACTAAGTCACAATCATGCAGATACCAGCATGCCAGTGAAGAAGAAATACTGACTTCCTAAACAGAGAACCTGGGTCACTGAAATTGCACTGGGGCTGTTCTGGTCTTCACTTTTCATTGAGATGTGAAGGCTTGGTTCTAGTACTACAATGTCACTCGTGCAGGAAGCCCAGTTGGGAGTCATATAAGTGAGTTACAGCTTCAGTTCTGCCACAGCAGAGCTGGGTGCTCTTGGCCTAATTAGGAGCACATTGGACAGAAAGAGTGGGATCGGGCAGCCTTCACTGGTAACTACCATAATGCTCTCCAAGTCCTCTAATGTTGCTTTTCCAAACTTTTCCACAATTCTGTTTATGCCTTTGTATTCTCCACTAGACAATATAAATAATGATACTAATAACTTTTAATCAGCACTTATTCTATTTTAGTTATGTTTTTAGTCCTAGTATCTTTTAGATCCCACAGGATCTGGCACATGGTAGGCACCTAATAAATGTTCAATAAATGATTAGATACAAGAATAGATGACCTCTGTTTGAATCATGCACTTGCTTAGTTTAGGGACTTTGAGCAAATTTTTTGGTCTCTCATTTTAGTTTGCCCATTATGCTGGGCACACATTAGGCACTCAGTGGATTTTGTTTAACTGAAATATCCCGCTTCACCATTGCTTGAGGGAACAAAATAGGTTGTGATATATGATTATTCCCAGATCTTCATCCCTGTCTCCACATTTTTGTATCTACCTCTGTTCAGTCTTTCTGCTTAAATGTGCAGTAGCACCTCAAGACTTACGTTCAGACATGACCTCCGGATGGTTACCTCTTGCAAATCTTCTCTCTGTCTCCTCCATCTCAGCAAGTGGCATTACCATCTACCCAGTTGCTCAAAACAAAAATGTGGAGTCATAATTCTGTTTCCTTCTCAGCTAACAGCCAATCCATCAGCAAATCCCCTAAGTTCTGAGTCTGATTTCTCCTCACCCTCTCCACTACCTCAACCTTTGTCCAAGCTACCCTCATTTGTTACCTAACTGTTGTGATTATGTCCTAAATAGTCTCTGTGTTTTTACTCTTTTATACTCATCCCTTTTCTACTCTTAAGAATCCTAACTACCCCCAGCTCCTTCCAGGAAAATGACAGGTGGAATAGAATGATGACCTACTCAGCTGGAAGACTGGGGAAAAGAAAAGGCAGGATGTGGTGTGTGTGTTTGTGTGTGCACGTGCACATGTGTTTGAGGAGCAGAGTCCTGGAGAGGAGGAATTTTAAGGGAATCGATGTACTACGACAGGGAGCAAGAGAAGGAATCCACAAATGGGAGCAGGCAGCCCTTAAAAAAGGGGCAACCACATAGATAAGACAAAGAAGGTGCCCTGGAGATGAACTTAGCAGGGAGGCATCCATCCTTATATGCTCTGAATGGGCTGGATAGGCTGCTCTGGCAGGAACTACCCTGTCCATTCACCAGGCTCTGAATGTTTAATTGAATAACTAATACTAAGCATTTTCTGGATATAGGCACTACCATCTCATCCTTTTGATGGATGTTTAGGACATGAAATTAAGATGTCCAATAAAACATTGAATCTCAAAAGAGAATGGAGGCTAGGTCTAGGTCTGCAGCCTTCTCCCAGGAGCCTCCATGCTCCCTAGACATATTATCAGCTCTCTTCCCATCAAACCCTGAATTCAGGATGTGGAGGTTGGTTGGCATGTGTTGAACGAAAACTTTGCACTTTATGGGCAATTCTTGCCTCCATCATATGAGGCTTGAACACACGGCTGCCCAAGGAGAGGACTCTGTTGAATATTTATAAAGCCTAAAAGAGTATTGTAGATTATGGGATATCCACATACCCGTCAGTGATCCACTTTGAGATCTTAGAGAAGCCTCATACAATCTCTTTGTGTCCCATTGCTACAAAATGATAAGTACTGAATTTCTACAGCTTCACGTTGTACTGTTATGCAGATTCCAAACATCCTTCCAATTGGAGATAATGTGTCAGCCCGGATCCTCTTACAGTGGAAATAAAACACAAGGTAAAGCGAAATGGGAATTCCCAGGCTGCAGACCTCAGCTTAATGTGAATAAACCTCTGGCCAAACATGAACTTTCAGTTTTCAGAGTGTATTTAATTGAGAGCTATGGTTTATTTTGTTGCTTGAGCTAAATTGGGATCTGTACAAATAAAGAATGTGAAAAACCATAGCTGCAGTCTTAGGAGAGCTCTAGTAAGAAAAGAGAGAAATTCTGTTTATAAAACCACAGGGTTGAGCTATTCTTCCTTTTTTTTGGATTATTCTTCCATTTCTTGGTCTTTTTTGGCCAGAGTGCCAGGGCCAGTGATATTTTGGAGCCATCTATGTGGAGCCAGGAGGCCAGAAGCACACCCTGTCCTCCCTCCTTCCTTGGGATTGTTATGAGCTCCAAATCAATGTACAAAATTTGTCCAGAGCCATAAGAAAGGCATTTGTTCATCCTTCCTCCTTTGCATGACAGTTGTATCTGCCCTTTCTTCCCCTTGGTCTATTGTCAGAATCAGGGAGCTAAAAGTGTAATGCCATTTCGATTTGTGCTTCTGAAGCTTGAACCAGGCTGTGCTGTTTAGGTGAAAGGCTTAAACACCTGAGAATAATCTTAAGTATTAAGTAAAAATAGCTCCCAGCATTTTGTGCTTAAAATGGTAACTATGTGTCCAAGGACTGTGGTCTTCCATATTTTCTAGCAAATAGAATTGCTGGGATGCTTGAATCTCAGAATTGGAAGTGATTTGGAGGTTAGCTCATCTGACTTTGTAGAAGAAAAATGTCAATTGCAGAAATTTTTTCCCCTTTTGTAAACTAGCACTACTTCTCCCCAGCTTTTAGACTCAAAGAAACAAAATCCACAACAAGGAGGTCTCCCTTGTTTGCTCTTTTTCTTTGCTAGAAAATCTCAGTACTATGATAGATGTAGGTAGTGAGGGAAACCTGCCTTCAATCTGGGATGACTAAATGTCGGGGAAATCTGCTGAACCCATCATGGCCCTGTTGTAATGGATTTTTTATGCTCATCAGTTTTTCTGCAGCAGTCAGATTCGAAGGCCAATTGGGATTCCAGAAGATGAGGCTGAATCGTGACAGTCCACTTATAGAGGAGGGAGAGCTCTTTGATTTTCATGTGCTGTGGCCCCTGCTCTCCGCAGAACCTACCGATAGCCATTCCCAGCAGGGCTCAGGGCTGTTTGGAGGCTACACACTTTTGTTCTGTAGACAGGGAAGAGGCATGAGCAAACTGCTTACCTGATTCTGAATCCAGCCTCCTTCTCAGGTCATACACCCTACTCAGTCTGTGATCTAATTACCCCTTCATTTCTGAGGAGTAGCAGCAAAAGCCTTCCAGGAAGCCAAGCTGAGACAGGAAGAGGAAGCCGACAGGTTGCGGCGAGTTGATCCAGCCCTCTTCTCATTCCTCCTCGCCTCCTTGCTCTTTTCTCTGTCACCAGTGCAACTGAAGATAGTGCGACGAGAAACTGCTGAGCCAGACATCTTTAAAACATGCCCTTTGTAAGTCATCACCATCTGTAGTCACAGTGAAGGGAGGACATCAAGCGGAAGTGGTTGCCTGCTCTCAGAGCCGAGTCCCCGGAGACTGCAGGCAAAGGAGGAAAGATGCTCTCCTGCGTGTCAGCAAGGGCAGACAAATGGCTGTTGCATTTGTTGAGATGTGGGGATGATCCCAGCAGCTGTTCAGGCCCTCAGAGGGCTGTTCAGAATGTGCTGGAACCTCCAATCAAGCTGTTCTCTGCTGTGGTTGCCGGTTTTTAAAAAAGCTGGCTGCCTGCTTACCTCATATTTCTATGGCTTTTTAACAATTATGAGGACCCGGCCTGGCGCGGTGGCTCATGCCTGTAATTCCAGCACTTTGGGAGGCCGAGGTGGGTGGATCACCCGAGGTCAGGAATTCGAGACCAGCCTGGCCAACATGGTGAAACCCTGTCTCTACTAAAGCTATGAAAAATGACCCGGGTGTGGTGGTGGGTGCCTGTAATCCCAGCTACTCAGGAGGCTGAGGCAGGAGAATCCCCTGAACTGGGGAGGCAGAGGTTGCAGTGAGCAGAGGTAGTGCCATTGCACTCCAGCCTGGGCAACAAGAGCAAAACTCCTTAACAACAACAACAACAACAACAACCAATTAGAGGACCTTCCAAACACATGCTGCATTTCATTCTCATGGTAGCTCATGTGAGGTATGAAATAGTTAACACATATATGTTCATATATATTGAACATATATATGTTACAACATATATATGAACATATATGTTACAACATACATATGTAAACTAGTTCATATATAATGTAGTCTATATATACGTATATAATGTAGTCTCTCTCTATATATAAACTCAGAAAGGATAAATGACATGCCCCAAAGCAAACTCAATAAGTGGCAGAAAGCTCCACTATCCCATGATGTGGCCTCACCTTCCTGTTGAGCCTGATCATTCACAAAGTTTGCTGTCTTGGTCACCTTTCTGTAGCATATATCAGTGGTTCTCAAACTTGAGTGTGCATCAGAATCCCCTGGCATGCTTGTTAAAGCACAGATTGCTGGAGTCACCTCCAGACTTTCTAAGGTCTGAGGTGGGCCTGATAATTTTTGTTTCTATCAAAATGCCCTGATACTGATGTTGGTCCATCAGCCACAATTTGAGAATCATTGGTATCTAGAAAATCACCTTTTTGTATTATAAAACCATTGTTAGTCTGCTGATTTTGGAAAACATTTCCATTTATATCAAGCAGTTTAATGTCAATGTAGGCCAGGCAAAGTCATGGGGTATTTAATTTAGAAAACACATGTGGAGCTTCCATTGCTAAGATCAGTCTTGACCCTTTGTCTGGTATTTTTTTTATGCGGGGTAACTTCCAGCAGGCATCATTCCCTTCAGCAGCCCATTTGATTGTCATAGTTTTGGTTCCTCCAGAGGTGGACTTTGAGACAAGGATTCTAGTGCAACAGCTGTTTGGAAAGTTTTGAAGATATTGATAGAACACAAGGCCTTTTCACCCCTGGAGCAAAGCCTGCTTCCTTATTTGTTAGCATATGTGCATAAATTAACTTGCGGAGATATTTGTGAATAAACTCATAAAAGCATACATGCACACACAAATATTTTATCTTATTCTTTTGTCCTCATAAATAGTTGAAAAGCCTATACATTATTTTGCAGCTTGGGAAAGGAACGGAATGCACCCCAACTCCCATGAAAAAAAAATGTAACGTATTTCTTTGGACTTGAAGGTGTGGAGAGCCAAAGGAGTGCAGTGTGGGCAGGTGAAGTAGTGTGGGACACATGGGGTGGATTTACGGGGAACAGAAAAGTCTCATGGTCTAGAACAAACACTCAGGGACAAAATGAATAACCCTACTGCAACCTTTAGACTAGAAAGAGGCCCTTTGGCTTGAGGGAGAGAAAGAGAGCTGGAGAAATGATAAGAATACTGATACTGAGAACCCCAGGACCCTTCTACTGGGTTCAGTCCTGGGAAAGTGGCTGAACTGCAGAGAAGAAATGGCAGTGGGTCAGGGACTTTAGTTGCAGGATGGTTCTCATGTGCCTAGAATGGCAGGGAAGCCATGGAGATAGGCCCTGAGTCTGAAGAACACGATGACAGGGTCTGTCTCAATGACCCATGGCCAACTCACATGAACCAAAAATCTAGGGCTGGGCAGGGTGACAGACATCTCAGCTTACATGGATAGATGACTTTGAGGACCTGGATTTCTGCTCCTGTTGCTGCTTTGGCACTACATAAGTCTCTTGGAAATAATGCCATCTTAAGCTGCAACTGAGTCATTCATACAAAAGGTAAAGAAAGTTATATTCACTTGACAGTTGAGTTTGTGGCTAGAGATTCAAGCTTGAGATGCAGGTAAGTTATGCTATGGAGTTTGAGGGCCACATGGAAGTGTGCCTTGGTCCATTGGTGACCCACAGGAGATAGTGACGGGTTCTCAGAGAAGGTCACCTTCCTGGAGGGGTTAAGGCTTGAGTTAGGGGATAATAGATAAACACATATTCAATATATCTTATAGATAAACTTATTAATGACATTCCCATTTTTAAACATGATTTTGCCAAATGCAGTTTTGCCAATTACAATATTTTCCAGGACCATAAGCCTGTGCCTAGTGAAAAATTACTAGAGATTTATTTCATATGTAACACCATTCTTCTCTTTCTGACAATTTTATGCATCATTAAGGCCAAGATCAACTTGTTTTTCTCTAAAACTTAGCTGGCAGGCCAAGCCCATGCTATTGTTTTTCTCCCCCTTGTCTGTTTGGAAAGATTGTCAGTTCTGCACATTTTAACACTTTTGATCATGCATTATGTAGTCTTGTTCTCTCATCAATTCATTTGAGTTATCCTTGTCTTCCTGGGTGGATTGTACCTCTGTGGAGGTTTCACTGAGTAGACATTCTCAAAGGTCAGGACCAGTCAAGTTTCCACTTAAAAGAAAAAAAAAAAGTTTCTCTAATTCTTACTAAGATCTTGTGTGTATTGAAGCTGCTCTAAGTGTTATGCAGCTATTATTGTAGCCCCGTATAGCAGGTGCTATTATCATCCGTGTTTTACAGATGAACACACATAGATTGAGTGAAGAACCCACTGAAGACAATCATCAGAGCTGAGAAAATTAACTAAGAAAAAGATGCACGTGGCTGTAATTAGAAGAAAAACAATTTGCCTGCTCTCATTTGGCTGAGCATTTTAAAAAACCTTTTCAATAAGTAAGTATTGAATGTTAACATGAGAACCTCTGTGTAGGTTGGTTATCATTTCTTCTATATAGGTTATGCTGAAGTTAATGGTCTAGTAACCATTTGATGGCTGGACCTTGCCATTCTCAATAGATCACTTTGCACAAGACCCCAGCAGGTGGTGCTATAACTGGCAAGAGGCTTCAGGCATGCCCCATTGCTCTCAGAGTGAATTTTCCCATGTCCCTTGGGAGCCTGGGGCGGTGGGGTGGGGGTGGGGTGTTCCTTGCAGAGAAGGCTCTTACTCCTGTCTGTCTAAGCGCATGTTACCCACACAGGCCCTCCTCTGGCCCATCTCTGTGCTACTGTGTTTGAATTGCTTCTCATTCATCCCACGGGGGAACAATCCTAGGGTTATAAGGATAGTCAAACACATGACAACCAGCCCAGCACTGGACAGATGAGGTTGAGACTAGTTTATTTATCACACACACTCATGGCCTGGGGAGAAAGACACTGTGCCACACAGGGCCACAACGGAGTTGAACTTGGGAACAGAGGCTGTGGGAGGCAGGCTCTGTGGTATCAAGAGGATAGGGGGACTCCTGGTTCCCACAGGGGATGTGGTTAGTTTGTCTGAAATGTTTTATGGGCTGGGAGGGAACTAAGACTACCTACGCAGGGATAAGGAGGAGCTGCACCTGGTCCATCTGGTGACAAGGGTCTTTTGGCAAGGGATTCTTTTTTTTGTTTGTTTTGTTTTGTTTTCTGAGATGGAATCTTGCTCTGTTGCCCAGGCTGGAGTACAGTGGTGTGATCTCGACTCACTGCAAACTCCACCTCACAGGTTCAAGCAATTCTCCTGCCTCAGCCCCCTGAGTAGCTGGGATTACAGGTGCACACCATCACGCTTGGCTAATTTTTGTATTTTTAGTAGAGACGGGGTTTTGCCATGTTGACCTCGTGATTTCCTGTCTCGGCCTCCCAAAGTGCTGGGATTACAGGCGTGAGCCACCGTGCCTGGCCAAGGGATTCTTATCCATGGTGTGAAGGGAGAGGAGAACTTGTGGTTAGGACATTCCAGGCCCTCCCAGTTTTGCCATGTATCAAGGCAGCAATTAATATTGAATCCTATTGTTAGGCCTTAAACCACATGCTGTTGTGTGGCCCCACATGAACGTTCTTGCTTTATGTCTATATTTTTATTCTAATTTTTTTTTTTTTTTTTTGGTAGAGATGGGGACTTGCTATGTTGCTCAGGCTGGCCTTGAATTCATGGCATCAAGGGATCCTCCTGCTCTGGCCACCTAAAGTGCTGGGATTTTTAGGTGTGAGCCACCATGCCTGGCCTAAATTTTTTTTTTTTTGAGTTGGGGTCTTCCTGTGTTTCCCAGACTGGTCTCAAACTCGTGGGCTCAAGCAATCCTCCTACTTCAGTCTCCCAAGTAGCTGAGATTGCAGGTGTAGGTCACTATGTGTGGCTATTACTATTATTATTATTATTTTATTTTGTTTTTTTTTTTTTTGAGATGGAGTCTTGCTCTGTCACCCAGGCTGGAGTGCAATGGCGTGATCTTGGCTCACTGTAAGCTCTGCCTCCTGGGTCCAAGCGATTCTCCCGCCTCAGCCTCCCGAGTAGCTGGGATTACAGGCACCTGCGTCATGCCCGGCAAATTTTTGTATTTCTGTAGAGATGGGGTTTCACCATGTTGGCCAGGCTGGTCTTGAACTCCTGACCTCAGGTGATCTGCCTGCCTTGGCATCCCAAAGTGTTGGGATTACAGGCATGAGCCACCACGTTGGGCCTATTTTTATTATTTTTTTAAGGGATAGGGTTTGCTGTGTTGCTCAGGCTGGTGTGCAGTGGCTATTCACAGGCACAATTACAGCACACTATAGCCTCAGACTCCTGGGCTCAAGCCATCCTTCTGCCTCAGCCCTCTGAGCTCTTCAGCTAAGAACATAGATTTCTGGCTGTTCCGATTCTTGCCTGAGACTTACTTTAGAATAGTTTTTCGGTTTCTTTCAAATTGAAAGAAGAGATTACTGGCACTTGGGAGGGGAAAAATTGGAGGATGTGTTCGTTATTCAGTCCTCAAACCTCCCCAAGATTCATGTTGTATTTCTGAAACTAGACCACTAGGAAGCTCCAGACCTGCTTTGATCAGATGACCCTGAATAGTTAGGGTTCTTTCAGTTCCATGGAGAAAGAATCGACAAGATCTTCTTTAAGCATAAAATGGGAGATTTGTTAAAAGCACACAGATTGGTCTAGGAGGGCACAGGACAGAGAGATGGCCAGCCCTCAGGAATGAATGGGAACTAGAAGCAGAGTGCCCACAGTATTTGCAGACCTTGTCCACCTTCCTCACCCCTGAAGGCCACCTCATTCCTCTTTCTTTGCGGTCAGGCCTTGTCTGCCACCAGGTCACATGGTAGAAACCATGGTAAGCCCTCAACACAGCACTTGGATTTTCATTTCCTCTTTTCAATAGATTGGACCAGACTGAATGTTCTCAGTTCCAAATTGAAATTTCCTGAAGAAAGATGTCTGACTTGCTTATCTTGAGTCACTCCTGGATCAATGATCTGGAACCAGGGTGTATTAATCAGGGTTCTCCAGAGAAACAGAACCAATGGATGTGATTATGGGAGCTGAGAAGTCCCATGATCTACTGTTTGCAAGCCGGGCACACAGAAAAGCTGGTGGTGTCATTTATTTTGAGTCTGAAGGCCTGAGAACCAGGAGCATTGATGGTGTGAAGTTCAGTCCAGAAGCAGAGGAAACCAATGTCCCAGCTCAACCAGTCAGGCAGAGAGAGAGAGAGAATTCCTTCTTTCCTTCCTCCCTGCCTCCCTCCCTCCTTTCTTTCCTTCCTTCCTTCCTCCTTCTCTCCCTTTCTCTCTCTCTCTTCCTTCCTTCCTCCTTCTTCCCTCCCTTCCTCTCTCTCTTCCTTCCTTCCTCTTTCTTCTCTCCTTTCCTTCCTTCCTTTCTTTCTTTCTTTCTCTTTCTTTCTTTCTTTCTTTCCTTTCTTTCTTTCTTTCTTTCTTTCTTTCCTTTCTTTCTTTCTTTCTTTCTTTCTTTCTTTCTTTCTTTCTTTCTTTCTTTCTTTCTTTCTTTCTTTCTTCTTTCTTTCTCTCTTTCTCTCTTTCTTCTTTCCTTCTCTCTCTGTCTCTCTCTCCTTTCTGTTCTATTCAGGTCTTTAATTGGTTGGAAAGGCTCATCCTTTCCAACTAGGGAGGGCCATCTACTTTATTCAGTCTACCAATTCAAATGCTAATCTTATCCAGAAACACCCTCACAGACACATTCAAAAATTATGTTTAACCAGCAGTTTTATGGGCACCCAATGATCCAGTTAAGTTGACAGATAAATTAACCATCACACAGGTAGTCTGGATCACCATAGACAAAATAAAGTCAGGAGCCTTGGCTATGTCCATGTGAATTGGGTGGGTGGTAGAGTGGGAAGTTTTATAGGAAGAGCTAGGTTGTCATGGCATTGGTGACATGGTCTCCAATGCCATATATTGCATGGTGCTTCTCTAAAATAACAACATTTTGATTGAAGATATCATTCATTATGTTCTTCCACAACTGCATGGAGTGAGGTACATGTGGGTTTGGATTTTGTCTTGCAACTACCTTAAATTAGGCAAGTTACTTAACCTCTATCAACTTCAGCTTCTCATTAATGAAATGGGATAATATGCAGGACTGTCGTAGGAATTAAATAACATACTATTTGGAAAGTACTTGCACTTAGAATAGAAGACACTCAATAAACAGTAACTATTATCATCATTCATCACTAATTTAATGCTAATTATTATTATTTCACGCAGCATGTTCTCAGACCAACATTGACAAAGGCAATTCGAATAAATGGATACTTTCCTTTTGGCTGATGGTGACAACAAGAGTGCAAGCCAATAGGTGCTCCAGTAGGCATGACCCTCATCTCTGAAAAACATAAAATACACAATTATGTTTTCATGCTAATGAGGACTGAGAAGTAGTAATCTTTAATTTTTCTTTTTTTGTATGGTGACATCTACTAACCTCCATCTAGTGTTCTGTGGTGGGAAGATCCCACAATGACACTTCATTCTGTGAGTTAGATGTGAACCTGTGGGCAAACTGAAGCTTGTCACTTCCGTCAAATACATATAACTGAGAAAGAAGTACCAATTTAAGTTGGGGTATGCTTTCTGCTTTTTGCATACAAAAAAATTCTTTAAGAAGGATGTAGAACTAGAACACAGAAAAAAATTATGTTGCAATTTCGGATTCAGTACTGTATTGAAAGAGAACACGAGAAGGAAAGGGGAGTATTTTATAATTTATTAAGATATAGTTCTCAGCATCCTGTTTCTCTTTAACCATAAAAACAGTTTCCCTTTAGGAAACACACCCATGGAATGCATATTTTTTCTTATTTCAAAGCCTAGAGAAAGTTTGCTTTTCCTAAACCATCACATGTATGTCTTTAGCCAGCCTGTTGGGAAGCTATCCATTTTTACTTAGCGGTAGTTTTCCTTAACTACCATTTTTGTCTTCTATCTTAAGTCAAGGTCTTATTATACTTCTTTTAAGCTGACTTGTTTTAAATTCAATCTCTCTCTCCCTCTCTCCATACATGTAGCACATATTATATATATTATAGCATAATGTCCTTCAGGTTCATCCCTGTTGTCACAAAGGGCAGGGTTTTCTTCTCTTTAAAGGCTGAATAGTATTCCATTGTGTATACACGCCACATATATACCACATTTTCTTCATTCATTCATCTGTTGCTGGACACTTACATTGATTCCACATCTTGGCTCTTATGTATAATGGTGCAATGAACATTGGAATGCTGATATGTCTTTGAGTATCTGGGGTTCTCAGACCTTTTCTAAGGCTATGTCCAACTCCACTCCTCTTGCCCCCTCCTAGCGGAGAAGTCTTAGAATTTGATCCTGCAAAGCCAGGCCAGGTGCTGAGAGCCTCCTGTTTATTTTCCCTAGGGCAGTGTCCTGAAGAGTTCAGTGTTGTGCAGCATCTCCCATAGCAGCAGAGTCAAGCTGGCTTCTACTCTCCTCCCCTGCTATCGAGATCCTCATGCTATCTGTGGGAGCTTGTGCACTCCATGCACAGGGATGTGCCATCCATGGTGGGAGCATGTCAGGTTTTGGGGGTGCACATTGGCTGGTGGGGGAGCTCTGTAAGCAGTTTATTTTGCAGGGTTTGTGGGCAAGATTCCTTCCGGAGTCAGTAAGCTGGTTAGCAGGATCCTTGGCTGGTTGTTGAGAACTGCATGCCAATTGCTGTCTCCTGCCATCCCTGCTCCTAGCTGGCTCCAGATGATTCACCAGTGCTTATCCCCTCATTGTTCTGAGTGAAGCAAGACAGAAGTGGTCCTTCTGGACTGTGTCCCATAAAACTGGGGAGTCTTGCATGCCTTTTACTCTGACTTTTCCTCATGAGAGAGAGCGCAGGCCCAGGGGACCTATCTCAGCATAGGTCTGTGCTGCCTTGGGGAAAGGGTAAAGTAGATAAAGGGAGACTGTTTTTCTTACCCTCTTTAATTCATCCACTCTAGGAATTTTTTTTTCTCCACCAGGTGCTAGAACCTCTCAGTTAGACTCTAGGGCTCCTGCCATTTTGGGTTATCTATGGATGATTACCAAAACGGGTGTTTCTTGGTGGGGGGGATGAGAGCTGGCATCTCCTATTCTGCCATCTTGTTGGACTCGTTTTTGCTGAGTTGGACATTTGGGTTGTGTTTGGGAACTGATGACATGGGTTGTTGATGAGATTGAATGTGGGGGAACAGGGGAGAGGTGAAGTAGGTGGGAAAAACTTGAGCAAAAACTTGAGCAAAGAAAAGAAATAGCTCATAGGAATTTAAAAAATTGTGCTTTTTCTTTAGTGTGTGATTCAATATTTCCTCAGTCTCCCCAGGAAATCTTTGGTAAAAGTCAACACTAAGTACTAATGCACGTGGAGGTGGATGTGCTCCTGGGCCAGGGACAAAGCCCTGATTATTGCCTCAGGCATGAAGGCTGGGTTCTCCGTGGGAGGCTCACTACCTCTGGATGACCTCAGGAGTCAAGGTCCATCTTTCTCCAGGCAGTCCCCTCAGATAGCCCTAGAGAGAGAGAGATGATGATCCTCTTCTGAGTTTTGAAAGCACTGAACTCATCGGAAGGCAGTGCTCTAAGCCTGTGGTCTGAAATGATGAATTCATGTATCTGGCTCACCCACTAGACTATGCGTTACTTGAGGGCAGGATCTGGGCTTTCTTGCTCCTGTATCCCCGGTTTTGACCAGTGATAGGCCTGGAAGAGGTGCTTGGTAAATGGTTGAAATGATGTGTCTGGTCCAGTTCTACAAATAGCATCTTCAGTATATTTGCTATTAGTATTGGCATAATATATTAACATAATCTTGATGTAGAACATTTAAGGGAACCATACTAGGCAGCTCTGAGATCTTCCTGGCCAAGCTATCTAGAGCCATAATGCTATTGGCTAAGACTTTCCATAGTTTGACATTTTGCTTATGGGTCTAATAACAATGTTCACCTCTTTTTGTGGGAGCTGGAAAGCCATATTTTTCTTGGCTGCTGACCTGCTTATCCCATTTGGGAACTTGGGATCCAATTAGGCCTGAGGATGTGCAGACGAAGGAGTGAGGTTATAACCAGGTCAGCCTTTCTCTTGAAATAGTCATGAAAAAAAACTCCTAAGCAAAATAGCTGTGAAAAAGGTTTTAAGACACAATACGAATAAGCTAAGGAGAAAAATGAATCTTTAGCTATAAGTAGAGGGGTAAAAAGGGCAAAACTGGGTGTTTGTTCAGTAGAATGATGCTTGTCACCAGATTGAGAGAGGTAGGGCTTAAGGGTGTGTGTGTGTATGTGTGGCCACTGACTTGGCCTTTCTGGCTTTCTTCTCAGTAAAATCGGGATAAAACTTTTTTTAGGGTGAGATTTCTGAGGGTGCTATAGTTGGTTTTTGCTCAAGCATACAAGATAGCTTCTTACTTGGCTGATTTGAGGATTCCCTGATGCTGTAATTTCTCTATCACTGTTCAGTACATAAAATGACCATAGGAGGGTGAAAGTGTAGTGCAGTAGTTAGAATTCTGGGATTTGGAATCAGACAGAGAGATTCGTGATATGATATTTGGGTAGACAGTTGCCTTCTACTTAAAGAGCAAAGTTCTTCTTAATTAACTTATATCACATTAGACATTTATGTCAAGTGGGCACTTCATGGAGTTTGAATCAGGACAAATATTAATAATAGATCTATCTTCCAGGCTCACGTCTCAGTTCTGTGACCTTGGGTAAGTTACTTAGCCTCTGTGAAACCTGGTGATATGGCTTGGACGTTTGTCCCCTCCAAATCTCATGTTGAAAGGTGATACCCAGTGTTGGAGATGGGGCCTGGTGGGAGGTGTTTGGGTTATTGGGGCGGACCCCTCATGAACGGCTTAGTGTTATCCCCATGGTAATGAGTGGGTTCTCGCTCTGTGAGTTCATGTGAGAGCTGGTTGTTTAAAAGACCCTGGCATCTCTCTTGCTTCCACTCTCACCATGTGATACACAGGCTCCCACTTTGCCTTCTGCCATGATTGTAAGTTTCCTGAGGCCTCACCAGAAGCAGATGTCAGTGCTATGCTTTCTGTACCGCCTGCAGAATCATGAGCTACTTAAATCTCTTTTCTTCATAGATTACCCATTCTCAGGTATTCCTTTATGGCAACACAAATGAACTAACACACCCTATTTCCCAACGTGTAAAATGGGAGACATGGTTCCCTTTGCAGGGTTATTGTGGGATCAACTGAACAAAGGTGTGAAGCATAGAAAGTCCTGAGTAAGAAGCGGTGATGATGGTGGTGGAGGGGAGTGATGGCCATTGTGACAGAGGCGGATGTTTGCTACCCATTCTCTTTATTTTGTCTATTCCCTTAGGAAAACAGTCCCAGTGTAAGAAAGGGTGACAGTGTGCTCAGTGTAGACAACATTTTCCAGGCCCCCTTGTAGCTAGGTGTGAGCACGTGAGTATTTCTAACCATAATGTGAGTTGAAGTTGATGGGTAGAAAATTTAGAAAGGCTTCTTAAAGGAGGGAGAGCCCATTTGTCCTTCCCTGATCTCTTCTGCCTGTTGTCTGGCATTCTGAGGTGAAGGCAAGTGCTCCAGCAGGCCATTTGGACCAGGAGATGACTTTGTGAATGAGCCACGCTCTGAGAGTGACAGAACAGGAAGATAAAAAAAGGCTGGGCCTATTATCCATATTGGAGCACTTTACCAGAGCTTTAAGTTAAGTCATAGTTTTTTCTTTTCTTCATTTTATCTGTAGCCAAATTTTGTTCTAATTGGCAGTGATAATGAGGATGATTTCTTTTTGGCTTTCAAGAGACTTGTATTAATTTAGGGGGATTTTCCAAGGATTGCCTCTTGGTTGGTTGATTTCCAACTGGGAAGTCAGCTAGAGAAAGGTTCTGAGGGAACTAAATGTAAGGCAAATCCTTGGGAGGGCAGAGGGGGATGTTGGGATGAAGAATGTGGGTCAGAAAAGAGAGTTCAGGGAAACAGATTGCCAGCCCTGTACTTACCAATTGTGTCACCTTGGGCAAGGCCAATATCACCCTCCCCAAGGGCTGCAGCAGGAATTAAATGAGAACATATTACATGACCTGGCTCATAGGAATTACTTTAAAACCTTTATTTCTTTCTAGTGATTTACAAATATAGTCCTGGAAAGGACCTGTTCCTTGGGCATCAAAAAATATATATCCCTATTTTGCCTAGATTTGCAGTTTGACAAGCAGAGGGGCTGCTGTTTCTTCGTGGGAATTGCTTACTCACCTCGCACTCTGACCTCTCTTCCTGTTTGTGGCTCCTGACAGGCCTGGACCTGCCTGAGCTTGCCAGCTTCTGTGGGAGGTCGGAAGAGAGGGGTGGATACCAGGCTTCAACTTTCATTCCAGTGCACCCTGGCATGCCTCAGCCCATCACAGAGCGGATGGTTTTTCTATTCCCTTGGGATGTTATGCTAAACACAATTACATACAGCATTTGACAACAGAGCTGGTAATTTATGTGCTGCTGGAATGGAGAAGGAGGAGGGTAATTGCGATGAATATCAATGTAATCTGAGAAGACACTGACTTTTCTCACCCCTTCCAGGAATCAGAGGCTGGCTATGGAAGGGAGAATGTTAATTGGTCACTTGGTGGATTGATTTAAAACCCGTCTGCCTTTAGCGGGGATGCATTATCCATTATTCCTCTCAGGATGGTCTGGTTTGGGGGAGGTGGTGTGTTTGCTGGGGGAATGGGCAGAAATCAGTATCAGATTGTCAACCTGCAAATGTTTGGTGAAACTGCTGACCTACTACTTGTGAGATCTCGAGACTTATTACACCTCTATGAATCTCGACTTTGTTATTAGTAAATGAGAGGTAATAACACTGTCTCATGAGGCTCTTCTGAGGGTTACATCAGATAAATTATACAGAGCCCCCTGCCAAAAGGTGCTCCCAGCGGTAGGTGGTCAAAATTCATTTGCTTCCTCCCGTATAGTTGAAGGACACACTTCATTCCTATCAGCCTTTGTGAAAATGTATCTTCTGACAGTTTTAATAGTGACAGAAGGGGTTCCTTCTGCTATATAATTAAAGGAAGCTGCTGCACTGTTTGGCTTCACCACAAGTGAGTTTCATTTTGGAGAACAGGTGTGAGTGTGTGAGTGTGTGTGTGTGTGTGTGAATTCAGACATCTTATAGTTCCTGTTTTTTTCTCACCAGTAATTTAAAAATAACATTGCATGCCATTATTTCTTTAGTGCAGTCTCTTCTTTTTCTTCCTGAGAGTGATACTCTGAGATCCACACCATCTTCCCACAGTTCCCAAGCAGGGTCTTTCCCTCCTTGGATTACCTTCAAGGCAGTCTGGAAAAAAAAAAAAAAAAATCCAAATCTCAGCTCTTAGAAGGGTAAGAAATGGAATCTCAGGTTTTTCTTTTTTCTTCTCCCCCACCGTATGATATCTCCAGGCTTCATAGAGACAGATCTGGGCTCTGGGCTGTTGTTTCTGTTTGGGTTCCACGAATGGCCTTTCTTTATGGGTGGCACATAAACACCAGCCCAGAAAAGAAATTCATCTTTGGAGAAAATCCCTCAAATAGGCCCTTCCCTTACTTTCTCTCTCTCTCTCCTTTTTTTTTTAGATGGAGTTTCATTCTTGTCACTCAGGCCGAAGTGCAGTGGTGTGATCTTGGCTCACTGCAACCTCCGCCTCCTGGATTCAAGCGATTCTCCTGCCTTAGCCTCCTGAGTAGCTGGGATTACAGAGGCCCGCCACCACACCTGGCTAATTTTTGTGTTTTTAGTAGAAACAGAGTTTTGCCATGTTGGACAGGCTGGTCTCGAACTTCTGACATCAGGTGATCCATGCCTCGGCCTCCCAAAGTGCTGGGATTACAGGCATGAGCCACTGCATCTGGCCTTTGTTTCTTATCTGATTCTCAGGCCCTGGAGCCTGTCACTGCTTTGTGGGCTTGGGGCTGGGTTTACCCTTTGCTCTCCTATTTCTCCTTAGTCTTCTTTGGTTCTTCACTTTGTTCTCCAGCTGATTTCTTCCCGCAGCCTGAGGTTTAGGTATTGTCAGCTCTGTCTTGGTGAAACAACAGTTGTCCTCTGACCTCCAAGAGGGGTGAGGAATTTGGGCTGATCCAGCCCTGCTGAAGGCTCAGAAGACCTTTATTCCACAGAGTGACTGAAGATGTCTTGTCTAAACCTCCGGCCCCGGGCCCAGCCTGCAGGTGGCAGAGGCTGGGCAGGGGAAGTGATGGTCTGGCTCACTTTTTCTTTTGAGACATAGGCCATTTAGGATGTAGTCTTTTAACCTGGGCAAAGTCAATGCTCACTTATGTTTCTTTTCATGGCTGCTTTGCTACAGTTACCGCATAGTGGGTGCTTAGTTTGTTTGTGGCAAAAAAGTAGAATTGAAATCCCTATGCTCAAGTCCAATGGCTCCAATCTGTGCTTTATTATTGGAAATGGAGCCTCCTCCTGCTCTGGGGTTCCTGAGTTAAAGCCAAGGCACTTGCACCAGCGGCACTGCTGGCTGGCTGGGATTGCTCAAATTTGTTCTGGCTCACCTGGTGTGGCTCTTAGGTTCCTGTCCGTGTTAATGATGTTCTCTACAGCCCCTGGAGTCAGGTGTTTGCCTACTTGTCTGAATGGGTGATGTCCTCTGGCAAACCCATCAAGGGAGCTTTCTTCATTGCTCTACCTCACAGTTGATCTTTTTGCTCCAGACTTTGTGCCTTTTGGCTCCCATTCTTCCCAGTTCCTCCTCATCTCACTTCTGTCATTTTTCCAGGCTTAGCCTGGATATTGTTCCACAGTGCCCTGTCAGGGTTTCTCCACATGGCAATAGGACCCAAGAAGCCTTGTGGGTTTGGGGCTTCAATGCTTCCCCTTCCCTGCCTCGTCATCCTCACTTTATAGAATGTTTAATTTCTATAAAGTGTATGGGAGTTCTTGGTGAAGGCTGGGTGAATAGATCTATCCCGAATGTAGGAGAATCTTTGGGAAATTATAGGAGTTTTCCAAAGACAGAGTTGGAGATTACATGATCGCAACCTGCATCTCTTATGCTTATGCTGCATTTACTTCAGTCAACCATGACCTAATCAATCAACCGGCTCACCAATCAATTAGATAACAGAGATTTATTGATTTTCTGTTGTGTGCTCAGCCATGTGTTTAGGTCCCTGAGGAACACAGAATAAGGAAAAAGCACGGGATGTGCTTCGAGCCATTTACAATCCAGTTCAGGAGAAACAATGAGCTTTCATGTCCCTACAGGAAACCCCACCAGGCAGTTGCTAACTGACTGCTGCATTCTGTGTGTGTATGGAGAGAGATGGGGGACAGGAACACCTGCCATGGAGAGGTAGTGTGGTGACGTGAAGCCAGCCTGGGTTTTAGAATGGGAGGAACCAAGTTTGAGTCCCAGTTTCCCCTCTTATAGTTGTAGGGCTTTGAATCCCGAATCACTAGCAGAAAACATTTATTGAGGACTTTTTGTGCACATCACCCATCTGCAAGTTGGATTGCAGTGGAAGGCAAGCAGGTCACCCACCCTCAAGATATGGTCTTAACAGAGATGACGAGACAAGACAGCAGATGAGAACATCCTCCTTCTCTGTTGGCCCCAGAATAGATGAAGGGGAGCCTATGACTGTGAATGTATGTCCCACCAGATTGATACAGAGAAGGGATTTATGGCGCTTTGGTGTGGGGTTTGAATGAAAGACTATCCCGTTTATGGAGCTCCTGCCATATTTCAGGAAGCAAGCAAATGACTGCATGTGAACTCCTACTCCATGTTAGCTTCTGAAAATCCATCACCTGGATAATACTCTTCAGAATTCAGTGTGGTTATGCCTTTTTTTTTTAGATGAGAAAATTGAGGTTCAAAGAAAGAAAATAAATTGCCCAACATCAAAAACTAATAAATTGGTGAAGTTGGGATTCCAACTTACACTGCTCGGACACCATCGCTAATTTTGCATGGTTTACCTTGTCTTCACATCATTTCCCCATTTGCAGAATAGGCCATCAAGACACAGCGAGGTTAAGATTTTAAATGATCCTATTCAGAGCTGGGATCCAAACTCGATCTGTCTGATTCTAAAGCCTGAGACTGTGATAAACATAAACATATGTGTGCAGGCATACAGTGTAATAAAAGAAGGCCCGAGGCCGTTCCTGTACACGAGCTTGAGAAGTTGTGGGGAGAATTAGAATGTGAAAGAAATGGTTGCCATGGATGAGAAATCCAGCCTAGCAGTTTAAATGGAAGGGACCTCCCGTTATACAAAACAGCCCTAAATTAGTTTAAACTGGTGCTTCTAAAATCTAATGTGCCTACCAATCACCAGGGGATCTTGTACAGATGCAGATTGTGACCCAGTAGGTCTGGGGTAGAGTCTGAGGTTCTGTATTTCTATTTTTCTCACTCTCTCTCTCTCATATGTATATATCTCATATATATATATGAGAAAGAGAGAGAGAGAGAGAGACAGACAGACAGATAGATAGAGTCTCGCTCTGTTGCCCAGGGTGGAAGATCTTGGCTCACTGCAACCTCCACCCCCTGGGTTCAAGCAATTCTTGTGCCTCAGCCTCCCGAGTAGCTGAAACTACAGGCATCCACCACCAGGCCAAGCTAATTTTTGTATTTATTGTAGAGATGGTGTTTCACCACGTTTCCCAGACTGGTTTCAACCTCCTGGCCTTAAGTGATCCACCTGCCTCAGCCTCTCAAAGGGCTGGGGTTATAGGTGTGAGCCACCACGCCTGGCCAGAGGTTCTGTATTTCTAACAAGCTGCTGGTCCATGAACCACACTTTGAGTTGCAAGTGTCTAAACTAGGTTTCTCACCCTGGACTCTATCGACATTTTGAGCCAGATAATTCTTTCTTTTGAGGATGTTTAGCAGCATTCCTGGCCTTTTCCCACTAGATGTCAGCAGCACCACCCCCCCATTTGTGATGACCAAAAATGTCTCCTGACATTGCAAAATGTCCTTTAAGGGGCACAGCCTTTGCCAGGAAAGAACCACGTGTCTAAACCAGTGGTTCCCAGAGCTTGTCTGTACATTGGAATCATCTGGGAAGCTTAGAAACTCCTGGTGCTTGTGTCCTGCCTAATAGATTGCAGTTTACTTAACCTGAAATATGGCTGGGTCAATTTCAAATGTTTACATGCTTTCCCAGGTGATTCTAATGTGCAGACAAATTTGGCAACCCCTGGTCTAAGTTCAAACTCTGGACCAATCAGCTTATTCTCTTTTTGCTTCCAAGAAGCTGCCACACCTAATACTCAGAACTGCCCCTGGCTGATCAGGCACCTGGGATGGGAAGAAAGGTTTCCAGGCTTCACTCGTCATACAGAAAACCCAGCTCAGAGTTGGCTTAAATCTCCCAGTAAGGAAGAGCAGAAAGAAATCATACAGATCTGGGATGGAGGTAGCCCTCATCCATCATGCTGTCTGGGGCTGCTTTGCATACAGAAGCACTATTTGTTTTAATCTTCGAGAATCCCATTTTGAGCTGATGATCTCCCATAGGTTTTATGAAGGCCTGTGCCATGTTTTGGCTCCCTTCCCTCCCTTTCTCAGACTCTTGATGGAATCAATCTTTATTCCTCTCATACCTAGAGGCCAGGATAATAGTCTAATGCTTGTCTGAAGTTTGGACTGAGCAGGTGCTTGGAGGTAGAGATTTTTTGCTAGGTAGGATGTCACTCAGTGGACCATGCAAAGAATATCTATTTTTAGTTTTCTTCTCAGCTGAGCATGTGCATGTTTATGTGCACTTGCATGTGCTGTAGAAATTGTCTTGCTAAGGTTATTCCCATCTAAAGCCAAGTATATTTTGCTGTCTGCTAAGCCATGCTGTGAATGTGGACAAAACAAACCCACACTCAGGTTCTCAGTTAGGAATTGCTGATTAAGGACTCAACCCTTGTCATATGAGCTTCTGCTTCTAGGCAAATTAACAGAGGAAGAATAGACTCTTAGGGCCATTATCCCCACTACCTATTGCCTGACATCTACTTCTGCTTTCTCTCCCTTGGTAGTACAAGAGAGAAGAGACTGAATTGTGATGGCTGGAACCATGGATGAGAGAACAACACACAGCCATCAGAAAATGTGCCTGGAGCACCTCCTGGGTGGCAGCCTGTTGCAGCAGCATTCATGAGTCTGGGCACATACAGTCTGGGATAGGTGTCCAGGTGTATTCTGCTAGAAAGTTACCAAAACACCCTGAGCCTCAATTTCTTTATTGGTAAGTGGAAAGAATAATAACACCTATAGGCTTGTCATAAAGATTATATAAGAATAAAATGTAATGTTTACTGAGCACTACTTATTATGGTTAATACTGAGGGTCAACTTGATTGGATTGAAGGATACAAAGTATTGATCCTGGGTATGTCTGTGAGGATGTTGTCAAAGGCGATTAACATTTGAGTCAGTGGGCTGGGAAAGGCAGATCCACCCTTAATCTGGGTGGGCACAATCTAATCAGCTGCTGGTGCAGCTGGAATATAAGTAGGCAGAAAAATGTGAAAAGAGAGACTGGCCTAGCCTCCCAGCCTACATCTTTCTCCTGTGCTGGATGCTTCCTGCCCTTGAATATTGGACTCCAAGTTCTTCAGTTTTGGAATCAGACTGGCTCTCCTTGCTCCTCAGCCTGCCGACGGCCTATTGTGGGACCTTGTGATTGTGTGAGTTAATACTTAATAACCCCTCCTTTATCTATCTATATCTATATATCTATATCTATATCTATATATCTATATCTATATCTATATCTATATCTATATCTATATCTATTACATTAGCTCTGTCCCTCTAGAGAACCCTGACTAATACAGATTTTGGTAACAGGAGTGGTTCTAAAGGAATAGAATATTAAGGATGGAGTTATTTCGTTGGTTTTGGGATTTCTGGAGTTGGCTGCTTCAAATGATCAGACCCCAAAATGCTAAGGACTCTACTTCTAATAGTATGGAGGACACTGAGAGCTCTTGGAGTGAACTGTGTAGAGAGTTATGCAGAATAAATGCATTTGACACTCCTGATTTCATTGCTTATGAGAGGCAAGGAGTTTAGTGACTCTATATACATAATACCTTTGACTATATCTGGAGAGTCAAGGAACATAATGAAGCTGGTTGGTTGCTCCTAAGTTCAGTGGACAAAGTGATGAAAGAAAATGATAAACTCAGGGATTCTATCTGCCAGCTTCAGAAGCAGACACTGAGCCTCACATCTGCTAGGATTGCCCTGAGTGAGAGTTTTGTCTCCTGCGGAGAAAGGGCTGACATTGTGGAAAAACAGGCACAAGCTCTTACGCGAATGACTGACCTGCAACGAAAGATACATGCACAACCTCACCAGGTGTCTACTGTTAAAGTAAGGGCATTGATTAGAAAAGAATGGGAGCCTGCAACTTGGAATTGGGATATGTGGGAGGACTCTGATGAAGCTGGGGAAACTGAGTTTGTAAACTCTGATGAACGTTTTTTGCCAGAAGAAACAGCTTCCCTATCCCCAGTAGTGGCAACATCCCCTCCCCGACCCATGCTGCCGTCAGCCTTTCCACCTTTGTCTGAAGAGACAAACCCTGCGTGGCCTGAGGCAACAGTGATGGCCTCCTCTGTGGCAGTTGTCAGGCAAGATAATTTGATTCTCCTCAGGAGCCACCCCCAACACCCCTGTTTGCTTCTAGACCTATAACTAGAGTAAAGTCCTGGCGGACCCCTAGAGGTGAGGTTGAGGGTGTGACCCATGAGGAGGTGCGCTGCACTCAAAAAGAACTGCTTGAGTTTCCTAATTTATATAAACAGAAATCTGGAGAACAGGCATGGGAATGAATATTAAGGGTGTGGGATAATGGTGGAAGGAACATAGAGTTGAATCAGGCTGAATTTATTGAATTGGGCCCACTAAGTAGGGACTCTGCATTTATCATTTCAGCTTTGGGAGTTAAATAAGTCTCTAATAGTTTATTTGTTTGGTTAGCTGAAATATGATTAAAAGATGGCCCACTCTAAGTGAGTTAGAAATGCCTGATCTCCCTTGATTTAATGTAGAGGAAGGAATCCAAAGGCTTAAGGAGATTGGGATGGTGGAGTGGATTACTCTCTTTAGAGCTACTTATCCCAGCTGGGAGGGTCCAGAAGATATACCCTTGACCAATGCCTCCTGAAATAGATTTGTGCATCTTTGAAGAGCCTTGTAATTGCTCTTCTCTCTATGTCAGACCTAACAGTGGGAACCCCAGTCACTCAACCACAAACTTTAAATAAAATGGGAATATTTGGATCCCGAGGTGGCAGGGGCCAAGTGGCAGCACTCAACCATCAAAGGCAAGGTGGGCGTAGCTATCATAATGAACAGTAGAGGCAAAGCGGCAATCAGAATAGTCTGACTCGTGTAGAGCTCTGGCATTGGCTAATTAATCACAGTGTTCCTAGAAGTGAAATTGATAGAAAGCCTACTTCTTATTAATAAATTCCTACTTAATTTCTATAAGCAGAAAACTTTTAGGTTGAATGGACAAAAGACTGATTTGAATTATAAAAACAGAACATCATGACCCCTTAGTCAATTTCCAGACTTGAGCTAGTTTACAGACCCAGGACCCCTTGAATGAAGGGGAGGCTGGGTCCCCTTAAGGAAGGACCCCACTACATTATCGGCAATTTATGGAGTGAATCTTTCTCCTATCATTCCCCAAGAAGAATTCTGGCTTTTTACCAGGGTAACTGTGCATTGGGGAAAGGGAAATGATCAGACATTTCAGGGAATACTGACACTGGCCCTGAGCTGACGTTGATTCCAGAGGATCCAAAACATTATTGTGGTCCTCCAGTTAAAGTGGGGGCTTATGGAGGTCAGGTAATTAATGGAATTTTAGCTTAGGTCCAACTTACAGCTGGTGCAGTGGGTCCTGGACTCATCCGGTGGTCATTTCCCCAGTGCCAGAATGAATAATTGGCATAGACATACTTAGCAGCTGGCAGAACCCCCACATTGGCTCCCTGAGTGGTAGGTAAGGGCTATTATGGTGGAAAGGCCAAATGGAAGCCATTAAAGCTGCCTCTACCTAGAAAAATAGTAAATCAAAAACAATATTGGATCCCTGGAGGGATTGCAGAGATTAGTGTCACTATCAAGGACTTGAAAGATGCAGGGGTGGTGATTCCCACCACATCCCCATTCAACTCTCCCATTTGGCCTGAGCAGAAGACAGATGATCTTGGAAAATGACCGTGGATTATAGCAAGCTTAACCAAGTGGTGACTCCAGTTGCAGCTGCTGTACCAGATGTGGTTTCATTGCTTGAGCAAATTAACACATCTCCTGGTACCTGGTATGCAGCCATTGACTGGCAAATGCCTTTTTCTTCATTCCTGTCCATAAGGCCTACCAGAAGCAATTTGCCTTCAGCTGGCAAGGCCAGAAATGTACTTTTACTTTCCTACCTCAGGGGTATATCAACTCTCTGGCTTTGTGTCATAATCTTATTCGGTGAGATCTCGATCGATTTTTGCTTCCACAAGATATCACACTAGTCCATTACATTGATCACATTATGCTGATTGGATTCAGTGAGCAAGAAGTAGCAAACACACTGGACTTATTGGTGAGACATTTGTGTGCCAAAGGAAGGGAAATAAATCCGACTAAAATTCAGGGGCCTTCTACCTTAGTAAAATTTCTAGGGGTCCAGTGGTATGGGGCCTGTCAAGATATTTCTTCTAAGGTGAAGGATATGTTGCTGCATTTGGCCCCTCCTACAACCAAGAAAGAGGCACAATGCCTAGTGGGCCTATTGGATTTTGGAGGCAACACATTTCTCATTTGGGTGTGTTACTCTGGTCCATTTATCAAGTGACCCAAAAGGCTATGAGTTTTGAGTGGGGTCCAGAACAGGAGAATGCTCTGCAACAGGTCCAGGCTGCTGTGCAAGCTGCTCTGCCACTTGGGCCATATGAACCAGCAGATCCAATGGTGCTTGAGGTGTCAGTGGCAGATAGGGATGTTGTTTGGAGCCTTTGGCGGGCCCGCATAGGTGTATCACAGCGGAGGCCTCTAGGATTTTGGAGCAAGGCCCTGCCATCTTCTGCAGATAACTACTCTCCTTTTAAGAGACAGCCCTTTGCCTGTTACTGGGCTTTGGTGGAAACTGAACATTTGACTATGGGCCATCAAGTCACCATGCAACCTGAATTGCCTATCATGAACTGGCTGCTTTCTGACCCATCTAGCCATAAGGTGGTTCATGCATAGCAGCATTCCATCATCAAATGGAAGTGGTATATACGTGATCGGTCTTGAGCAGGTCCTGAAGGCACAAGTTACGTGAGGCAGTGGCTCAAATGCCCATGGCCTCCATTCCTGTTGCCCTGCCTTTTCTCCCCCAGCCTGCACTGATGGCTTCATGGGGAGTTCTCTCTGATCAGTTGATAGAGGAAGAGAATACTAGGGACTGGTTCACAGGTGGTTCTGCACCATATGCAGGCACCACCCCAAATTGGACAGCTGTAGCACTACAGCCCCTTTCTAGGACATCCCTGAAGGACAGCGGTGAAGGGAAATCTTCCCAGTGGGCAGAACTGCGAGCAGTGCACCTGGTTGTGTACTTTGTATGGAAGGAGAAATGGTCAGATGTGTGATTATATACTGACTCATGGGCTGTAGCCAATGGTTTGGCTGGATGGTCAGGGTCTTGGAAGAAGCATGATTGGAAAATTGGTGACAAGGAAATTTGGGGAAGAGGTGTGTGGATGGACCTCTCTGAATGGTCAAAAACTGTGAAGATATTTGTATCCCATGTGAGTGCTCACCAATGGGTGACCTCAGCAGAGGAGGATTTTAATAATCAAGTGGATAAGATGACCTGTTCTGTGGACACCACTCAGCCTCTTTCCCCAGACACTCCTGCCATCGTCCAACGGGCCCATGAACAAAGTGGCCATGGTGGCAGGGACGGAGGTTACACATGGGCTCAGCAACAGGGACTTTCACTCACCAAGGCTGACCTGGCTACGGCCACTGCTGAGTGCCCAATTTGCCAGCAGTAGAGACTAATACTGAGCCCTCGATATGGCACCATTCCTCACGGTGATCAGCCAGCTACCTGGTGGCAGGTTGATTATATTGGACCTCTTCCATCATGGAAAGGGCAGAGGTTTGTCCTCACTGGAATAGACACTTTCTCTGGATATGGGTTTGCCTATCCTGCATGCAATGCTTCTCTCATGACTACCATCCATGGACCCACAGAATGCCTTATTCACCGTCATGGTATTCCACACAGCATTGCCTCTGACCAGGGCACTCACTTTATGGCTAAAGAAGTGTGGCAGTGGGCTCATGCTCATGAATTCATTGGTCTTACCAAGTTCCCCATCATCCTGAAGCAGCTGGATTGATAGAACGGTGGAATGGCCTTTTGAAGTTACAATCACAATGCCAGCTAGGTGACAATACTTTGCAGGGCTGGAGCAAAGTTCTCCAGAAAGCCGTGTATGCTCTGAATCATCGTCCAATATATGGTACTGTTTCTCCCATAGCCAGGATTCACGGGTCTAGGAATCAAGGTCAGAAGTGGAAGTGGTACCACTTACCATCACCCCTAGTGACCCACTAGCAAAATTTTTGCTTCCTGTTCCTGCAGCATTACTTTCTGCTGGCTTAGAGGTCTTATTTCCAGAGGAAGGAACACTGCCACCAGGAGACACAACAATAATTCCATGAAACTGGAAGTTAAGATTGCCACCTGGACACTTTGGGCTCCTGCTACCTTTAAGTCAATAGGCTAAGAAGGGGGTTACAGTGTTGGTTGGGGTGATTGACCCAGATTGTCAAGATGAAATCAGTTTACTATTGCACAACAGAGGTAAGGAAGATTATGCATTTAATATGGGAGATCCATTAGGGCATCTTTTAGTATTACCGTATCCTGTGATTAAGGTCAATGGGAAACTACAACAGTCCAATCCAGGCAGGACTACAAATGACCCAGACCCTTCAGAAATGAAGGTTTGGGTCACTCCACCAGGAAAAAAACCATGACCTGCTGAGGTGCTTGCTGAAGGTAAAGGGAATACAGAATGGGTAGTAGAAGAAGGTAGTCATCAATACCAGCTATGACCACGTGACCAGCTGCAGAAACAAGGACTATAATTGTCATGAGTATTTCCTCTTTCTTTTGTTAAAAACATGCTTGTGCATGTATACACTTATACAAAGAAAATATCTTCATTTTATTTCCTGTCTTTTCCCTTTATTATGTGACATAAGATTTATTGACTTTACATCAGCATTTAAGTATTGTTAACTTTATGTAATAGTATTTGGGTTGGGGATTGGCGTGTTTCTGGTTGTATGAAGGATAGTTGTATTATGTTAGGTATAATTATCACCTTATTATTGTCTTTATTTGAAGGTTATTATTGTCTTTATTTGAAGGTTATGTATGATCTCAGGAGATGTGTATGGGTTCAAGTCGACAAGGCATGGACCTGTGATGGTCAATACTGAGTGTCAACTCCATTGGATTGAAGGATACAAAGTATTGATCCTGGGTACGTCTGTGAGGGTGTTGCCAAAGGAGATTAACATTTGAGTCAGTGGTCTGGGAAAGGCAGACCCACCCTTAATCTGGGTGGGCACAACCTAATCAGCCGCCAGTGGAGATAGAATAGAAGCAGGCAGAAAAATGTGAAAAGAGAGACTGGCCTAGCCTCCCAGCCTAGATCTTTCTCCTGTGCTGGATGCTTCCTGCCTTCGAATATTGGACTCCAAGTTCTTCAGTTTTGGAGCTTGGGCTGGCTCTCCTTGCTCCTCAGCCTGCAGATGCACTATTGTGGGACCTTGTGATCGTGTGAGTTAATACTTAATAAACTCCCCTTTACATATATATCTATTCCATTAGTGCCGTCCCTCCAGAGAACCCTGACTGAAGAACTTGGAGTTCATACATTAGGAACATGTATTAGCTCAAGTAATGGCCCCAGCAAATCCCATGAGGTTTGTCTTGTCATCATCCCTTCCATTTTATAGTTGGGCAAATTAAGGCTCAGAGAGGCAGAGGTATTTGCCTGAGCTCACACAGAGAATACTGCTTCCAGGCAGTCTGACCCCAGAACACATGATTTTAAGAGCTTAAACCCCACTGCTTACTAATAAACTTAAAGGACTGGGTATAATTGGCTTTCTTTTTCTTTCTTTTTTTTTGAGAGAGAGTCTCTCTTTGTAGCCCAGGCTGGAGTGCAGTGGCAAGATCTTGGCTGCCCACAACCTCTACCTCCTGGGTTCAAGTGATTATCCTGCTTCAGCCTCCGAGTAACTGGGATTATAGGTGTGGTCCATCACATCTAGCTAGGTATAGTTGGCTTTCTACAAATGTTACTGTTCCTCTTTCCTACTCTATCCAACACATTTATTTTCCTATCAACATTATCAATAAGTTAGATAAAGGAGGTAGGTGTAGTAGAAAGAGAAATAGTGAATCTTTTGAATGGTAGAATCAAACACCCACAGATTTGGGGCAGGCTGGAGTGAGGGACTAAATCTAACATGATGGAACCCAGGATAGATGCCCTGCTTTTAGATATTGAAAACCACCACAGAGGTGACAGGAGGAGCATCAAGCACTTGCAAAAAAGGGATTTGGGCAAAATGTGAATTAATGGTGTACCGAGATCACTAGTAACTGGATCACAGAAGGACCCAGTGATATGTGAGATGGCCATGACTTGGCCATCTGTCTGCTGTTCTCCGTTCTAGAAGGCCATGAGGGCTCGATCCAAATTGGCAAGTAGTTCACAACCCAGTTTCTCAAACAAATGTCTGTACATGTACAAACACTTTTTAAAAACACTTCACGTAATAAACGTGAAGATATCATCTAATTTGTGTTCTGAAGTTAAATTCCTGTGAGATCCACTGACAGATGAGCTAATGTATATGAAAAAGGCAACAATCCGCCTCAGCCTCCCGAAATGCTAGGATTACAGGCATGAGCCAGGCATGGTGGCGCATACCTGTAATCCCAGCTGCTCAGGAGGCTGAGGCAGGAGAATTGCTTGAACCCAGGAGGCGGAGGTTGCAGTGAGCCAAGATCGTGCCATTGCACTCCGGCCTGGGCGACACAGCAAGATTCCGTCTCAAAAAAAAAAAAAGTGACAGCAGCAGCATCAAAAACCATTTCTGGAAAACCTCCTATGCACTGTGCACTTTACTCAAAGTTTTGCATGCATTATTTAATTTAGTGTTCACAACAAGTGAATGTAGTGGGTCCTTGTCTTGCTTCTCTCATAGTTGAGGAAATGGGGCTCAGAGGGATTATATTGTCTACCCAATACCATGTGCTTAGTAAAAGGAAGTGGAATCCAAAATGAATCAAATCCAGAAGGTGGTATATCAGGAATCACTGGCTGACTGAAGGTCTTGAATAACCCACAGATTGATTGGTCAATGGGCCCCTGGCCACCAGTGGCCAAGCTCTGGAGACTGCTTTACCAAGTGGTTCTGGCTAGCTCTCGATGCATGGCGGCATACCCTATCACTGCCTGGAGATAGATTTTCTACCCCAAAGCATGACAGCATCTCCTAAGTGTTACTGTCACTGGCTCAGTGATAAAAAGGATGATTTCTATGGTTTTCTAAGCATGTAGAAGACGGGATAGTGTCACATGTAATAAAGCTCAGAAAGGCCATAATATCCTGAGGTTCTGCCTCATCATTCTTCCAGTTCATCTAAACAAGTTCAGCTCTGCTCCCATTTTGCATTTATCAAAACATGATGTGGAGGTGAAAATTCAGCTGCTGTAGTTTAGCAGGTTGCCCTGAATCTTGCCAGGAGAGCTTAAGAGAGCCAGAGAATCACAGAGTTCCAGTTCCTTCTCCTGTTTAGTTACAAACCCTGAAGTACTTTTCTCTGACCAAACTGTAAAAATGTTCTCAGCTCCAAGGGGCTTGTGTAATTTTTTTCCAACATAGGCCCCAGGTAGAACGAGCATTTATACCTCTGATCTGGGGTCTCTGGGGGTGCACTCTGCCTCTTGCTGTCTCCTCTTCCATGGTGCACTGGGAAGATTCCCACATTTGGTCACCAACTTGTTTTTTGACTTTAAGCAAAATTGCCCTTGAAAAGACCCAAGGTTGTTAAGTTACTTTAATACCTTTGTTTCCCTATTGTAAAATTAGGAGGTTTGTTCCTTCAACAAAAATTTTTATTACTTCCCATGTGTTGGGTGCCTTAGGGCCAAGCACCAAAGATATGCTTGTGAGCAAATCTGGACATGCTCTCTTCCCTGAAAAGTTGGAGTGTCTCATGGACCAAAGGGTTGGGACTGAGTGACTGTTCAGGGCTTTCCAGGGTTTCCCATGCAGCAACTCATTGTCCCTCACCACCCCATGAGGCAGGCATTATCATCTTCAGTAAAGAGATGAGAGGATGAGGCTCAGAGATGGTAAGTGACTTTCCCAACCTCCCACAGCAAGTCACCACACACTGGTGAACTCACATGCATTTTTTCTGCTTCCAAAGCCCACCATTTCTCCAGTGCTCTGATTTGCTACCTTAAGGACAAGGAAGCTAATGTTTACTAGATTATCACCTCCACTGTGTGGATGAAGGACCTCAGACTCAAAAGGGTCAGGGGCCCACTCAGTGTCACAGCCGGTGCACGTGAGAGGCATAGGCACTCAGGCCCGCTCTATGTCTCGAAGAGCCCACTGTGGGCTTCAACTCCCTTGGCTTTGGCTCCCTGGGTTGTTAACAGGGCTCATCATTGACCACAGTAAGTTGCCCCCTTCTGTTCATGTATTGTTTTGTCTCCCTGTGTCTCATTCATTCATCCCAGAAACCCCATCTG
The DNA here is from genome assembly GCF_028885625.2 of Pongo pygmaeus. NCBI lineage: Eukaryota > Metazoa > Chordata > Mammalia > Primates > Hominidae > Pongo > Pongo pygmaeus. The sequence continues at coordinate 58,541,948 of NC_072381.2, forward strand.
TTCTGACGTCATTAATTGCCTCTTGATATGGTTTGGCTGTGTGCCTACCCAAATCTCATTTTGAGTTGTAGTTCTCATAATCCCCACATATCATGGGAGGGAGTCAGTGGGAGGCATTTGAATCATGGGGGCAGTTACCTCCATGCTGTTCTTGTGATAGTGACAGAGTTCTCATGAGTTCTGATGGTTCTATAAGGGACTTTCCCCCCACTTTGCTCTGCATTTCTCTTTGCTGCTGCCATGTGAAGGACATGTTTGCTTTCCCTTCCACCATGATTGTAAGTTTCCTGAGGCCTCTCCAGCTGTGCTGAATTGTGAGTCAGTTAAACCTCCTTCCTTTATAAAATACCCAGTCTCAGGTATGTCTTTATTAGCAGTGTGAGAATGGACTAATACACTTCTCCTCCTAGCCAGCACATAGTTGGTGCTCAGTAAACACTGGTTAAACAAATAAGTTAATACTAATGATCATCCTCCAGAAAGCAGAGCCCACCCCCTGTGGCAAATATTCTATTTCTTAGCCTGGAAAGTAAAATGATAAGCTAAAGCTAGTACCGGTTCCTTCTGAGCTAGCATGACTAGAAGAAAACTAACCAGCCTCCTACAGGACATTTGAGAGATGCCCTAATCAAGGAAGCCCAGGACTTTCATTTTGTACACCAGGCTTTGTTTATGGGATAAAAAGGGCCACTAACAATGCATTCTGGCCTGGATTAAGATGAACTTCAGGTCCCCTAGCAAGGGTGGTTTGTATTGACATGCAACACAGGGGGCCCAGGTGGCGTTCTAGGACCCTGGATTGGTGCTTTGTTTGGGCTTCCCCCAACCTTACACTTGCCCTGTAGATATCCAGATGGCTGGGGCTTGGCTTCCATAGGGCCTCACCTGTCATGGGCTCAGCTAAGAGCTGTGTGGGCTGAGTTGCGGAAGGCAGTGAGAGGAAGGAGGCCCAGGTACTACAGGGGCTTGGATGCTGAGGTTCAGTATGAAAGATTCTCCTTCTGCACTAGCAAACATTTGCAAACCTCTTTCCTTTATAAAATACTCAGTCTCAGGTATGTCTTTATTTAATTTGCAGGTTAATTATTTTTCTAAAGAGCAGCCTTCATCCTCTCTCACCCTCTGCCATTCTACCCATCTGTATGAACTACCAAGTTTAAGGGAAAAATAATGCTAAGAGCACAGGAACAATGCCATCTCCAAAAGGAGTGGGCTGTAATTTTAATATACACATGCTAAATAAAACCTCAGTTTTTCAGGACATAAGGGTTTCCTGAGCTTCACAGCTGTTAGCAGAGATGGCCAGGCATTTATTTCATTTTTAATTGTGCAGTCCAGATTCTTACTGCCCACTGACAGTCCATTAAAGGAAGCTGCACCTGCATTTATTAGAAGAGACAGAAGGAAAATTCCAGGTCTCAGTGCCTTCACAGCCAGGTGGAGGGGCTGGACTCTTAACAAAAGAAGCTGAAAACAGGCTAACAAAGAGAAGAGCTCACAGGTTAGTGAGGGAGGCCCAAGGGCATGGTGAAGGCTTTTACAGAGCACCTGAATCTTGAAGGGGATGCGGAAGCAGTAGGAATTGTATCTTATGTTCCCTTGGGTATTTCAATTATCACGGCAACATTATAAGGCAGACATTGAAAGCACCATTTTTAAGATTACAAACTGAGGTCCAAAGCACAGAGAATTTGTCTGCAAACTTCATAGCAGAGCCTGGACTCAAACATTGCTTCGTGTGATTCCAAGTTCGGTATTCATGTCCTCATGAAACCAGATGTCTCTCATGTGCCTGATCTGCATTAGGTACAAGTTGCATGAAGAGGTGAGACCCCATCTCTGACCTCAGGGGTTTCTGGTCTAGAGAAGAATGACCTAAACACCCACACTGTGAGGTTGAGGCTGGGAGCTTGGAGCTAGGGGCTGGGATTTGAAAGATGCCTGCATGTCTGCCAGGGGACTGTGGCAAGGGCACTTGAGGTTTTAGACAAAATCCGTGAGCAAGGTCACAGAACATGGAGCTGGAATTGAGGTGGGGTGAGGAGGAGGAGCATGCATTTGGGTTGGGTAGAGAATAATAAGAGCTAATCTTTACTCAGAGCTTGTTATTTTCCAGGCACTGCTCTAACTGCTTTTCCCACGGTGGCTCCTTGAATACTCACAAACCTCTCAAATAGTGACTGTTATTCCCTCATCTTCATTCATACAGGGTCTTGCTCTGTTACTCAGGCTGGAGTGCAGTGGTGTAATCGTAGCTCACTGAAGCCTGATCACAGCTAACTGCAGCCTTGACGTCCTGGGCTCAAGCAAACCTCTTGCCTCAGCCTCCTGAGCTGGAATTGCAGGTGCCCACCACTAGACCTAGCTAATCTAAATTTTTTTTTTTTTTGTAGAGATGGCATCTCACCATGTTGCCCAGGCAGGTCTCCAACTCCTGGCCTCAAGTGATCCTCCTGCCTTGGCCTCTTATTATGTTGGGATTACAGGCATGAGCCACTCTGTCCAGCCTCATTCCCTCAGTTTACTGCTGGTGGAGCTAGAGGCACACAGAGATAAGATGACTTGCTAGATTAGGTCCCTCTGCTAGTAAGAGAGGGAGCCAAGATTCACACCTGGGTGGTCTGGCTTCTGAGTCTCCCCAGCCCTGTGCGGAGGAGGAAGTATGTCCAGGAAGGGCAGCATCCACCAAGCATGAGAGCTGGCCAAGACACGGCACGGGGGCTTTGCTCATTCTGCAGTCAATGGACATTTTCCAGTCTAATGTGCCAGAGGTTGTGAAAGGGAAAAACAAAGGAAAATAAGTTAAACTCCAGCAGAGAAGAAAGTACTTTCAAGAACAATGATGACACAAGGAAGAATGTGAATAGCAGCTTGAGGGAGATAGAAGAGGTGCCCACACCATCAGCCCCTTGTTTCATGCTCATTGTTTTATTTATCCCGATTCATTCCCAGGTTCTATTTACAAACTCCTGTTTTTCCAGAGAAATTCTATGCCTCTCTGATGCCTGATACAGTGCATTACACCAAGAACATTTTTTTTTAACAAATGAAGGCCTCTTGGAGCACCCCCTTTGCACACTGAGGGGAACCCTGCCTACCCAAGACTTCTGCACTAACCCATCTTGCCCTGCTTGGGACCACAAGAATCAGCCAGGCCCCTTCCACTTGGCACCCTGTCAGATGCTCAAAGAATGTGATCCTCTCTGGCTACCATATATGCTAAAAAATAGAGCTTCCTCCTCTATGGCATTGGTTGAACCTGTCTGTGGAGTCACACCCATTTGACTAGGTTTTTTTCTCTTGGCTACTCCATCCAGTCTCTTCCGCAGGTGCATTTGCCTCTGCTCAGTCATTACATGATAGATTTCTACAAGACAAGGTCTGATGCCTCCTAGATATTTACTCTATTCTTTCTGCCTGGGAGATTTTATCCACGTCCATGGCTTTAATGACCACCTTTAAATATGTATCATCCAAATTTATATGTCTAGTCTGAGCCTTTCCCCCTTTGCTCCAGTCATGTATACACCTGTAGCCTTTAAAGCATTTTTTCCCCTCTGGAAAATTTTAAGCACATATCAAAATAGAACAATTTAATGAACCACTAATAATTAGAATCTAGTTTCAGCTACTCTTGACTTTGTGCTATTTTGTTTCTTCTATCTCCCTGCTCGTCCTCATCCTCTGCCTGGTTGGTGTAATTTGAAGATGATCCAAATCATCACACCATTTTGTCTGTAAATACTTCAGAATCCACTAGCCTTCTAAACATTTTCCTTTGGCTTTCTCAAAAGTATCTGAAGATCAACTCTTTCAAAATCAAATGTGAGGCTTTCCTCTTTAGAATTGGTCCTCTTCCAGTGTTCTCCAACTCAATGAACATCACCACCCTACATCCTGAGAATTATCCTTAATACATTCCTCTTCTCCCTACCCAGTGTATATCACCAGCTTCCCTTATCTTGAGCTCTCCCTCTCTATCACCTTACTCCAAACCATTGTTTCTCACCTGGACCATTTGTGATAGTCTTCTGGCCATCTGCCTTTCTCCACTGTGGGCCTACTCCATTTATTCCCCTCCACATTACAGACAAGCTATGTTTTCTTTTTTCATTCAGGAAATATCTACTGAACACTTACTGTGTCCTAGGTATTATAAACAAGATGCTGGCCATGTATTGGTGAACAGGTACATTTCTTGTTTATGAAACACACACATACACACACACACACACACACACGACAATAATATATGTAATTTGAAGTGCTATGAAGGAAATAAAGCTGGGGCTAGATAGTGACGGGGTGCTGTCTTATATAGAGTGGTCTAGAAAGGCCAACTGTGCAAAAACTGATGAATATGAAGGCATTAATCACACCCAAGTCCAAGGGTAGATTATCCCAGCCAGAGAAAACAGTAAGTATGGGGGCCCTGATATATCTCATCTAACAACTTAGTTTTCTTCTTGTGAGGGGGAGTTCCTCAATTTTTTAAAAGACTTTACTTTTTTTAGAACAGTTTTAGGCTCAGCAAAATTGAGAGGAAGACACAGAGATTTCCTACATACCAGAGACTTGTGTCTCTGGCTCTGACCTTGACTCCATTCCCCACTGTGTTCCAGGCATATGGGCCTGTTTCCAGGCCTTTGGGCATCCTTCTTGCTGCCGCAGAGGCTTTGTACAGAATCCTTGCCTCCATTTGGCATGTTCCTTTTCCCGCTCCTGCTTCACCTTGTCCTAGTTCAGGCTTCGAATCCTTGATTCCGCCTGTTTTAATTGGTTCAGGCTGCTGTAAAAAAACACCATAGACTGGGTGGCTTATAAAAAACATACATTTATTTCTAACAGTTCTGGAGGCTGGGAAGATCAGGCTGCCAGCATGGTCAATTCTGATGAAGGCCCTTTTCTGGGTTGCAGACTGCTGACTTCTCATTGTATCCTCACATGGCAGAAAGAGGGTGAGAGACCTCTCTGGGGTCCCTTTTATAAGTGCACCAATCCTATTCATGAGGACTCCATCCTCATGATCTAATTACCTCCCAAAGCCCTTACCTTCTCAGGAGGTGAAGCTTTCAACATAGGAACCTTGCAGGGAACACAAACATTCAGACCATAACACCTCCTTAATAATTACTTCCTTAGTAAAGTCCCAGCCCCCCTTCTCCTCTCTCACCCCTCCAATCCTGGTTAAACTTGCCTTGCTATAGCCACCATGGCCTTCTTTTGGCTGTTCAAATGCACCAGCCAACTTACCACTGTCAGCCTCTGTATTGGGTTTACCCTGCCTGAAATGCTCCTTCTCTTGACCTCACAGCTGGCTTTGCTCAGACCTCTGTTTAACTGCCCCAGAGCAGCCATCCAAAGCCATCTAGCCTAAAGTGGCCATGCAATGTCTCCTTCTCATATCCCTCTTTTCTAGTTCTTTGCTAATATTTTTCTTGATTGACTGATTTGATTGATCTCTCCCACTCCACCCCAAATGTAAGCTCCAAGACAGAGGAATATTATCTGTCTCTTTCATCCCGCATCTTCAGGGCCTGAAGTGCATGGTAGGTGCCTAACAACTGTTAAGTGAATGAAGGCATTATATATTTGTGAACGGGGAAGTGCAAGATGAAAGTGGTGCTTAAGGAGGACTAAAGATCAATAACATTCAGGGGGATCAAGGAGAGCTTAGATGTAGAGAAAGGAAACTGAAGAATAGAGTTCATGGTGTTTCTGTCAATTACATCCCTCCACCACTTGAATCAGTACCTGTGAGGGTGGGGCCCCCACATATGTATATTTTACAAGCTCCTCAGGAGATTCTGATCCTCAGCAGGGCTGAGAACAATGAGGCTCGATGAGATATAACGGTGCTAGTACTTATAATAAAAAAGTAAAAAAAATTCAACTTGGTAAAATTAATTTTATAGTATATTTTATTTAACCTAACATAATCCAAAATATTATTTCAGCATGTCATAAATATAAAAATTATCAATGAGATAGTTTATATTTTTTTCATTAATAATCCTTCGAAATCAGTGTGTAGCTCATGCTTATAGCACATTGTCATTCAGACTGGCCATAACCTAAGAACTCAGTAATCATGAGGGGTCCGGGAGGGTCCTGTACTAGATGGTGCAGAACCACAGGTCCCTTCTGGCTCTGGTGTCTGGCAGCTGATTCGAGCACAGTGAGGAGACTCCTGTAATTCCCAAAGCAGCCTGGCGTGTACTGGGGATCACATTTCCTCCTTGTTCTTATTAACATCTCTGTTCTCTCAAGATCTGCTTTGTCTTGACTCTGGATTAATTTCTCTTGCTGTGTGTTGGTAACTGAGAATCCCCAGCCTAGATCAAAGATATGTTGCTAACCTGTTTCTTTTCTTGAGTGAATATGTTGCAGGATCTGATTTTTAACCAGTGGATGTCACTGTTTACTCAGAGGGTCCTTGGAGGAGACAGTCTAATCCAGGGATGAATGTAAAAGCAGTAGTCATTGTCTCATCTTCCCTTCTATTAGTGTTTCCCTTCTAATTTGAAGCCATATTAGGATTTTAGGAAGGGAAATGTAAGTGGTTAGTGCTGGTTCACTTGTGCTGTCTAGAGCGTTCGTTGGTCTTAGAGATTTGAAACCTTATTTAATAAAAGGTGCAGTCCATAATTACAAGGCAAATAGTAACAAAGTAGGCTGGGTGCGGTGGCTCATGCCTGTAATCCCAGCACTTCGGGAGATCAAGGTGGGAGGACCGTTTGAGCCCAGGAGTTTGAGACCAGCTTGGCCAATATAGTTGGACCTCATCTCTGCGAAAAAATCAAAGAATTACCTAGGTGTGCTTGCATGTGCCTATAGTCCCAGCTACTCAGCAGGCTGAAGCAGGAGGATTGTTTCAGCCCATGATATCGAGGCTGCAGTGGGCTGTGATTGTGCCACTGCATTACAGCCTGGGTGACAGAGTAAGACTCTGTCATAAAATAAATACATAAATAAAAAAACTGGCCTGGCGCGGTGGCTCATGCCTGTAATCCCAGCATTTTGGGAGGCTGAGATGGACAGATTGCTTGAGTTCAGGGGTTCGAGACAAACCTGGGCAACATGGTGAAACCCCATCTCCACTAAAAATACGAAATAATTAGCTGGACATGGTGATGTGTGCCTGTGGTCCCAGCTAATGTGTGGCTGAGGTGGGAGAATCACTTGTACGTGGGAGGCGGAGGTTGCAGTGAGCCGAGATCACACCACTGCACTCCAGCCTGAACAACAGAGTGAGACGCTGTCTCAAAAAACGAAACAAAACAAGATCCTAAGTTAATTATAGTAAAAAAAAAAATCCCTGAACTGCTCTTTTAAAAAGAGGAGTTCTGTATTTCTGCAAAGCAGAGGTCACAAACAGCCTGTAGCCAAGTCTGCTGCTGTGTGACCAGCACAATGTTTGATAAACAATTGAGCTAACATTTGCATTGGAGGGCGATGCAAACATTTGATTTCTGTCTTTGCCTCAAATATGAAATCTGGCCCTGTTGGACTTACACCCTACAAGGCCACAGCTGGGATGATGCTCAGTTGCTTCTTGTAAATTGTCATGTCCTCTTTCTCCCACAGGCCTCACCACTCCCAACAACTCCCCAAACCAGGTCACTTCATCTATTCAGGTTGGCAGCCCAATCTCTGTTGGCATTTGCAGTTTTGATTGCTGTTAAAATCTGTTTCTTGGAGTAGAAACAAATATGGAAGCATTAATTGTTTTTGTAGGCATCTGAAGGGCGGGATGATTTGGAAACAAAGACAACAGAAGACTGGTTTTATAAGATCTTTTTCTGGCTTTAGGTTTGGGGTTGAATAATTCTTGGCTCAGGTTAGGACTAGCCAGCCTGTTGCTTGAAACTACCTTCAGAATTACAGATGTCTGTCGTTGTCATGAGCTCTCCAAGGTAGCCAAGGGTATGGGAGATGGAAGGAAAATGGGTTAGCCAAGGTAGGACCTTCGATGCCACTGTTGGCGGTTGGGTGAGGATTGACCCTATTGGCCCCCCCTCACCTTCAATCCCCTAAGTGGCAAGCCAGGATCCTCTTTTACCTTTGTCTAAGGTGATAAGTCTCAAACTTCAGTGAGCCTCAGTGTCACTTGAAGGGCTTGTTAACTACAAGCTGGACCCAACTCGCAGAACTTGATTCAAGAGGTCCAGTGTAGGGCTTGAGAATTCACATTTCTAACACAGTCTCAGGATATGCTGCTTCTGTTGATCCTGCAACTATACTTTGAAAACACTGGTTTCAAAACACTGGCTTGTGAGGTCAAAGTGAGATTGTTTCAAAGGCAAAAGAGATGTGTGTGTGTGTGTGTGTGTGTGAGAGAGAGAGAGAATGAGACAGAGGATATATTGAAAACAAGCTCTTGACTTCTGTTCCAGAATACATGTGATACAAGAGTTAGTACGTTCCCAAAGACTGAAGAATGAATTCAGGCACAAGCAACACTTCTGAGAAGGTCCTGGCTTTTTCTTATCAATGCGTTTGATACACTTCTCAAGAAAAAAGACACTACCATTGGGCAGCCTCTACCTCTAGGGCTGATTACCTGACAGTGAATGAAGTGACCTTTTTCTTAAAAGGACAGCAAACAGCAACCACTGGCTGGTCTTCTACTGCTTCTGCCACTGCCTCTGACAGTGCAATGCAGAGGGAGGGGGTGAGGCTCTGGAGCAGGATGAGTTGACATTTACTGAGTGCTTCCTGTCTGCCAGGAGCTGTGCTATATGCTTACTTGCAACATCTCATGCAAATCTTCAAACCATTCCAGGAGATATGCACTCTATATAATCCCATTTTATAGTTGAAGAAGCTGCCTCAGAGCTGTTAAGTAACATCTCTAAAGCTACACAGCTGGTGGGCAATGCTCAGGGTTTGATCTGGGACCATTTGACTCTACAGCTGGAGCTCCCAACCATGGCTTCTCAAGCTAGAAAAGGCTTGAAGTGTAGGAGTGCCTCTAAGAAGCTGTGGGAAAGGATAACTTATTTTCTCCTTTGTGTCTTTAACTTCCTCTGCAGCAACATGGAAACAAGAATACTACTTCCTAGATTATTGTACAAATTAAATAGGGCACAGTCTGTATGTCATCAATATGTCTTTGTGTCGATGAGTATTAATATACTTCCTTGTTTCCATCCTTTTGTCTCTTGAGTGATTTGCCCTATGCCTCAAAGCATGCACTCATTGTGCATTCTTGTGCACCTACTGTGTGCACTGTGAACCAGTAGATGTGGTCCCTGCAGAATGTTGGCAAGAAGGAGCCACAGATTGATAAGCCAGTGGTCAACTGTTCATCTCCAAATGCAGCTCTTCCAGGCTCCTCACATTCAACTTGCCTCCCCACCTGTTACTCTCCATAGATACTGGTGTTCCCTGTTTTGACTGGCAGTGCCATCTACCATTCTATGAGCCAATAGCCTGCCTGCAACCCCTCACCACCATACATCTCCTTCAGATATCAAACTCCATATTTGAGCAGGACTTAAGTTTTATGGAAAATTCTACCTGGACAATCTCTGCCTCCTATGGGATTGTCTATTTCTCTACCAGTCTTGATCCTTCCAATACAGTCTCCACGTGGCTCTGAGCATGAGTGTTCTGTTCTGAATGCACCTTTGCACCCATTGTCACCTGTGCCAGGTTCTGCAGCAGTTCCTTCCTGCCCTCAGGCTCGTGCCCAGCCTCCAAAACCCCCAGCCTCCCAGACACACATCCTCAGTGGTGCCCAGCCCACTGCCCTCTCTAGCCTCACTCTCCAGTGACATCTTCTCATTTCCTAGCAACCTCAACCCCTTGGAACCTGTCTGCTCACTTTACTAGCTTGTGCCTCCATGAATTTTCTGAGGACACTGTCTTTGTCAGGAATGCCCCACCCAGCCCTGCCCTTTGCTCACTCCTACTCATTCTTTCCCAGTAGCGCAGGAGCCTACCTTGGCAGAAGGCCTTTGGGCTTCCAAGTTTGGGTCAAATTCTTCTGTGCTCCAGACAGGTCTTTATTTCTACATTCAAGTTGAGACTATCAGCCATGGCCTGGCCTCCCAAGAGCTGGGCACATGGAAATGGGCAGGGGAGCTGGCTGGGTGGTCTCCTGGGGTGTGGGGGGGTTTAGAGCATTTACAGCTGCAGTGTCATGCACCTGTGAGCACCTCGGCTTGGCAGGAGGGCCTCTGGGGTGGCCTTTGGTGCTTCAGGGCTCAGAGGCTTAAAAAGCTGCAGGAGAGGTCAGCATCTTTATTTCAAGACCTTTCTCTCTGACATTTCTACCCTGAAATGCTGCTTCTACTGCACCACATGGAGACACATGTCCAAAGGGGCTTGACCTACTCAGAGTCCTGGTGATCCATCAGAGGGAGGCAAGCTGATCCTGCCTTCCAGATAGGGGCCCCTGGACAGTAGCGAACATCGGCTGCAGGCCTGTGCTTGCCAGCCCTGCTTCACCCTGCCTGCTTGCTGGCCTTTCCCTTCTCCCAGCTCCCTCTCTTTCACAAAGATAAGCCATTAATTAAACCAGGACCTTTGTTTCCTGAGCCCCTCCCTCCAGCTCGTTTCCCAGCAGGCACCTGAGGGGTCCCTTGTGGCTCAGTGGGGGTGCTGGTGACAGCACTGGGAGTTGGGGATGGGGTATGATGGGGACCTCAGCAGTGGCTCCTGATTCCTCTTCTATATCATGGGCTTCATGGGCTCTGAGACAGACTGGAGGGCTTTCTTAATTTTAGAGATCTGGGAAACGTTTGTATATTTGTTTGACAGGGGTTTCAGGCCCCACAGTCAAGTAAAAATGGCTCCAGGACTCCTTGTAGGGAACCAGGGAGGGTTGGGAGAAAGTTCTCTTTCTTGAAAGGGTATATATATATATTTTTGAAAGCAGCTCCCTGCTGTTTTGTATCCTGTTAACAGAACCAAAGACGATACCCATTGTAGACTGAATCAGCTCACAGCCACACTTTTCCATCTCTCACTTAATTTGATTCTTTACCAACCCTGTGAGATAGAGGGGCAAAGACAGGCAATAGGCTCCCTCCTTTACAGATGAGGAAACTGAGGCACAAGGAGTAATATTTGCTGAGTGTTTGCAATTTGCTAAACATTTGCATGTAAATAGTCACATTTGATTCTTACAAATCAGACTCCAAGGTAAATAACAGATGTGTTAATAACATCTTCAAAAACTATTATTGCATTTTTGTATATGCTTGGCACCATTTATGATAATTAAATATAATGTCATTAGGCAATAATCTTATTGGAGATGTTATTATCCTCAACTTGTCCAGCACTTACTTAGACTCTGATAAATAAAATAGCTACCTCTGTGACACAGGGGGGTCTATGTCAGAATTGAGACAAGAACTCAGACTACCATGTCTTCATTGTAAAAGTCTGTCTACTACTGGTCCACAGCCATGTGCTTGAGCTCCCTTCTAGAATTCTTCCTGGTACTTCTTTAGTCTGTGAACATGAGCAGCCTTTCAGTTATTGCAGGAAGAGGATTCTTTGCCCCCCAATCCCTGACTCCACACTGCTAGAAGGCTGGGGAGGAAGGTTGATGGTGCCTGGGACAGAAAGACTACATGTCTACTCGTATGTGAGGTAAAATCTGGACAACACTCTCAAATGTTGGAGGGTAATGTCTCCACTGAGCAACTCATTCTGCCCTGGGAAATACTTTAGTTTTTTTCCCAGACCTTTTCTGGCTCCCAGATTTGTTTGCTGGGAATTAATATTTGTTAAGCACCAAAGCCATTGCAACTTCATTTTTAACTTGAATTTCCTGCTGAGACAAGTAATATTATCCTAAACTTATAAATTAAGACTTTTGAGATGCAGATAAGTTAAATAATTTGCTTCAGGTTATGCAGCATATTAAATCTGCATGTTGCATAGCAGGGATTTGAATCTCAGCCTTGTTGACCTCAAAGTCCCCCAAATAATCTACTTTGTTATATCACTGAGGAGCTGAAAAGCTTGCAGTCTATACTATACAGTGCCTTTGAGCTAATTAGGAAAAAGTGTCACCCTTGGGCACATGAAATTAGAAAAAAGGTGCCAATTCTAGGCACATCCCCAGGACATGTGGGTCAGGGAGCCAAGGCAGAGGCATCTCTTCCAGGCCCAAAGCACAGCATGAATCGGAGGGATGGGCCAGATTTCCATCTCACTGGCTACCTCAGCAGGTGCCACTGTGTACTGCATAACCTGTGAACTGGAGAAAATGATTCCTTCTGGAGCCTTAGCCTATGGTGGTCAGAGATAGAAGGATCATGCTTGCCCTCGCACAAAGGTGTCCAGGCATCCTGGTATATCATCAAACTGGGTTTGAATTCTGGCTTTACAGTTCTTCCAAGTCCTGCCAACCAGGATAAATCATTTAACCCTCTGTGCTTCAGTCTTCCTCCCAGGACTGTTGTGAGCACTAAATAAGATATCCCTTATGTGCATGCTCGGTGCAGGGCACACCAGCTCTCAGTGTTTGCTGTCAGCATAGGAAGCATTGTCTGGGGGCTCCTTTCAAATCAGTTACCAATGCTTTGTCAATGAGCCTGCTTTCCAGACTTTCTTTTCATCAGCTGCTTTGGCATGGTAATCAGAGGCCCATGAGGATCTAATTAGAGACGGATAAACACATCAGGGAAAGAACAAGACACTCATTATTGGTGAGTGCACTCAAGGTAAAGTTATCATGAAGCTCAGCTCTCCTCTGTAGGTACAAAGCGCAGATGGAAATATCTGAGAAGTGAGTTCTTCTGCCTCCTATCTCTATGGGGAGCTTCTATTCATCCTTCCAAACCCCAGCTTAGATGACTCATCCTTCATAAAGTGTTCCATAATCCCTGATCCCTTTGATACATTAAACCTTCAGTTCTACTTTAGGACATTTTTGCATATAAATCTAACATTTACTTATTTATTTGCTAATTAATTCAATTGTTTATGCAGCTAGTACTTAATTAGTATAATGAGCATAAACTACTACTACGATGAGTACTACTACATAGTACTACTATCAGTACTTAGTGAGTACCTACTATGTGCAAGGTATGGGGATGTTCATAGGTGAAGAACTTTGGATCCTCTTTTTTCTCGTCATTTTGGCCCCTGGCTATCTTAGGTAGAATGCACATTCTGTTCCTGAACCTAATCCAAATCCTGGAACTCACTCATCACTGCCCTCTCTCCTGCAGTAACCTCAACAGCATGGCTGAGGATACCAGAGGAGGCATGAAATGAAAGTGACCATCTTACTGGTCGAATTCACATTCAGGAAGCAGCAGAGGCTGTGAGGTGAAGACTGAGGGAAAGTGGGCACATAAGCCATGCTGGGAAGGCTGGCAGTCCATGGCAGGGGCTCAGACCTGAGGGTCCGTGGACCAGGGCTGTGAGTAGGGAATACAGCAGCTGATTCTGCCATCCCCACTCCCCAAGTGTTAGTGCTTCCCCTGGCTGGGAAGGCTTTAGTGCAGCTGCTCTTATGGCTCTGCATGTAGGTGTCTGTGCAACAAGGAAGAGAAGTGGGAAGGGAAAAAACCCCACAAAAACAGAAACAGCTGGTGAAGGAGGCTAGCTCAGCAATAAGGGCATTGCTGAAGCAACCAATAGCCTTGACCTACAAGGAACATTAAAGCATCTTGACAGCGACCATTTTGTGCTGCAAAATACAGAGAGACACTGGAGACAAGGCAGCTCCAGGAGGGGCCTGGGGCTAGATGGGTGGAGAATTTCTGCATACCATCAGGATTTTTATTAGTAATTACCTTGCAAGGGAGAGTACCAAGGACAGAGGCAGGCCGAGAAAGGCCATTTGGGAAAGTCCGTGAAGACAGCAGTCTGATGTGGTAATAACTAGCCCGAGATGAAATCTCATTTCATTCTGCAGACAAATCTCCATGGAACTGAGTCCCAGCTTTGCTCTCATTCACAATAGAACACACCTGGTTTGAATTCCAGCTCTGTTCTCACTAGAGGTGGGATCCTGAGCAAGTTATTTAATCTCTCTGGAGCTATTGTTTCTACCTCTGCAAAATGAGAGTCCTAATAGCTGTAGGGGATTAGAGACAATATATATAAAACATCTTGCAAAGTGTCTAGCAGAGAGTAGCCACAACTCAATAAAATGTAACTATTATAATTTGTGGGAGAGAGTAATGGTGGTGTTAGTATGAGTGTACACTAGCTGTTGGAACAAAGAAATCCCAGTCTCAGTTGCATAAAACAAGAAAAATCTGCTTCTTGCACATGTAACAATCCAATGCAGGACTGAAGGTCAGAGAGTGTTTTCTTCCATGTGTTGACTCAGGGACCCAAGCTCTTTTCTCTTGTTGCTCTACCATCAGATCCCATAGCCACAGCTGGTCACATGGCTTCTTGGAGAAGGGGTGGGAAACTTCAGCAATGACTGGGAACTCCCTCCCAGAAAATACTGCATACTGTTGAAGGAGGTGCACGTATTTTGGGTGGATTGTTAGCTGGCCGTGCACCAGTAGTAGCAGAAGAGTGACAGTTTGGGATGAAGCAGATGCCTTAGGACAGAGCCAGGCTCAGAACTGTAATTGATTGGCAAACCCCCCACACATTCTGAGTAACCTGGCTAGGATTAGCTCTGTCCTAAGGCATCGGCTTCATCTCAAACTGTCACTCCTCTGCAGAGCTAATCCAACAACATTGACATTATTCAGGAGCTTGTTTGACATGCAAAATCTCAAGTCCCACCCCAGATCACCTGAGTCGGCATGTGCATTTAGGATCCCTTCAGAGATTCTGATTTAGGAGGGCTGATGTGGGATTCTGCCTTGTTTCTAACAACCTCCCAGGTGACACCGATGTTGTTGGTGCATGGGTACACTTCAGCAGCAAGCACGAAAAGGACCTGATTACAGAAACTCAACTTCTCCCTGGACAAAATGAGATTTTTCCGGTGGTTATATGGAGGTGAGAGGTGGGCATCTCACCCTCCCCTCCTTGTGCTTGTGGTCGTCTACTATGATGACCACATAGAGTGGGTGGCATTTCTGCAAAAAGAGGGTTAAGTAGTATCCCCTGTTCTTGTTTTGTCTAAGAGAGGCGGAAATCCTGAGACCACCCACAGAAACCCTGCCGCTATGTATTTACTGTTATATGGTGGCTGAGCAGAGAGACACTTGCTCTTTTCAGATGTATAGTTAGAATCCATCTCTGATGGACACGAATCTCTGTGTAGCTGAGATTTACTTGCACTTGTCTGCAGTGAGAAGTGTTAGTTAATGAAGCCTGTGCCACAGTCACACAGGTAATCACCCTCTTTCCTCTTCTCACTCTTCTTTACCCCCATGACAGTTCATTCTTTTAGAAAAATTCATTAACCTACAGTAACACTATTCACCAGTGACAACTCTAAGAAAAAGCAGGCTCGTGTTTCTTCTTACAGACTATTCTCTTAGTTCTCTGAGAATTGCACACATTTTAGAAGAAAAAAATATCCTTGACTTGAGATCAGTGCTTCTCATGTAAATGCTGCCTAGAAGTAATTCTGGCCTGTATTACAAGCTGATGGCCAAGGTTTTCACCCTGAAGCTGCAGGGTGAAGGGTAGAGAGAAACATAATTTACACCCCTCACACACTGTTGCACCATGCACTGTACTTTGAACATGTAGCTCTCTAATCTTCTAAATTACCCTGCAATTAAGGGAAGGGAAGTGATATTTATTTTACTACGTATTCTGCTTTGTGCTAGGCACATTGACCATTTAATCTGTTTGCAAGTCTAAGGACTGGACATTTGTGTGTGTGTGTATGTGAGTGTGATCATTTATTTTATAGATGAAGAAAGTGAGGGTTGAGGATTGACTAAGTAAACTACAGATCCAGGGTTTAAACCCAACTCTACCCACACCGAAACTCACACTCTTTTGACTTCATTACAATGTCACTGTAAATAAAGAACAAGCAAAGACTTTTAGAAGGGTGGACTGCTCTTCCGTAGTTGCTAGATCCATGGGACTGCTCAGCTTAGGGGTCTAGGAGCAGTCTAGTATGGCAGCTAAAACTGTGGACTCTGAGTCAATCCAACTGTGTTTATAATAATTCCTGCCTCAACTGGGAGTTATAATCAAATCCTTTAACCTCTCAGAGCCTCAGTTTCCTCAGCTGTAAAATGGGAATAGCAATAGTATTGCTCTTATAGGAATAATGTGAGGAATCATGGGACATCAGCTTAAACATTTTAGTGTAGTGTCAGATACAAAATAAGAGCCCAGCAAACGCTAATAATTGTTAATAATGTTAGTATGATTAGAGTCAAGGTCCTTTCACTGAAAGGGACAGACATCACTCAATTCAGATCACATGACTAGGGTGGGGTTGCTGCAGAGCTGTGGAGAGCAGCCTGTATGGAAGGTTGGACCTCGAGGCTCCTTTGCCCATCTCCCCGGGGTGCATGTCATCCTCACATCTGCATCTCTCAGATCTGGGTCACCCTTCTCTTGACCAGTATCCTCTGTTTAGTTTACTCCCCTTGCTCTATATCCAATAAGGCTGCCTAAGGCCTGAGTCTACGTACCATGTTATCCTCAGTACCTGCCATCAATTACTTATCGATTTCTAGAATGTAATTTAAAATTAATGAGAGCATCTGATTAGTCGAAGGCCAGCCAATATATCGACATCTTCAGTCTGGGGTTTGCTGGCTGTGTTGGATGAGGTTTACTCTCTGCTCTAGGGACTGGCTCCCCATGAAAGGGCTAAGGGTGAGGTTAGAAGTAAAGTATCTAGCATAGACATATGAATTATTTCTTTCAATGTGTTTTGGAATCTTCTATTTTCTTTTTTCCTGTCCTTCAACCTATTCCTCACTTTAACAATTAATTGGCTTATTGAAAGATAAGAATTTGAGGTAGTATCTAAGGTATGAAAACCATTTCCCCAAAAATGATGACAAGCAGAGAGGGTATTTGCATATGTTTGGGCTTTTACTAGAAGGACTGACCTGTGCTTTAAGGCTTAAGTGACTTCTTTGGAACATTAGACTCTGTACATTGTCTGGGCAGACCTCATAGGTGATTCTTGGTTTCTGTCTGTCTCTTAAGACTTTAGACATAATTGCTGATATTTTTCATTAAAGAATAATTTTCTTGGAGAAAATTACTTTCTTATCGTTTTGCCTTTTTCACGACCTGAAGGTCATTGGCACATTCTGAATCCTGAATTTTGTCTTTCAGTTTCAGGACCTAATTCCCTGACTGAAATTAGAGGGTAGAGCATTAGAGAATAAACCATGGGAGGTTAGCTGATATATCCAAAATTCAGGAGTGACCGATTAAAGAGCTCCAGATTTTTATCTTAAAGGAAAGGAGTCAGCTATGTGGCTAATCCTAAATCTTAAACTAGGATTTTCTATTTCCTTCTATACCCACTAGGCTATGTTGAAATGGCAGTAGCAATTTTGATCTTTAGAATTCTGCTACTAAAGGACATTTAAATCTCTGAAGCCCCAGAAATTATGTTTAGTTATGCTTAGAGTCAGCATCATCATTAAGAACTCGGGCTTTGAAGTTGGAATTTTTGGGATTGCATTTTCACTCCACAGTTTACCAGCTCTGTGACTTTGGGGAAGTAGCCCATCTTTCTTGTATCTCATTTTTCTCATGTTTAACATGAGGATGATAATGTGTCCATGGTAAGTGATAATATGTGCCAGTTTAGTTTTGATTTGTACACTGACCCATGCCTGGCATGCAGTGAGTTCTCAGTAACCATTAACTGCTGTTTGTACTATTATGAACATCATTCAGCACAGCTCTGGGGAGCTTCTACTTCTATTGAAAAATTGTTTATTATAGTACACAATTTCACATCTGTGGCTTTGAATAGAGATGACACCATTCGCCCTGCCTCCTGCCACCATAAAAGGCACAAACCTATTTCCAGCCACAGACTTCACTGAGTACTGTGGCCTCTGAGAAACTTCCTTCAGATGTAAGGAAAATGCCTTCCTGTGCCTACCGCCTAGTGTGTTTGTTGCTTTGTGAAAATAAGAGATAAGGAGTTTTTTCTCCATGGAGCTTTGACTGTTAATTTTAAGCTCACCCATACCAACCTTATTAATACACATAGCTGATTTACTTTGTTCTTTTTTTTTTTTTTAAGTCTGTGTGTTCCCTGTTTATTTTTCATTAGCTGTCTTAGTCCGTGTTGCTATAAAAGAATAGCTGAGGCTGGGTAATTTATTAAAAAAAAGAGGTTTATTTGGCTCACAGTTTTGCAGGCTGTGCAAGAAGCATGGTGCCGGCATCTGATGAGGGCCTTGGGCTGCTTCCACTCACAGGCAGAAGGTGAAGGGGAGCCAGCGTGTGCAGAGATTACATGGCAAGAGAGGAAGCAAGGAGAGAATGAGGAGTTGCCAGGCTCTTTTTAACAACCAGCTCACACAAGAACTTAACAGAGTGAGAACTTCTGAACCCCCTCCCAGAGAGGGCCTTACTCCATTCAGGAGTGATCCCTCCCCATGACTCAAGACACCTTTCACTAGGCCCACCTCCCAACACTGGCACACTGGGGATTAAATTTAACATGTGATTTAGAGGGGTGAAGCTTCCAAACTATTGCATTAACCTTTAATAATTTAGCTTACATTTACAGAATGTTTGCTACAAATTAGCCACTGAGGTAAGGATGCTTTAGGCTTTATCTCTTTTAATTCTCTCCAGAGAACTGTGAGGAAGGTGTTAGTATTGTCCTTCTTTGCGAATGCAGAAACTGAAGCTCAGAGAGATTAAATATCTGGCTAATCTGGAACTTGGTCACAGTCAAATACTCACGTCTTTGCCCCTTTCCATACTCCCTGTTAATAGTACACATGTGCCTGCTGTAAACCTTCCCAACCTTTTAGGAAAGAGGTGGCTTTATGTACTTTTCACCAAAATAACAACACAGTCATCTGATTTTACTGCCACTTCTACTTTCCATCTTTCTGTTCCTCCACATTCCTGCTTCTCCTCCATGTTCGTCCTTTCTCCTGCTCTTTGTTTCTTGGAGGAAGTCTACAATGACACACGACCAAAAGAGGCAGAGCCCCCACTGCCCTGAGTATGTGCCATCCCTCCCAGTTGTCATCTGACCTCTTGGCACCAGTTGCTGTATCCACCACCTCTCACTTCTCAAAAGAAATGCTCATCAGTTTGCCCAGAAATATTTTGGTTGACCAAGGAAATGGCAGTAACATTATCATGGCACAGGTATTGGTGAAAATGTGGAAAGAGCCAAAAACCAGAGAGAGATTTAAAGCTGGAATTTTAGTTTTCCAGGTTTGAGGGCCAGACTGACTGTCATATAGACCAAAGTTTGATCCAATGATTTTTCAGTTATTTGGCCTTGGTCAAAATTCTTTACCTGAGTGATGGGAATGTCAGCAATGCCTGCCTGGAAGCCTTGAGGGGTGGCAATAAGATGATTATCTGAAGAGGCTGTCACAACTCCACACATGCTATTCCCTCTGCACCCCTTAAATGCTGAGGGGCACTTTCTCTGGGAAGCAAACTCCATTATCTTCGTATTATAAAAACTCAGGATATTAACTCAAAGGTGCTGGATCAAGCACAGCACTGGATCACCAACTGTATGCACTTGGTCCAACTGCTTGCCTAGTAAGCTTTAGTTTCTTTGTCTACTATGTGCCTAGAATAGAATATTGCACAACCTACTTAACACAAGGCATTTTAGAAAGCCTCCTTGACATGGTTAAAACTTAGTATTTCTCTTTGGTGTTACCAAGAAATGTATGCAAAAGTTTTTTCTGATATTCTTCATACCATTCCATCCCTCATCCTGTCTCAGATTCCCATCCTGTGTATGTGTGGAAAAGGGGAGACAGGGTGAGTGGAGGTTATTAACTATGAAGTAAGCCTCAGGAATAGGGAGAACTCTCTTTTTTTTTTTAAACACAATTCAATAGTAAATCAAAACTTTGCTGTGCAGAAGCCTTTTAGTTTGACGCAGTGCCACTTGTCTATTTTTGCTTTTGTTGCTTGTGTTTTGGTGTCACATTTGAGAAATCATTGCCAAGACCAATACAAAGGAAACCATCAAGAGTGAAAAGGCAACCTACAGGATGGAAGAAAGTATTTGCAAAATGACATATCTCATAAAGGGCTAATATCCCAAATATATAAGAAATGAACTCCTATGGCTTGATAGCAAAACCCCAAATAACCCTATTTAAAAAGTGGGCAGAGAAATGGAAGAGATATTTATCCAAAGGAGATATACAAATGGCCAATATGTATATAAAAAGGTGCTCGACATCACCAACAATTAGGGAAATGCAAATCAAAATTACTATGGGATATAACCTCACATCTCTTAGGATGGCTATTATCAAAACATAGAAGATAACAATTGTTAGTGAGAACATGGAGAAATTGGAACATTTGTATGTTGTTGGTGGGAATGTAAAATGCTGAAGCCACTATAGAAAATAGCATGGAAGTTCCTAAAAGAGTTAAAAACAAAACTACCATATGATCCAGTAGACCCACTCCTGGGTATACAGCCAAAGGAAATGAAATCTGGATCTTGAAGAGGCATGAGAGCTTCCAAGTTAATTGCAGCACTATTCTCAACAGCCAAGACACAGAAGTAACCTAAATTGTTCATCGGTGGATGAATGGATAAAGAAAATGTGGTATATACAAACAAAGAAATATTATCCAGCCTTTAAAAAGGGAAATTCTGCCATTTGCAACAACATGAATGAATTTGGAGGCCACAATATTATGTAAAATAAGCCAAATGCAAAGGGACAAACACTGCATGATTTCACTTATATGAGATATCTAAAAGTCAAACTCAGAAACTGAGTAGAATGATGGTGGACAGGGAAAGGGAGAGGGGGAAATGTGAAGTTGTTCAATGAGTACAAAATTTCACTTATGCAAGATGAATAAATTCTAGAGATCTGCAGTAAAACATTGTGCCTACGGCCAGTAATACTCCACTGTGAGCTTAAAAATTTGATAAGAGGGTAGATCTTATGTTAAGTGTTCTTACCAAAACAAAAACAGAAAAAAACCCTAAAATATTAGCAATTACTTTAAAACATTAAAAAATATCTCCTTGTCAAAATAGCAGTATTGAAGATGTTGCAACAAAGTCAGCATAATAGCTATGCTGTGTCCATGGATCCAGCTTATAGGGTATATATATCTCATATATATACCCATATTCTCATATATGTATATGTATAGGGTATATATATCTCATATATATACCCATATTCTCATATATGTATATGTATAGGGTATATATATCTCATATATATACTCATATTCTCATATCTTCATATATGAGATATATGAAGATATGAGAATAAAATGAGACCACCTGTGGTACAAAGTGTCACAGCAACTGCGAAGTGTTATTGTTGTAAGCAGTGTGCCTTTGCTTGAAAAATACTGTCATTTGAAACCCACTACCATGCAATATCCTAACCTCTCTAAGTTGACCAGTAAATTGATTCCATACAAGAGGGGTGGCAGGATATGGAGAAAATTAATATGTGCCATATGGAATAAGTCAAAGACAGCTCCTGTGAGGAGGTGAGCCAGGTTTCCTAGGCAGTGATCAACATGGACTAGCAGAAACAAGGGGGTGAAGAGCTCTTGGGGCTGGAGGTGGACCTGGCAAGCCCCGGGCAGGACCTGAGCATCTGATCGGTGTACTCTTCTGCTTATGGCAGGAGCGCCTTTTGCTTTTTGTGAGAGAATATGAATGAGTTCTATTAGTTCAGCTACGTGGGAAGAGCTCTCATCCTGCGATCGATCTCCACACTGTCAGCAGGCAATGGAGATGTTTGAAGCAGATGGGCAGCCAGCCCCTCTCTCTCTATCCGCCTCTGCCTTCATAGTCAAGAACCGAAAGACATCCCCTTCCATAAATCATCTGCCTGGCCACACCCACATGGAAAAATTGGGGCGTTTTCTCTTTTCATGATTATTTTTTTGAGCCACTCACACTATCATGTTTTGTAAGCACCCTTAGATTTCAGAGAGTAAATCATTAATATCCAATTTGGGAAAGTCAGTGGTATGTAACAGCAGCATTAGCAAAGCAAATGGAAAGTGGAATGTAACAGCAGCATTGGCAAAGCAAATGGAAAGTGGAAGGCTATGAGCAGGGTATTAATTATCCTGTGCCGTAGACAGAGTGCAGGTAGGTGTTTACGGGTTCCATCCAGCCGGCTGCCATGGCTGTGCTGGCTGTAATCAGGGAGATTCATGCCTGTGGGGCACATTTTCCCCTTTCCCCGCTGAGCAGCCCCCTAAATTTGCATTACGTTTACTGCAAATTCAGAAAAAACCGAGTCTCTCTTGCTTATGCTATGTGAAGTGGATAGAGTCTTAGAGAGTCACATGTCTTCCCCGCAGGCAGGTTTCATTAGAATGACCATTCTGAACATGTCTCAAGCACACACTTAAGGGAGAAGGAGAACAAACATCACTAAGGAATTCCATCAAATGGATCTGGAATGGCGGTCTCCCCGGCTTACATGGGGATCACTAAATGTATTCTCAATGAATGAATAGTAACCTATATATGAAATGATGAGAATTTAAAAAATCAACTCTGAGATAATTGGTATCCTCACATCTTTTATCTTCCAATCTGGACCTGTTGATTCTCAGTGTTTTCCTAATCCTGCTAGGCTCCCTGGCAATTTGTATTCTCATTTCAAACATTTAACAACTGCTATTGTTATTAAAGATGCTTTGTGTGTAGCATTCTTTTGATGTTATTGTACTGAAAGACCTCTTTCGCCACAGTAGGGGTGGGGAGAGGCAAGGCCACGGGGGCCCTGGGGAAAGATCCTGCTACTCTGCCATGAGAAGTCTCTTGGGCTTAGGAAGTGGGAGTCATGAAGACCATCTCAGGGCTGGTGATGAGGCTGCGTCTTCTTGCTGGCTCTGGGCAGACCTGGCTTTATAGCTGTGTGAGTTGAGGTTGACCAGCTTTTTTTTTTGCCAGAGACAGGCTGCTGTCCTGGGAGATGGACTTGAGGGTCTGGGACGGGGGTGGCCAGCTCCCATTTTTAAGGGAGCCTACTCTCCTTTCAGCCATACCTTCGTTAGGCCTGCAAAGGCAAACTCCTATTCAGTGAATAGTTGGGCGAACACCTAGACATGGCATTTATAGGGTTGCTGCACTGCATCACTTGACAGTGGCCTGTGTATTTAGAAAAACAAAACAAGCAAAACAGAACAAAACCTCTCTGGGTTAACAGGATGTACACTCCTAGAATGAGGATCACAGCCTTAAATGAAGCAATATCCACATGTGTAGCTACATGCACACACATCTTTTTTTAATTTATAAATTTACTACTTTTATTAACAGTTGTAAAAATAATCTTATATGAGTGGAATAATTAGTAATTTATTGAACTATAAAGGAATTTTTAAATGTCAACTAAATACTTCTTCAACACAATACACATTAGTGCCCAAAATATTTCTACAAAATCATGACAAAAAAATTCTGAAGGATAGTAATAGGATAGAGTCTCTTTCTATCTTTTTCGACTTGAAAATAAATGTTTTTTTCTATTTTTCATTGTAATAAGATATATATAAAACTTACCATCTTAATCATTTTAAGTGTACAGTTCAGTAGCTTGCAACAAAGCTCCAGAAATCTTTATCTTGCAAAGATGAAACTCTGTACCCATTAAACAGCAACCCTTTATTGCCCTCCCCTAGACCCCCTGACAACCACCATTCTGCTTTCTGTGCCTATGGTTTTGACTACTTCAGGTTCCTCATATGAATGGAATTATATAGTATGTGTCTATTTTGCACACACATCTTGCTTCTGTTATCTATTTCAAGAACAAAGTGGTATTTTCTGACTTAACCTGGCATAGGATAAAAAGTATAATATGATTTTATTTCCTTTCTTTCTGTATTTCTACTCCGTCTCTCCCTTCCCCATCACATTCCTTGAATTTGTTCAAATAGTTTGGGTCTTTAGATTGAGATTATCATTAACACATTTATTTCTTTGTAATGATAATAGCCAACCATATCCAGACACTGGTCTAAGCATTTTATGTTTAATACTCAAAACAAGATTTACTTTTGATTTTTAGCTTTGTAATCCTATTAACAATAATTCTTTCGAATTATTGTTCTACTGATTTTATTCTTCTTGTATGCCTCGACATCCCCAGTTCTGATTTTCTGGTTTCAGTTCATCTTTTGGTCATGTGGAGTGTGCCTATTTTCAGAAAGTATGAGACATACAACAAAGAGACTTGGGACAGCTGAGAATTTCTGTTGTCCTCATATATGAATGGAAGCTCGTCAGAATCTTTAGTCTTAAAAATCACGTAGAATTAATTCATTGTTTTAGGATTTTAGGGAAGAAGTCATCATCCAGTCTGGTTTTTGTTCCTTTAAAGTGGTATGTTTTATCTTTAGATGCTCACAATTTTTTTCTTTAGTTTTGAATTAAAAAACAAAAAAGTCACTAGGATAGTCAGGTATGGTCATTGTTTTATTATTTTAGCCTTTCATTCAGGGATACCTTTTGATTTTCTGACTCAAGTTAACATTAAACAGGCAGATAGTTGGCATTTTCCCACATGAGTATAAAGGAGGGAGAGAGGTAAAAGAGATGAGGACCCTGCCAGGGAGTAGTTATAATCATGAACTATGGGAACCAAGTTGGGCCAAGCAGGTAGTGAGACAGAGGGTGGGGATAATGGATAATGCCACAATGGAGGGAGTCAATGGTTAGAGGCCTTGATGAGGATAAACAATTTCTTCATTGAGAATGCTAAAGTAAAGAACTGGAAGACAGGAAGGACTGCTGAGAGAGTGGAATACCTGAAATTGAGATTGTGTCATGGTCCCGTTTCATGCCTCTGGGATGGTGGGGGTGGAGATGGGATGGAATAGGGGATAGCGTGGAGGGTCAAGGAACCAATAGGCTAGATGGGATCAGGGATAGATTATCCATTCAGATGTTAGATTCATCACGAGGATGTTGAGAGTAGAGGTGGAGAGATAGACTGTGATTCTAGCAGTCTAGAGGGAGTGCAGGGTGTGACTGGGAGATCAGGAAACTATATGCTTGGGAGAGGTGGACAGCTGCAGGGCATGGCCTCTAAGCAGGGTGGAGAGGAGTCTATTTGGTAGCACAGTGGAGGGTGCGGTGAGGAGGACACCTACTCCTGTCTCACTGGGAGAGTTGAGAGGAAAAGGCAACAGCCTCAGCTTGACAAGGCTTCAGGTGAGGCAGTGGCCCCAGGGCACAGCTGGGTTAAACAAGAGGAAGAGGAAGTTTATGGGGGAAGGGGATCTTTCTGGCTATAGTTCATGTGCTCCAGAGAGTATAGTTCAAGGATGGGGTGGGCCAGAGTTGCAGATGTTAAGACTAATATAAGGGTGATGACCTGGGAGGTGTTGGATTATCAAGAAAGTGAGATTTTGCAACAGAATATACATTTTTTTCAGCACCACACCACACCTATTCCAAAATTCACCATATACTTGGAAGTAAAGCTCTCCTCAATAAATGTAAAAGAACAGAAATTATAACAAACTATCTCTCAGATCACAGTGCAATCAAGCTAGAACTCAGGATTAAGAATCTCACTCAAAACCACTCAACTACGTGGAAACTGAACAACCTGCTCCTGAATGACTACTGGGTACAAAACGAAATGAAGGCAGAAATAAAGATGTTCTTTGAAACCAACGAGAACCAAGACACAACATACCAGAACCTCTGGGATGCATTCAAAGCAGTGTGTACAGTGAAATTTATAGCACTAAATGCCCACAAGAGAAAGCAGGAAAGATCCAAAATTGACACCCTAACATCACAATTAAAAGAACTAGAAAAGCAAGAGCAAACACATTCAAAAGCTAGCAGAAGGCAAGAAATAACTAAAATCAGAGCAGAACTGAAGGAAATAGAGACACAAAAAACCCTTCAAAAAATAAATGAATCCAGGAGCTGGTTTTTTGAAAGGATCAACAAAATTGATAGACCGCTAGCAAGATTAATAAAGAAAAAAGAGAGAAGAATCAAATAGATGCAATAAAAAATGATAAAGGGGATATCACCACTGATCCCACAGAAATACAAACTACTATCAGAGAATATTACAAACACCTCTACGCAAATAAACTAGAAAATCTAGAAGAAATGGATAAATTCCTCAACACATACACCCTCCCAAGGCTAAACCAGGAAGAAGTTGAATCTCTGAATAGACCAATAACAGGAGCTGAAATTGTGGCAATAATCAATAGCTTACCAACCAAAAAAAGTCCAGGACCAGATGGGTTCACAGCCGAATTCTACCAGGGGTACAAGGAGGAGCTGGTACCATTCCTTCTGAAACTATTCCAATCAATAGAAAAAGAGGGAATCCTCCCTAACTCATTTTATGAGGCCAGCATCATCCTGATACCAAAGCCTGGCAGAGACACAACAAAAAAAGAGAATTTTAGACCAATATCCTTGATGAACATTGATGCAAAAATCCTCAATAAAATACTGGCAAACAGAATCCAGCAGCACATCGAAAAGCTTATCCACCATGATCAAGTGGGCTTCATCCCTGGGATGCAAGGCTGGTTCAATATATGCAAATCAATAAATGTAATCCAGCATATAAACAGAACCAAAGACAAAAACCACATGATTATCTCAATAGATGCAGAAAAGGCCTTTGACAAAATTCAACAACCCTTCATGCTAAAAACTCTCAATAAATTAGGTATTGATGGGATGTATCTCAAAATAATAAGAGCTATTTATGACAAACCCACAGCCAATATCATACTGAATGGGCAAAAACTGGAAGCATTCCCTTTGAAAACTGGCACAAGACAGGGATGCCCTTTCTCACCACTTCTATTCAACATAGTGTTGGAAGTTCTGGCCAGGGCAATCAGGCAGGAGAAGGAAATCAAGGGTATTCAATTAGGAAAAGAGGAAGTGAAATTGTCCCTGTTTGCAGATGACTGATAGTATATCTAGAAAACCCCATTGTCTCAGCCCAAAATCTCCTTAAGCTGATAAGCAACTTCAGCAAAGTCTCAGGATACAAAATCAATGTACAAAAATCACAAGCATTCTTATACATCAATAACAGACAAACAGAGAGCCAAATCATGAGTGAACTCCCATTCACAATTGCTTCAAAGAGAATAAAATACCTAGGAATCCAACTTACAAGGGATGTGAAGGACCTCTTCAAGGAGAACTACAAACCACTGCTCAAGGAAATAAAAGAGGATACAAACAAATGGAAGAACATTCCATGCTCATGGGTAGGAAGAATCAATATCATGAAAATGGCCATACTGCCCAAGGTAATTTACAGATTCAATGCCATCCCCATCAAGTTACCAATGACTTTCTTCACAGAATTGGAAAAAACTACTTTAAAGTTCATATGGAACCAAAAAAGAGCCCGCATCGCCAAGTCAATCCTAAGCCAAAAGAACAAAGCTGGAGGCATCACACTACCTGACTTCAAACTATACTACAAGGCTACAGTAACCAAAACAGCATGGTACTGGTACCAAAACAGAGATATAGATCAATGGAACAGAACAGAGCCGTCAGAAATAATGCCACATATCTACAACTATCTGATCTTTGACAAACCTGACAAAAACAAGAAATGGGGAAAGGATTCCCTATTTAATAAATGGTGCTGGGAAAACTGGCTAGCCATATGTAGAAAGCTGAAACTGGATCCCTTCCTTACACCTTATACAAAAATCAATTCAAGATGGATTAAAGACTTAAATGTTAGACCTAAAACCATAAAAACCCTAGAAGAAAACCTAGGCATTACCATTCAGGACATAGGCATGGGCAAGGACTTCATGTCTAAAACACCAAAAGCAATGGCAACAAAAGCCAAAATTGACAAATGGGATCTAATTAAACTCAAGAGCTTCTGCACAGCAAAGGAAACTACCATCAGAGTGAACAGGCAACCTACAAAATGGGAGAAAATTTTCACAACCTACTCATCTGACAAAGGGCTAATATCCAGAATCTACAATGAACTCCAACAAATTTACAAGAAAAAAACAAACAACCCCATCAAAAAGTGGGCGAAGGACATGAACAGACACTTCTCAAAAGAAGACATTTATGCAGCCAAAAAACACATGAAAAAATGCTCACCATCACTGGCCATCAGAGAAATGCAAATCAAAACCACAATGAGATACCATCTCACACCAGTTAGAATGGCAATCATGAAAAAGTCAGGAAACAACAGGTGCTGGAGAGGATGTGGAGAAATAGGAACACTTTTACACTGTTGGTGGGACTGTAAACTAGTTCAACCCTTGTGGAAGTCAGTGTGGCAATTCCTCAGGGATCTAGAACTAGAAATTCCATTCGACCCAGCCATCCCATTACTGAGTATATACCCAAAGGACTATAAATCATGCTGCTATAAAGACACATGCACACGTATGTTTATTGCGGCATTATTCACAATAGCAAAGACTTGGAACCAACCCAAATGTCCAACAATGATAGACTGGATTAAGAAAATGTGGCACATATACACCATGGAATACTATGCAGCCATAAAAAATGATGAGTTCACGTCCTTTGTAGGGACATGGATGAAATTGGAAATCATCATTCTCAGTAAACTATGGCAAGAACAAAAAACCAAACACCGCATATTCTCACTCATAGGTGGGAATTGAACAATGAGAACACATGGACACAGGAAGGGGAACATCACACTTCGGGGACTGTTGTGGGTTGGGGGGAGGGGGGAGGGATAGCATTGGGAGATATACCTAATGCTAGATGACGAGTTGGTGGGTGCAGTGCACCAGCATGGCACATGTATACATATGTAACTTACCTGCACGTTGCGCACATGTACCATAGAGTCTAAAGTATAATAATAATAATAATAATTAAAAAAAATTTAAATAAATTTATTGGAGCAAAAAAAAAAAAAAAAAAAGTGGGTACACAACCCAAGAAGAGAGTACTGGAGCCCTTCACGAAATATTTCTGAAGTAGTTGTGTTTCATGAAATATTTCTGAAGTAGTTGTGTTTCCTCCTTTTAGCTTATGATATATCGAGAGCTGCTGGTGGCCACCTGTCTCCCCACTTGGAAAGTGTGTGCCTGAGAATAAGGCCAAAGCTATAAAAGGCAGAGGCAAAAGATGGAGAGGCCAAGCCTGGATAACATCATTTAGCCCCTAGAATTAGCTATGACTGAAGCCAAAAAAAAAAGCACACATTTTTCATTTGTACGGATATATTTCTTTTTGCTTATGCTATGCATAAGCAATGGGTCTGTTACAACTAAAAGAATCATGACCATCTCAAAAAAAAAAAAAAAAAAAAAGAAAGTGAGATTTTGAGTAGTCACAGAGGTAAACAGGGGCGAAAAGGAGGCAGGGCAGGTTTCATGGACGCATGACCTGTGCAAATTACACAAGGCTCCACCATTAGAAGGGCTCCATGCTTGGTTTAATGCTCTGCTGTTACCCTTTTACAATTCTTAATGTTTTCTGAATAAGGAGTTCTTTATTGTCATTTTTCTCTGGGCCCCATGAATGATAATTTGGTTCTGGGAAAGGGTTTAGGTGTGACTGTCCTTTGAAGGGGAGTGCAGTCCCCACACTGGCTGACTGCTTGGGGTTTCCCAGGTCTCTGTTCCCTGCCCAGCAATGCTGGCGCAACCTATTTTTGTCAATCAACTGTCCTAAGACCCAGCCTCACTTCCTTCCCACGCATCTCCCAGTTAAGAGTATTTGAGGGCGTCTTTTATTCTCTCTGTGGCTAATTGGTGGAAAGGAATGGGGCATATCAGTCTTTCTTCAATTCACTGTTCTATATCTTAAAGAAGTTCCTAAAAGTTTCTAACATGAGAATGTCCCTATTTCTTTGTTTCCACCAGTGATAATAGGTTTTCCTCTAATATTATATATACTTTGGCCACTTAATGAGGACTGGGGGCAACAAGGAAGAAGAACTATAGTTATATCTGATCAAATTGCCACTATAAGAGAGGATTTTTATTTCTGTCTCTCCTTTTAAATGGGATAACTCTTTTTAACAAATCAGGGCATATATCCTTGTCTTCCAAGTCCTTTTTGCTTTGAGAGACATTTGTATCACCAGACATAGCAGATAGCTGAGTATATTATTTAATTTTGGTAAGTTGCCAGTGCTTATTGCTACCCAACTATTAATGCAAGGATACAGAACTATTGACTACATGAAAATCAATTCAGGGTTGACCTAGTAGCAACTTATGTAGTATCAATAGGTTACTTCCTCCTGAAAAGAAATTACTTTTTCTTTCTTTCTTTTCATTTTTTTCTTTATAACCTCTATTGACCACGCACTCTTCCAAACACCAACATCATCCATCTATTGCTGTATTTCACATTAAGTGTGTGAGGAAAAAAAAACCTCAACATAGCAGAGATTACTTTCCGTGCATTCAGAATGAGATCTAAATAAGCAAGACCTATGAGGAAAATGACCTTATTTATCTTGTTCATTCTTCACATTTTATCTCACTTAAGGAAGAAAAAATTCAAATTCTTTTTGCTTTCTGACATGCAGTGTGGCCTGCATAGCCCATGACAGTTATGTATGTGAAGAGGAGGATGTGTGGGGGCTTTTGAATGTCATCAGCTCAGCCAAATACCATGGCTTTCTGTTTATTTCAGCAGAGAGTATGGATGCCTAATAAAGATGCTAGCAAAATATTAAACAAATGAGCCTACTATTGGAAGGGAATGGGGGTCAATGGAATTTATTACACACCTACTGTGTGTTAGCTGTCAGCTTGCTACTTTCATTTGTCATCTCAGTGGATAAAATGACAGCCCCATGTAATTTATTTCTCATTTCTTATATAGTCACTCACCAGCTAATGATGTTTTGTCAACTTCATACTGCATATATCAGAGTGGTTCCATAAGATTATAACACTGTATTTTTACTGTACCTTTTTAATGTTTTGACATGTTTAGATACACAAACACCATTGTGTTACAGTTGTCTCTAGTATTCAATACGGTAACATTACTATACATGTTTGTAGCCTAGAAGCAATAGGCTATATACCATAGGCTATATAAATAGGCTATATACCATAGAGCCCAGGTGTGTAATAGGCTGTACCACCTAGGTTTGTGTAAGTACACTCTGCGATGTTCTCACAGCAACAAAATCACCTAATGATGCATTTCTCAGAATGTATTTCTGTTGTTAGGTGACACATGGTTGTGTAAGGAAACAGACACAGAGACATTAAGACTGTTGGTCCAGTGTCACAAATTATGGCCAAGCAGGTCTAGAAATAAAGCATGTGCTTTCTCCAGTTCTCTTATATTATACTCTGGATTCTGATATGTGGGGATTGAAGATCAAGTTCCATGGTGGAAATGGATGTTGAAGCAAGGTTTTTGGAGAGGTCCTCTGGCCATCTGGAGGGAGGTGCGAGCTTGAACACCCATGGGGAGAACACTTGGCATGTTGAAGGACTGCTGTATAATCCATCCTGCCCTGCTGGTCTTCCCCAATATTTCTCTCCACTCCAGCTCCTATGTGTGTTTAACTTTCAGGCTTTGCCTGTGTTAAATGATGTGTGTCTCTGTGTGTGTGTTGTGGCTGCACAAAAATGAAAATATTTAGTATTTGGCAGATCAACATT
This sequence comes from Pongo pygmaeus, assembly GCF_028885625.2. Lineage (NCBI taxonomy): Eukaryota > Metazoa > Chordata > Mammalia > Primates > Hominidae > Pongo > Pongo pygmaeus. Next base: position 58,573,670 of record NC_072381.2, read on the forward strand.
TCATCCATGGGCATTAAAATTGTCATTCTCCAGCAGGAGTATGAACCCCAACCTCTGTCTTAACAACCTCTTAGTTTTTTCTTTGTGGATAAATGAGAATATTGAAGGAAAAAATATGTGTGCCTTGACTTTCTTAAAAGCTTGTTTTTTGTCCCCAGCAAATTCTCTTGGCTACTCTACCCTCTTCTCCATCCAGATCTCTTGATCAGAGGGTTTAGAACCACACTTCTATTGCTGTGATTATCTCCCGGGCAGCCTCCCTCTGACCCAGGTGCACAATGGGGGATGCATCTTGGCATGTTGATGATGGTATTATCTTGCCAGTGGCCTTTTAACCCTGTTAGGCCTGGAATTGGTTAGAGGTCTTAGATTTGTGGGACAATTATAACTTTCTAATAAAACACCTGGCTTCAATACACTTAAGGCAGTTGCCTAATGTGTTGGAAATTCCACTTGCAGTTCAGAAAGGTTATATTTCCACAACATCCATTTTCCCTAACAGCTTAGAATTCTGTTCACCCTAACATTATGGGATATCTACCCACATAAAGGATATAAAACATATTACTTGTGCTTTCTGCACAGACTATCTTCTGAAGTTACAAACTAATGAACTTCATTCCTTTCTCTCTTCTTTCCCTCCTTTCCTTAATACTAGTGAGCAAAATATTTATGCCAGAGCTAGAAATTCAGAGACTAAGAAGACCCAATGTGACATTAGGTGGTAATAGGCATATAAAGTACTGATTATAACAAAATAAAAAATTATTACGGGTCAAAGGCATCAGAGAGAGTCCTACAAAAGATGTTCTCTTTGAGTAAAAGCTAGAGAAGTGGATATAAATTTTCCATGCTGAGAGGGCAGGAGAAAGGGCGCTTCAGGTAGAAGGGGTCACGTGAAAGGGTTTGGCTTGGCAGGAAAGAATATACTTGGGGCTCAATATTGCCTAAGAATATGGAGAAGAACAGCAGAAAGTGAGGTGGAAAAAATTGAAGGGCTATTGAAAGCCATAGATCTTAAATGGCATGGAGAGGAGTCTGAATGCTATCCTCTAGGTGATATGAGCCACTGACAGTTTTAAACAAGAGGTTTGCCATACACAGATTTGTATTTTAGACTAAAACAATGAGGTGTCAATGGTGGATTGAGCTGGATGGGGATGAAAAGGGATACGAGGGCAGGAGAACACAGCTGAGGCTATTTCGCGGGTCAAGCTAAGCACCTGCGTTAGGTAACTGATGATGAGAGTAAGGAGAAGCAGTATATTTAGGTGACATTGTGGAGACTGAGGGACAGGACTTGGTTACTAATTGGGGTCTGGAGACATGGGAGGAGTAAAGCATGAATAATAGTCCCCGATTTCTAGCTTGGACAACTGAGGCAGATGGTAACACCCTTTAATAAGAGGAGGGATATAAGAAGAGGAGTTGGTTTGTCCAAGCGATGGTGAGAAGGAGGACACGTTAAGTTTGAGGCATTCCCCATTTTTTAGCACTGGTAACATCCAATGAAGAACAAATATACCCCAGGGAGAAGCTCGTGGAGTTTTCCCTCCATTTCCACTGACCCTCAAGGCTCACCAGCACACTGCCACATACAGAGATATGGCATCTTGAGTTCTTCATCTTAACCAATGCAGGCAAAGTTAATCAGCAGCATTACAGATCCATCAGAGGCAGCAAGGGGGTGTTTGTGTCTCAGGCTGAATGACCAAGGCAAGCCAGAACTTTCTCTAATGCAATGTGACACTGGTATCAGGCCAAAGCTTGCAGTTAATAAATTTCAGCATTTGTCCCTAAGTCACAATCACACAGTATGCAAAAAAAGCTACCTACAAGCAGCTTCTAAACCCAAGCCGAGTGCTCAGAGCTATTGGGTGAACTCTCTCTTGATGACGATTTGCATTTCTCAGTGCCTGGCATTGCCACCAGTGATTAGAGGACTGACGATGTCCTGGCCAAAATATTCTCTTGGGGAGTCACTCTGCACCTGTCTGGGTAAATAGATGTGGGGAGCGAGGTAGGCAGATATGGGCTGCCTGGCCAAACACAGAAGATATAGAACGGAAACTCTAAAACTTTGTTGAACCAGAACACAGCATGAGGAAGAAACACATTTTCTGCTAATTATAAGCTCTGTTTTATTCAAGGAGATTATATTGGCCAACTCTTTCAAGAATGCTTATAGTGCGTGCAGAAAGCAGTCCTAGGATTGATGAAATGCCCTGATGGTGTCTTTAACCACTTCTTGGGGGTCAGGGAATGTAACAGAAAATAGTTATTGTGTGCCCCCTATCTGAAATCATTAAGCAAGCTTCTGGAGGGCCATCCTGTGCTTGGCAGGTCCTGCAGTCTCCCATCGGCAAAATCTGGGGAGGAAGCTGAAAAGAAGAGGCATGGATCATGGGTCAGGCAAGTTCAATCCCCACTCTCTGAAACATGGAGCCCCACCAGCTCCCCATTATCCATGACATCCCTGCCTGTCCTCTGCACTCATAGTTACTAATGAGAAAGGAAGATTTGCAGTTGACCGGCCCAGGGCCAGCACAACCCATCAAATTTTATCTGTATTCTCTGTGTAAAGAGAAAATTACCAAGCACGAATCCAATTGAAGGAAGGAGCAATTAATATGGAACATGCACAGCTAAATAAGCTATTTAAATGTATGGCTACAAATTCCCAGGTCTGCCCATTTGGAGGGTGCCAGCAGCAGAGCCCCCATCAAATGTTCTAGGACTGGCTGCCAAGCAGATAGCTAAGTGCAAAACCCCAGAGAGGTTGTCAGGAGATGTTTATGAAATGTCTTTATGAAGAACTTGTGAGGCTCCGTGGTGGAGGGCTCCAAAGATGATCCAGGTGGACAGGTAGAATGCTAGAATTTAGGGAAGACTTCATCATTCCCCAATTCCCCAGATGGAGTTTAATTTGGCCAGAAAGTGTTTACAACACTTTGTGAACCGAACCTGAGCATTAGCTTAGCCCAGCTTGGATTCTTGGCTTTTCGATTGCCTGGGTAGTCTCTGAATAGGCCAATTACATTCATCCTAAATGTCAGGGGAAGCTAAAACAAAGCAGGCTCAAAAATGTAATGTTCTTTTTTCCTAGAAGCCTGTAAGTTCATGTCATATTGCATGATATAGGGATATCATGCTATTTGTAGTGATATTCGACTTTGAGTAAAAGTTGGAAGAAGACTAGGAAATTGGCTGTCTTAGACTAGCAGAGACCACAATTACAGCTGTTGACTTGGAAATTTTCCTAGATACATGAGATAAAGTAAATAGTCTTATCAGCTTCTTTCAGGAAATACCTTGAAGTTCATGAATTTTGCTTCCTTTATTCTAGACTAAGAATCTATCATGTTACAGAGGGCACAATTTTTCAGATCATGGCTTTTCAGATTATTCAAAATCAAGGAATCTCTGTATTAAAAAATTATTCAAAATATAGAAAATTTGGTGATCCATTTCATGAAGTTGTCCTCTTTGATTCCTCACACAGCCCTGGATTCAACTGAGGCATAAACGCATTGTTATAGAATTAGTACAAAATTATAATTAATAAAAGAAAACTCTGATTTGGAAATATTGCCTCACAACCGCCATATATGAAAAAGAAAATTTTAAAGAAAACTTAAAAAAAACCCAACAAAACTCCTGCCAGCTGTTTCTTATCTTTGTTTGGGAATCCTTTCCAGAAGTTTTTAGAGAGTAAAATGCATTGGAATGGAAGTCAAGAGGCTTTATCATTAACATACAACCTTGGGCAAATCACTTAAGCTCCTGGCTTCCCTTTCCTCATCTGTGTAATGAGGTTTGATGGAGTGATCTCTAAGGGCTGGTTTTCATCGCCTGACTATCTCTTACCAAATGTAACTACTGAAGGCTTAAACCTTGCTACTCAGGTGCTCAGGGTGTGTCCTGGGACCAGCATCATCTGTGTCACTTCCCGGTGCTTGTGCAAAATGCAGTATCTCAGCCTGCATCCCAGACTTACTGAATCAGAATCTACACATTAAGAAGACATCAGGGGATTTACATACACAGGAATATTGAGAAGCACTGATTTACAAGCTGAAGTCTCCTTTAGTTTGCACCCAGTGCTCTTGTTTGTCTCTACCAGCCTCCTTATCCCTTGCTGTGTTACTCTGGTACAGGTTCTGAGAACTACTTCCAGCATTCTTGTTTCAAGGGCAGACATTACCAGACAATTATGCTATGATTATATGGTAGTTGATTTTCAGTTTTCAAGGTCAGGATTATGTAGAATAAATATAGTGCAAACACAACATTAGAGTTTTTAACCTTTCTTTTTTCTACTGAAAGAGAAAATCATTTTCTCCTGAGCTTGCTGAGCCAGCCGTCTGCACAAACAGAGGCCCTCTCCTGTTATCGGTCATTGCTGGAAATGGGAGAGGAGGCTGCTGGAACACAATGGGTTTGGCTACCATCAGAAATGGGACCTCAATTAGCCTGAGGACAGCACTCTTTTGCGTGATGAGTTCAGACTGATATCAGGAATAATTTGTATAGGATGGGAAAAAAGAGGAGGAGGCCCAGGACCAAGAGAGGCTGAGTCCGTAAGAGAACACTTGTTTTGGATGAGCGACTTTGCTGTATTCACAGTTAAGAGTAGGATAGCCAGACTGTCTAGGAAGACAGCTTTAAGATTGTGAGGCTTCTCACCTTATATCAGAGATCAGCAAACTATGGCTCCGCCAGCTGCCTGTTTTTGTAATAAAGCTTTATTGGATCACAGCCTTCCTCGTTCATTTACACATTGTCTATAGCTGTGTTCATTCCAACAGAGACCATATAGCTGCAACACCTCCAATATTTACTATCTTGTCCTTAACAGAAGAAACTTTCTGAGACCTGCCCCATAACCATTTTTATTCCTGAGTTTTAAATATTGTGGCGGGAGGGATGATGAGGGATTCCAGTTAAGATCAACAATTTTGATGAAACCTATCCTGCTGTACTGCACACTTTGTTCCTGAACAATAGTTGAGAAGCCCCATGGGCTTAAGGCCTCAGTAAAATGGCCTGCTGTTCTGATGAAATATCTAGCAATCCATCCTTCAAACACATTGAGCTTCTTCAGTCACACCTTACAGCCACTGCAGAACTTCATTTTTTGGTAACAGCACAGCATACAGCCATTCTCCCCCTCTGGTCTCTCCAGGTATACCCAATTACTGCTTTCCGAAGTTTAGGTATTCTTTGGTTACCTTGCTTACACTTGGCACAACTCTAACTTCTACTTTCTGGCTTCTGGGCACTGTGTACCCAGTAGCGGTAGGGGCATGGTGGTGGTTAGGGGGTGGGAGGTGAGCCTTGGAGCATCACCAGGTCCTATGGTCTGAATGTTTGTCTCCCCAAATTCATATCCCCAAGGTAACAATGTTGTGGGGGGGCCTTTTGGGAGGTGATGAGGTTATGTGCATAAGTGCATGAATGAGATTACTGCATTTATAAAGAATGCCTGAAGGAACTTCTTTGCCTCTCTCACCATGTGAGGATGCAGCAAGAAGCCACAGTTTATGAGCAACAGGCCCTCACCAGACACTGAATCTGTTGGCACCTTGATCTTGGACTACCCAGTCTCTAGACTGTGGGAAATTAATTTCTGTTGTTTATAAGCCACTCAGTTTATGGTGCTTTGTTATAGCAGCCCGAATGAACTAAGACATCACGGAATCATGGAAAACAGCACTGCTGTGTGTCCTTCTGAATCACTTTGAGGTCACTCAGATCATAAGCCCAGAGCTCAGACCTCCTGTGGATTATGTACACACCTCTAATTGCAGACAGTTTGTGTCAATAAGAAGTCCTCGCTTTCCACTAAGGCTGCAAGCAACATTTAATATTTTAAGTAGAGAAAGAGCATCAAAATGGCACTAAAGGGAACTACAAAACTCTCTTTTTTTTCTTTTTCTTTTTAAATTTAGAAGATAAAATATACAATAGGTCTTTGAAATTCTAATTGTCAAAATTCCAGGGGATGTTACCTTGTTATGGTTTTATTAATTTAAAGTCAATTAAAAAATTGAAATTCTATTACAGATATTTCTAGCTTTTTGGTTTCTAGCTTTTTGGTTTAGACATTTTGATGTGAGCACTGGAAAAGATTAGGTGAGGTCTCCCTCCTCTATGAAGAGCAAACGGGGAAAGTGTTAAGAAGACATCCTGGAGGAGACCGTGGATGGCAGGAATTATTTTCAATATTTCACTTTGCTGACTCCTGAATCTCAAAAGCCTTTAATATGCCATTGCCACAGTGTGAGGCAATTAAGAGTAGAAAGCAAACTTTCAGTTGTGGCTTGGGAAATTCCAGGTTGTACAGAGGCATTGAGTGGTTAAATGCCAGTAATCATATTATGATAAGCCTCCAGATTCAGATTCTCTAGGTCAAAAACAACAAAACTCTGATTAGTGCCAGGGACAAAGTCAGAGCAAAGTTAAGTTAAATACAGTTGGCCTTCCTTATTGGTGGGCTCCACATCCACAGATAAAACCAACCATGGGTCAGAAATATTCAAAAAATAAAAATTATGCTCTTCTGCACTTGTACAGATTTTTTTCTTGTCATTATTCTCTAAGCGATGCAGTATAACAACAATTTACATAGCATTTACATTGTATTAGGTATTACAAGTAATCCAGAGATGATTTAAAGTATGTGGGAGGATATGCATAGGTTATATGCAAATACTGTGCCATTTATATAAGACCTGAGCATATGCAGATTTTAGTATCTGAGGGAGGTCCTGGAACCAATTCCCTGTGGATACCAAAGGACAAATATACACATTTTTATTTTTAAAAATTTTCTAATTTTGTAAAATTTTTATAGATTTTTGGTACAAGTGCAGTGGTGTTACATGAGCATATTGGGTAGTGGTAAAGTCTGGGCTTTTGGTGTAGCCATCACCCAAATAATGTACATTGTACCCAATAAGTAGTATTTAATCTCTCACCCCCCTCCTATCTTCCCACTTTTCAAAGTCGCCAATGTCTATTATTCCACTCTGTGTACACACTTTTAAAGGAATAGTTTTTAAGTTTTTCTTTTTATTTATCTGTTCCTCCAGAAGATCTAGGTTGTTCCTCATCATAATAAAACAATTGAATAATTGCATAGAACTGGAAAGAGCAGTCTTTAGAGTCAGAAGATGTTTTAGTTCCTAGCTCAGTGGCCAGTTCACTATGATCTCAGACAAGTTAATTCATCTTAGTCTCTGTTTCTTCATCTGTAAAACAAGTTCAGCAATAGCAACCTTTTGTGTTAATAGATGATGGTAATTCAAAAAAAAGAAAGAGGAAGGAAGGAAGGAAGGAATGAAGGAAAGAGAAAGAGAAAGAATGAAGGAAAGAAAGAGAGAGAAAGAAAGAAAGAAAAAGAAAGAAAGAAAGACTTTCTGCCCCTGCTCTTCAAAAAGAAAGAGGCAGGAGACCTCACCTAATCTTTTCCAGGGCTCAAATCAAAATGAATGAAATAATGTCTTTAACATTTCAAGCCCTATCCTGCACATTGGTAGATTAGAAAATTACTAAAAAGTAAGTTAATAGGTTAGAGAATAGCTTAGTAAGTTTTTAAAATCATGTTTATCCTAATACTTAAAGGAGAGTTAGATCAAATTCCATGTCGTTTTGAGTCCAAGCAGCAGAACTGGCTGCCGTCTTCATCTGAAGAACTTATTTTTAAGCTGGATGGATGTTTTGAAAACTAAACTACTGGAGGATCAGAATAGTGAGAAATTAAATCATGGTGTAATTGCTCCCTGCCAGATACATCTTATGCACCTCCCTAGATACATGTGCACCTGCCTGCCTCTTGGGCCTAGACTGATTCCCTGGAAAGCCTGGGCCAGTGTCTTTAGCTTCTTGATTCCTGACACTCCTGGTTGTCTCAGCTGCTCCTAGAGGCCAAGACTGGGCCTCAGCAATTGCCCATTGCCATGGTAGCACCAATATCGGGTCCAGCTTGACCAGATACAGAGATGCAGATGCACCTGAGTGACACAACCTGGAAGCAAAGGGTGCTTTAACCAATAAAAACATTCCGCAGGAGATGGTAAGGAGTCAGCAGATAGATTATTCACTCTTCTTCTCCCTGAAGGATGTTCTGAGATGCAGTGAGTTTACACAGACTCTCCAGAGACGTGCTAACTGACGAACAACCAGCTGGTTTTTCTTATGAAGTTGTTTCTTGTTCTATAATAAACTGCTTTGTATTTGCTTCATGTGTTCGCATCTTCGCTTTCCATTTTCCTCACTCATGCTTCCCTGGGATTGCATACCCAAGTAAAGAATTGGCATGCAAACTTGGCCTCAAGTTCAGTTTTCTGGGACCAAGATGATTGGTACCAGGGGTAACTCTAGAGGGCAGACCTTCTGGATAGGATTCTGGAGTGGGACTCCCCACCTAGCTGAAGTCCACATGGAATATATTGCTGGGGTGCCAATCATACTTGGCATATGGTGGTACTATAATGACTACCAGCATGAGGAGCTGTGTTGGGGGAAAAAGTCACCAATGATTTTGATTATTTGGGGCAATGATAATGACAAGGATTTTAGTCTTAGTCTGCTGTTCATGGTAGCATTAGAGACCTTGCAAATATAAAATTAACCAAAGAAAGAAAATTAAAATTTAATTGAATGGGACTTTTAGCTGTCACGTTAAGTCACATTCTGACAGCTAGAGGCGTCTATGGAACTTTAAAAGGAGAGGGTCATATCTGGCAGCTTCACTGTAGACTATGCTGGACATCTGATTATGATTATGGCAGCAAAGGAGGCCAAATATAGAGTCTTGACAGGCATCCCTTGTCACAGTCAGTGCTTTGACAAGGAAAGATAGGAGGTCCGAGAACTAAGCATACTCGTTTGGATAAGCCTAGAACCTTAAACTCCCAATTTTCCAGAACCTTCTTGGCTGGCAGAAGCAGTCCCTTCCTGTTTGCCAAAGGAAAAGAGTCTCTCCTTGCCTGTAGATCATGCAATCATGCCTCACCTGAGGCAGGTATCGCATAAGATGATGCTTGCTCTGTTCAAGATCTGACTGCACCTCCACAGATGTCTCCAGGCTAACAGCAAGGATCATGTCTCAGCAGGACTTAAACAAAGGAGTACAAACCTTGCTATATAAGCAAGAGTCACACAGCAGAGGAATTGCAGGGACTGGCTAATCATGCCAGCAGGAAACAAGAGAATACAAATGGAAGCAGATCCTACATGCAATTGACCAGGATGTATGGAATATGTCGAACAGGGGAGAGCATATTGGCATGAGGTCCTTACACAGTTCTGTTAAAGGCACTGAAACTGACCAACTGGTTTCCTGGAATGGCTTATTGACGCTTGGACACAATATGGCCTGTGGTGAATGAGGTGGAGATGCCAATAACTCCTTTGGCTTATTGAGGAAGGAATCAGAAAGGTCAGGAGGTAAGAACATTAGATTGGGTTTACCATAGAAAACCTGAGAACCCACCACCTGACTGTGTTCTCTAGGAGACCCCAGGAAACAATGAGAGAACAAGAAATGCCCTGTTGTGAGGTGGCTGGCATTGCTGAGAAGGGTAGTGGTAGCTGATGGCTGGTATTAACAGTAGGAGTTTTTGCTATGCAACTGGGGTACTCACTGACAATAGAGATGATGTGATTCTGGAATGACAAAAGCTAGGTGGTGGGACCTAATCATCAGAGGCCAGGGGACATAATTACAATGAAAGGTCAGGGACCCAAAGGGTATCTTGACTTGTAGGGTGTGTATTGATCCATGTACATAATAGATCTTGGTTTTTACAGGGGTGAGGTAGATAGCCAGCTGACTACAATATCACTCTATTAGAATAATAAACATTTTGAGGGCTGAAGAAGAGAGAGTTTATGCCAGAGAGCACAGAGGAAAATTGTATTTCCTTACCCAATTTCCAGATTAATGTCACTTCACTAACTCAGAGCCCGTTGATTAAAGTCAAGTCTTGTTCTTTAGGGCAGGACCTTGAAATACTATTGCAAATATTCCTCAAAGGGATATCCTTCCTCAAAAGGACCTGTGGCTATCCTTCACCAGAATCTGAAGGTCTAAATATTTAATTGGTATACACACACATATATATATATCACATTATATATGTGTGTGTGTATACACATACATATACACAATATACACACTCAGGTTGTATATGCTGTCAGAAGTCTCACATTGTAAGGGCTTTAGTATATAAAGCATCAAGTAAAAGCCATGAGCTGCCCTCTCTCTAAGCCAGATGATAAATCAGAGGCAATACTATATTCCGTGAGGAATGAAGAGAATAATGCCACTGTTAAAAACCTGAAGTTGCAAGCGTGTTTGTTTAATTAACCCTGACTTCTGTAAAATAAGATGGATTATAGCAGATAGTGATGGGTTACTTAAACATAATCAGATGGCAGCCTCAACCAAAGATGACACAATGGGAACATTTATTTACTGGAGAGGAGCTACACAGCCTTTGTTCCTTTGTATGAGGCTATTGATTTGGTAAATGCTTTCCTCTTGGTCTCATTCAGTTTACTTTTAGATGACAAGGGCCACAGTGTACTTTTACTGTCTTACCTCAGAACTATGCAAACCCTCCTGTGTTCTAATAAAATAGTCTGTAGGGACCTTGACTGTCTTGACCCTACACAGAACATGATGCTGATCCATTATCTTGGTGTTATCAGGTTAACTGGACCTCGCAAGCAAAAAGTTGCAAGTGCTTTAGGTGCCCCAGTAAGTGCATATGTATTAGAGGGTAATATAAACTCTGTGAAGATTCAGGTGCCTGCCATATTGGTGATTTCAGAAGTTTAGTGGTTTTGAGTATGGTGAAACATTTCTTGTAAGGTAAAAGAAAAGTTGTTATATCTCCAATTCCCATTTCTTATAAAGAGACACTCTCCTCAGCAGGCTTCTTTCAATTTTTGAAAAAGCATGTATTATACTTGAGATTATCCAGTGACTAAAAGGGCTTCCAGTTTTGAGTGGAGCCTAGAGTAAGAGAGGAGTCATCATTTTGTCTGTCTCCAGTAAAAAATAGCCAGCAGATGTGATCATGCTGGAGTTGTCTGTGGTAGGGTCTCTGGCTAGTCCCATTGCTTCAGCACAGACCCTCAGGTTCTTGAGAGAGGCCATAACCTTGGTTGCAAAGAATTGTTCTTTGCTTGAAAAACAGGTTCTGGAATTCCACCCGCCCTAATAATGACTGGACAAATAACTATTGGAAACCAAGAGACTGCAATTAAACGTGTCTATTAGACATGATTTTTATTGGGCACATTATATGTTGAATGTGGGACTTTAGAGACCAGACCGGAGTTGAAGACACAAATAAACAACAACCCAAACAGGTGGCCTAGACCCATATGTCACCAATTCATCGCCTTCAGTTTGCACCTATGGACACGTCAGGGGTTCTCTACAACCAACTGGTATGAGAGGAAAGACTTGAACCAGATTTACAAGTGGGTTCTGGTGATATGTTGGAAATGGACTCCTGCTACATTTTAGCTACACTCATTGGTTGCCCTGAAAGGAAATTCCTTTAGTTGGTATAGTATGCTTGGTCAACTACTTTGTATGAGGGAAATGTAGGCAGAGGTACCTAAGTTATGGCTATAGAGTAATGCCCAGTCAAGTTGAATGACTTGGTAGTTTTGTCAGGAAAAATGGCAGATCCATGGCAGGGAGCTCTAGGAAAGAGACATGTGGATGGAAAGACCTACAGGGAGCAGGCCAAAAGCATGAGCGTTTTGGTTTCTCACTCAGTCAACATCCACCAGGGTGCCCATTAAGGGAGCTTTTAAACACCAGGTAGACAGAACGGTTCATCCCATCTACCAAAATCAGCAGCTTTTCTCCTTGGTCATTCCAGAACTTGCCCAATGGACTCATGAAAAATCGCCCTTGGTGGTAGGCAAGGAGGCTATGCATAAGCACAGCAAGGTGGCATGTTACTGTGGCTTCTGTAGCTACCGTCACGAATGCGTGTTCAACTTGACAGGGTCAAGGACCAATGCTAGGCTCTTGAACATGACACCATTCCTTGGGGAGGTCAATTATAGTGGGCCATTTAACTAAAGCTTTAAAACAAGTAATGCCATATATATTTATATAAATGTGTGTTTATGTGATATTTATATAAAGTGAAATATTAAGCCTGAAATGGAAATGATAAACAACAAGTTCAGTATAGTGATTATCTCAGGAAGTGAGGGAAGGGCAGTGGTATTAAGGAGTGTTTCAACTTCATTCATAATTTATTTTTCACATTTAGTGACATATTCACAACTTTTTATTTTATCATTTCTTTTTTCTTTTTGCAGGTATAAAATCTCATATAGAAAAAGAATTGTGAAGGTAATGTTAACTCTAGTTAGTAACACAGGCACTAATTTTACACAATAATAAGGAAGTTCAGTGTGAGAAATGAGGTAAAGTAGAATCATAGAGGCTTCCAGTGGTAGAGCCAGGCTCGCATGTGGATCTTCTTCAACGAAGCCCTGAAGTCTCTCCTTGCAGGACAATCGTGCTCTCAGCTTGCATTCTGTAAAAGATGTGCACCGTAACACAGCATCCTATGAAGCAGGGGTTGGGAAACTTTTTCTGTAAAGGGCCAGATAGTCAATACTTTTGGTTTTGCAAGCCATGTGGTACCTGTTGCTACTACTCAACTCTGCTGTTGTAGTATGAATGCAGCCATACACCATACATAAACAAATGGGCATAGCTGTGTTCAGGACTGATTACAGGATGTGTGGGGCCAGTGCAAAGTGAAAATGTGGGTCCTCTGTTTAATAGTTAAGAACTTCAAAATGGCAACAGCAGTTCATTAAACCAAATGTGGGACCTTCTTTTTTTTTGAGATGTAGTCTTGCTCTGTTGCCCAGGCTAGAGTGCGGTGGTGCAATCTCAGCTCACTGCAACCTCCGCCTCCTGGATTCAAGTGATTCTCGTGCCTCAGCCTCCTGAGTAGCTGGGACTACAGGCGCCTGCCACCACGCCCGGCTAATTTTTTTTTATTTTTAGTAGAGACGGGGCTTCACCATATTGGCCAGGCTGGTCTTGAACTCCTGACCTCGTGATCTGCCCGCCTTGGCCTTCCAAAGTGCTGGGATTATAGGCATGAGCCACCGTGCCTGGCCAAATGTGGGACCTTCTAAGTGTGAGGCCCTCTGTGATGACACAGTTTGCATGCCCATGAGGCCAGTCCTGGCGGTGTCCCAATAAAATCTTATTTTCTCAAATAAGTGAAGAAATGGATTCAACCCAGAGGCATATTTGCTGACCCCTGCTATACAGTATCAAATAACAGCAAGAATCTTTGATTGACAAAGAGGATTCTGAATAGGTGTATGCCTACAATTCCACTGCTCAGCCATTCCTTAATTTTCTCACATTTATACGCCATGGCTCAAAGTCCATATACTGGTCCTTGATTTAGAATAGTCCCTTAGGGAAGGGTAGTCCTGGCCCTAGAGGTTAGCAGACCAACAGCAATAGGCTCTTTTCTAAGTATTCCCAATGCTGCTCTGTATTAGGGACAGGACTAATTGGATAGATGTATATATGAAGGGGAGTTTATTAAGGAGTGTGGACTTACATGATAACAAGGTGAAGTCTCACAATTGGCCATCTGCAAGCTGAGGAGCAAGAAAGCCAGTCTGAGTCCCAAAACCTCAAAAGTAGGGAAGCCGACAGTCTGGCCTTCAATCTGTGGGTCTGTGGCTGAAACCTGAGAGCCCCTGGCAAACCACTGGTGTAAGTCCAAGAGTCCAAAAGCTTAAGAACTTGGGAGTCTGATGTTTGAGGACAGGATGCATCCAGCACAGGAGAAAGATGAGGGCTGGAAGACTTAGCCAGTCTAGTCCTTCCATAATCTTCTGTCTGCTTTATTCTAGCCTTGCTGGCAGTTGATTAGATGGTGCCTACCCAGACTGAGGGTGGTTCTTCCTCTTCCACCTCACTCACTCAAATGTTAATCTTCTTTGGCAACACCCTCACAGACACACCAAGGACCAATATGTTGCATCCTCCAATCTAATCAAATTGACACTCAATATTAACCATCACATGTTCCTACCTGGTTGCTTCTGGGAGGACAAAAGAAGCCTTTTTGTTTTTGTTCATTTTTACTCCAGATAACTTTGTGTTGACTTTCCCTGGAAGTGTCCTTGACTTCTGAAACACCTTCAAAGACCACTTTTGAAATAAACACACAATGATCTTTTCAGAAGCCTGCCGGCCTTTGATTAGCTCTTGCTTACTTTCTAAGAACATGTCTTGTCACTTTTGAGTTTTCAGGGAGGCCTTTGTAGTGTCTGGAATATTATTTTTTGTATGTGTTTTCACTTCCCCAAATCAGGAGTGGGCTCCTGGTGAGTCCCTGAGCTGGGCCTGCTGGTTTCCGTCTCAGCCTGCTTTGGTCTCTCCTGCTGGAGAGACCTCAGCCCTTTCTGATGCTGATCTTTCTCCAAGTGGCTGCAGAATTTTAAAGACTCCATGGTGACATTAGTAGGGCTACTATCTGGAGAAATAATTTGGTCTGTATAATTGGAAAGAACACCTGATGCTTATTCCCATTGCCTATCTTTGGGATTTGCTTTTATATTTGAGGCAAGACATGGATTCCTCTGATGGATTCAATATGATATGAGAACATTGAACTTTTAAAAGCATGTGCTCATGGGAAGCTCCAAGGTACATAGCTTCTGCGAGGCACATAGTTGTTAAGCATAGTTCAGGCCTGGGTTGATCTATCCATGCCTGGGAGAATGACCTCCAACTTGTCTCCTCTCAGACTGATTCTCTTAGAAACTATGGATTCAGGGTAAATTTGGAATGTTATATCTGCTTTGTCTGCAGTGGGGAACTGTGCTTGGCTTGGGGAGTTGTGAGCTGTGAGCTGTGAGCTGGCCAGCTCACGTCTGTGAGACTAGAAAGATTGCTGAGAAACAGCATGCAGTCCTTTTGCATCAAGGTCACTCCCACACAGCTTGGTCCTTGTCCAGGACAGTGGCACCTGTGCCATGCCAGTGAGGAGGTAAAGGTAGTTGCTCAGCCTCCTGATGAGTTGAGTACTTGCCGCATCTCTTGTCTGGTGTCCTTGAATTACCCTGTCAGTCTAGCATTAGATTAAAGCCTATTGTGTCTCCTAGGTCTGATAGCCAACCTGAACTCATAATAACCACTGTGGTGGTAGATTTAACACTGACCACCTTTAGAACCAGCACAGCATTCTGGTTAAGCACTTGAACTTTGAGTCTGATGACCTGAGTTTGAAAACCGACTCCATCACTTACTTGCTCTATCTCACTGGAGAGGTTATTTTACTTTTGACCCAGTCTCCTCATTTGTAAACTGGGAGTGGATAGAAGGGGTTAATAGATGATGGATCATAGAGCAATGACTAGCACAGAATGGGGTAGATGGAGCTGCTTAGTGAGTATAAGTTACTACAGTTACTACTGGGAATAGCCTGTTTCATATGTGAGGTTTCTTGTCAAGAATATCTTCATCATTGTCACATATAAATGCAAGTTTGGATTGATACAGTAGTCTTTATTCATTCATTCATTTCTCTTAACAAATATCTAATAATAGTATTCTATATATATATTTTTTTCTCCTTCCAGGCCTTTGTTTTTATGTATTCTATATTTTCATGCTGATTTCTGTATTATAGTTGTCCTAGAACTCAGTGAATCACTTAATTTTTCCCTCCATATCTATTGAGGTATCATTGACAAATAAAAATTGTATCCATTTAAGGTGTACAATACAATGTTGCATTTTAACTTTCAATATCTACTCTTTTTTAATTTCTGGAATATTTTCTCCACTGATACGTTTTGATAATGATTCTATTCCAACTGACATATGATAATTGAAATATTCAAGAATTTAGCAATTCCTCTTAATATTTATCTTTCTTCATTTTCTTTTTTCTCTCATAATTCTTTTCTCTTTTTTTAGAGACAGGGTCTCTCGCTGTGTTACTGAGGCTGCTCTTGAACTCCTGGGCACCAGCAATCCTCCCATCTTAGCGTCCTGAGTACCTGGGACTATGGCGGCGCACCCCCATGCCTGGCTTAATTTCTTTATTATTCTGTTTGTTTGAGTTGATATTCTATTCTAATAACCTGAACTTCTGCAGCTCTCTTATCACTTCTAATTTTTCTTCTTTTTTTTTTTTTTTTTGAGATAGAGTCTCACTCTGTTGCCCAGGCTGGAGTGCAGTGGCACGATCTCGGCTTACTGCAACCTCCAGCTCACTGCAATCTCCGCCTCCCGGGTTCAAGTGATTCTCCAGCCTCAGCCTCCCGAATAGCTGGGATTATAGGCATGTGTCATCACGCCTGGCTAATTTTTGTATTTTTAGTATAGACAGGGTTTCACCATTTTGGCCAGGCCGATCTCAAACTCCTGACATCAAGTGATCCACCCACCTCAACCTCCCAAAGTGCTAGGATTACAGGCATGAGCCACCACACCTGGCCTATCACTTCTAATTCTTATTTGTTCTCCTGGGGAAATAGTTTTTTATTCTTTTTGTTTTATGGTTGCAAAGCCCCTTTTGGTGATCTAATAATGCATGATAGTGTACAACAACTTTCTTTTTAACCCTGATATTTGATACAAGATATATTTCAAGTGTTAGGGTTATCTGAGACCCTTTCCTGCCTTTTTAAATCAGAGTTGTTAAACTTTCTGATTAGAATAAGTCTTTTTATTTCTGTTTACTTGTGGTTTTTGGTGGATATTTTCTACATTATCAGGGAAGGGGTGATGGGGATGTTAATGTACGTGCCATTCTCCTCGTTTAGTCAATTGCAGGCTTCCCAACTTTGATAGTGCAATTCCAGCTGTCTGGAAATAATAAGCATATTGGAGGGAGGTTCCTGACAGAGTGCTTCTCCTGAACATGGGTCTGAGAATCACACCATGTGGAGATGGTCCCACAGTTTTTCCAAACTACTCAAACCTCATTAGAAGTAGAAGTTGATCAGTGAGGGTGAAGTATCCTTGCAGGCTCTGGCAGAGGGAGCCAGAGGTTGAACATTAGGCTGGTTGGGGGCACCTTACTCATGCAGGGACTGTAAAGGCTATCAGGTTATATGCATGATTAACACAAGTGCCTGCAAGACTGCTTTGCTTGATGTGGAGGCAGAAACACTGCAGCACAGCTGCCTGGGTCAGACTGGGAATCCAAGGGAATAGAACCAATATCCAAACAAACACTCAGCAAGAGCACAAAGAAATAGCCTTGAATTCCAGAGGGAACATGCAGTGCCATGACAAGGCACATTTGCAAGTCAATCTGTGAGCTGGGTTAGAGATGTTATTACATTTGTACTCCCTAGACACTCTGGATACAGCAGAGGTAAATTTTTTCTGGCTGCTACTTGGAAGCTCTGGGTTTTCCTGCAGTGGACAGCTTCTTGCTCTTTGAGGATTTTTAATTTGAGTACAGACTGGGCTGAGAGTGGAGAGACAGGACTCACTCAGAATTACTCACAGAGGTAAGACAGGTTTCCTTTGAGTTTGTAGGACCACATCATGAGAGGAACAGGGCAGAGGGGATCATGCACTGCATATTTGCCTTCCTTTCAAGGTGCATGAGGGTGGCAGCCACTTTACATTTGTAAGTGATGGGAGGAAAGACATGCACTTTAGAGATGAAAAAGCAGGCTTGCTGAATAGGTTCTCCAACCCTGTGATCCAGAAGGAGTGGTATCATCAGTGTCCTCTGTCCTTGTTCCACTGGAAAGCTGTAAGTGGTAGCCATGTCAGAAGTCTGACATGATCAAGGGTTAGCACAACTGCATCGTCTGAGTGCTTCTTCAACCAAGCAGGCACAGAGCTGTCTGCTAGGATAATGGGAATGGGGATGGAAAGGGATGGCATGGAAGCAGCACTTGGGGACATGTGGGCAGCAACGGGAAAGGCCTGAGAAGCTAGCTTGGCATCCATGCTTAGCTTGTCTTTAAGAAGGGCTAAAGGGACTCAGGATTGTCTGGGGAGGATACTCACACCCTTCTTCTAGAGTGCACCTAGAAGAGGAAGATGGACACATGGCTAGTCATGCCAGGGCATAATGGGAGAACTTCTGGACAATAGGCTTGGAAGGTAGAAATAGGAAAAGCAGCAGAAATGAAGTTGTGATCAGCCTTTCTACATCCTCTGGAAGCATTTGCCTGGACCCTTCTTGTCCCCTCTTCTCAGTATGCTGAGCAGAGTTTTGCAGAGAATGTCATCAAATCATCATCAAAACAATCCCAATAGTGTCAGAACACTCCACCATTTCCATTAATAGACATGTTTATGCATACGTGGCAAATACATTTTAAGATACGGAGACAAGATTTTAAAGGCATGAGAGAATAAGACAGTTTTGTTCTCCTCTTTAGATCTAGCTCTGTTTCATGTAGTGAAAAACAGGTGAGAAGCAATATCAGAATACCTAACAATAAAACATGCAATAATGGTATCAACAATAAGAGCTCACATACGCACACACACACACACACCCACTTTGTCTGTATGAATTTGTCTATTTCAGGTATCTCATATAAGTGGAATCATACAGTATTTGTATTTTTGTGACTGGATTATTTAATGTTGTAGCATGTGCCAGAATTTCCTTCCTTTTTAAAGGACAATAATGTTTTCCATTGTATGTATCTAGCACATTATCTTTATCGGTCAGTTGATGGATATGTGGGTTGCTGCCACCTTTTGGCTGTTGTGAGTAACTGTGCTATAAACATGGATGCACTAATGTCTGTTTGAGTTTCTGCTTTCAAAACTTCGGGGTGTATACCCAGAAGTGGAATTGCTGTATCATATGGTGATTCTTTTAATTCTTTGAGGAACTACCATAATATTTTCCACAATGGCTGCATCATTTTTACATTCCCACCAGCAGTGCCCAAGGATTCCAATTTCTCCACATCCTCAACAAACTGAAATGGGAATTTCGAAGGTTACTAACAGCAACTGAGATATATTTGCCCCTTGATTTAGTGGAAAGAAAAGGAAGTAAGCAGATGCATTACGTGTATCCTGACAAGTCCTGCTGTATAAAAGCCTGGAGTGAGTGAACTGTTTCCCTGAAGAACCTTGCCAATGAGCCTAGGAAGTTTTTGAGTCAAAGGAAGAGGGAACGTGAACTTGAGTGGGAAGACCATGGTACTGGCCCTGCTTGGTGCTATGCACAATGTGACACTGCATAGTCACTTCTCTCTCTGGGCCTCTGTCTCCTCAGTGGTAAATAATAGGGTTCAGTCTGAAGGATCCCTTCCTACTTGGAGAATGCATGTTGTCCCTGTGAGAGACTGAGAGCTGGGATCTCTTGAGAATTGGGTTTGGACACTGGCTTGAAGACTAGAGACCATCTGAGTCCAATGGCAGCTGTCAGAGCTGCCTGTGAGACCACACAGAGCAAGGGGCAATGGCAGATGGGGGACAGATGGGCATACACCTTCTAAGGGAAGCAGCTGCTTCTTTGATCTGACTGACTGCTGCCTTGTAGGAATGTTAGCCCAACATGGCCAGATCTGATTTTTCAAGAAAGTCCAGACATCCATATTTTTTAAATGAAAATGTTCAATTAGTAAGTGTTGGCAGTTAATTCAAAACTGAAAAAATAAAACCACTGTGAGAGTTACACAAAATACTCTCAGGCAAGATTTGGCCAGCAGATCATTGTTTGTACCTCCTGATCCCCAGTAGTGGACTACAGATGCTGGTCTGGGGACCCAGGCAGAACTGTGTAGAGACTTCACTGACCTCAGATGTTATTCACAGACAAGTCTGTGGCTCCTGCCCGAGCTCCAAATGGTGCAGCTCACAGAAGCAGTGGATGTGTAGTGGTCTCCCAGCACCACCCCGCTACCCTTTTTCCTTCTTTGACAGGAGAAGCTGGAAGACATGGCCAGCCACATGGAGGCTCTGGTTTCTTGGCATAGTTGAGCTTCCTCAG
Organism: Pongo pygmaeus; assembly: GCF_028885625.2. NCBI lineage: Eukaryota > Metazoa > Chordata > Mammalia > Primates > Hominidae > Pongo > Pongo pygmaeus. The sequence goes on from NC_072381.2 coordinate 58,593,688, forward strand.
AATATTTCAAATCGAGCAAAATAGCATGTGTGTTTCCTCAATTTTGACGCTGTGTACATTGATTTTTTTGGTCAATATACCCAAGTGTTTTGACAACGGCTATGATGAAATCAAAATGCTGGCCCAAATTGACATTCCAGTGCCACTTCCTGCTACATCATTGAACACAATCCCCAGATGGACAAATCCATTAGCATTTGCTTGATATGTACATCTTCTGTGTCTTTGTTTTTAACATCCTGTCTCTTTTTCTTTTCAGTGTGTCACATTAGCAACATCTATAGCTGAATGTTTTTTTTCAACCCAACCAATGAGTTAATGGGGGAAATAAAGCCAGTCAAAAAACTGTATTATGATTTCCAAAGTTTAGTCTCATTCTGCCACCTTGTTTTTTCTGTCTGTCATTTTTTCTTCTGCTCCCTTTCAATCCCCCTGACTTGATCAAGTGTTCTTTGCCTCATTTTCCCCATTTTGGAGCTGTGTCCTTCAGAATCTTTAACTCCCCGACAATCCCTCCCTAACATGACGTTTTTCTTCCTTCTCTTCCTAGTCTCATATTTCATTTGAGATTACCCAGGATTTCAGTTTCATACAGTTATTTGTTAACTCTTTTTTCCCCACATTTTGGATCAATGGTTATTTATACTTAACTACAAGTTTTAGTGATTCGTTTTCATTTATTTCTTATATTTCACATAATTTTTTAAATTTGTCTTCATATTTCTAGTATATACTCAATTCTTTCAGAGATATTCTGTGAGGAGATAACATTTATGGATCCTTGCCTGTCCAGATATACCTATGTTTTACTTCTTTCTTCAATATTAGTTTGGCTGGATATAGAATTTTAGGTTCAAAATAACTTTCCTCAGAATTTTGAAGATTTGCCTGTTTATTCCTGTTTGTTACTATTTTCTTTTTGGTATAAAATGCTTCCAATGAGAAATCTAATGCCAGTCTGATTTTCATTCCACTCTGGGTGAGTTTGAAAAAATTTGTGGAATTTTTTGAGGAATTTATATTTATTTATATATGTAAATAAATACATATATTTATATCTATATCTAAATATCTGAAATATGACCATTGTGTTCTAGGTGTGTGTGTTTTCTTTCCAAACTGCTTAGTCTTCGGTGAGCAACTTTAATATGAATATAATCTTTCTTCAATTACGAGAACTTTTCTTTTTATTTCTTTGGTTGCTTCACAGTCCCCACTTGCCCCGCCAATTCTCTCTAAATGCTATTTCTGAAACTCATAGGTATAATCTTCTGGTTTCAACCCCACATGCCCCTTATTTTCCATTTTTTTCTTGTAGTTTTTCCACATGAGAAACTACTGCAAAATTTAGCGGCTTAAAATGACAACAATTTATTATGACTCATGATTCTGAGTCTGCCTTGGCTGTTTCTGCTCTATGTCACCTTGGCTGGGCTCCTTCCGGCACCTGCGTTCAGCTGGGAGCTCAGCTGGGGCACCAAGTTTCCCTTTCCTGTTGCTTCTTTCTCCACACAATGTCATCCTTCAGAGCCTCTCCACGTGGTCCTTTTCTCCAAGAGGGTTGCTTGAATTTCCTTACAGCAGGGCAACTGGGTTTTGAGAGAGGGCATTCCAAGAGTTGAAGCCTCTGCATCAACCCTGCTAATGTTCCATTAGCCAAAGCAAGTGACACGGCCAAGCCCAAATTGGGAGGTTATTCTGCAAGGATGTAAAAGCTGAGAAATTGGTTTTTTTTTTTTTTTTTTTTTTTTGAGACTAACAATGTAATAGTCAACCAAAGTTGAGGTGCTAGTGGCTCATCTTTTGAATGAAAGATTTTTACTCTCTCCTAGGAGGCTAAATTCCTACCGGGGACATGCCCAGCTTCTCTTAGAGACCTCATTCTCTGGTCCAGTCTTTGGGGGCTGGGTGCTCACCTTCTTAGCTGCCCTGCCTTCAGCTTCCCAATCAATCTTCCTGTTGAGTGCTTTGCAGTTCTTTTGCTCTTCTGCTGTCTTTTGTTTCTTAGACTCACAGTATCCCAGTCTTTACCTGCTTAGTTTTAGGCACCAGTGTCCTTTTTCTTAGCTGTACCCATCTTAATCTTCTGCCCTCCTTTTCTTTCCTACTGGAGACGTGATGCTGCTCTTTGAGAAATACAAATTGGGTTTTCTGCCAGAAATAGGTTTACCTTTATCTCTTTTTCCCTAAAAGGTGTGTCGCTAAGTCTTTGTGATTTAAATAATCATGTTTAAATTACATTTAGCAAATATTTGCTGAATGGCCCAATTAATGTGGAAGAATTTCTTGGTTGGGCTTAATGAAGTCTGTTATTGCAAGCATTAGTGATGAGAGCACCCTGGGAGGTCACCTAGACTCTTTTTTTTTTTTTTTTTTTTTTTTTTATCAAGGCAATGAAAAGATTTTATTAGGCTGATGAACTGCTCAGAGAAACAGCCCCAAGCATGTAAATTTTCTTCCCAATGTTGCTGTCATTGAACTGAAGTTTCTGTTGACCAGAGGAAGGATTGGCTGAAAGTAAAATTAACAAAGCAAAATGAAGCTACAGCATCACCTACATGTTTTTCCATTTAGGTGAGTAGATTATTCTACAGAACAATTATTCTAAAGAATAAATCAGGCTGCATCCAAGGATGACCAATCATGCCATCTCTAATGCCAATTATCTCTTTAAAAAAAACACTTAAAATCCATTTCACCAATCCCAAACCTACCTTTGAAATGCACAAGGTAATTTATTCTGTTCCAGTGCAGAGCACATGGACAAATTCCTTCACAGGTATCAGAAGAGAATTTGATCCTTGTTCAGTCTCAGCTCCACGTACCACAGAGTCAGAAAGCAACAAGTTCACAGACTGAACCATGTATACCAATGAGAATGCATACTGAACTTTCCGAAAGTAGACAAAATGGCAGAAGAAAACGCATTTACACTCCCGGAGCCTAAAGCATCCAACCAATAAAATTTTGTTAAAATCTCACATTTACTCTTTTCTTTTCTTATTTTTTTTTTTTCTTCTTTTATTATTATTTATTATTATTAAACTTAAGGTTTTATGGTACATGTGCGCAATGTGCAGGTAAGTTACATATGTATACATGTGCCATGCTGGTGCGCTGCACCCACCAACTCGTCATCTAGCATTAGGTATATCTCCCAGTGCTATCCCTCCCCCCTCCCCCCACCCCACAACAGTCCCCAGAGTGTGATGTTCCCCTTCCTGTGTCCATGTGTTCTCATTGTTCAATTCCCACCTATGAGTGAGAATATGCGGTGTTTGGTTTTTTGTTCTTGCGATAGTTTACTGAGAATGATGATTTCCAATTTCATCCATGTCCCTACAAAGGACGTGAACTCATCATTTTTTATGGCTGCATAGTATTCCATGGTGTATATGTGCCACATTTTCTTAATCCAGTCTATCATTGTTGGACATTTGGGTTGGTTCCAAGTCTTTGCTATTGTGAATAATGCCGCAATAAACATACGTGTGCATGTGTCTTTATAGCAGCATGATTTATAGTCCTTTGGGTATATACCCAGTAATGGGATGGCTGGGTCGAATGGAATTTCTAGTTCTAGATCCCTGAGGAATCGCCACACTGACTTCCACAAGGGTTGAATTAGTTTACAGTCCCACCAACAGTGTAAAAGTGTTCCTATTTCTCCACATCCTCTCCAGCACCTGTGGTTTCCTGACTTTTTAATGATTGCCATTCTAACTGGTGTGAGATGGTATCTCATTGTGGTTTTGATTTGCATTTCTCTGATGGCCAGTGATGGTGAGCATTTTTTCATGTGTTTTTTGGCTGCATAAATGTCTTCTTTTGAGAAGTGTCTGTTCATGTCCTTCGCCCACTTTTTGATGGGGTTGTTTGTTTTTTTCTTGTAAATTTGTTGGAGTTCATTGTAGATTCTGGATATTAGCCCTTTGTCAGATGAGTAGGTTGCGAAAATTTTCTCCCATTTTGTAGGTTGCCTGTTCACTCTGATGGTAGTTTCTTTTGCTGTGCAGAAGCTCTTGAGTTTAATTAGATCCCATTTGTCAATTTTGGCTTTTGTTGCCATTGCTTTTGGTGTTTTAGACATGAAGTCCTTGCCCATGCCTATGTCCTGAATGGTAATGCCTAGGTTTTCTTCTAGGGTTTTTATGGTTTTAGGTCTAACATTTAAGTCTTTAATCCATCTTGAATTGATTTTTGTATAAGGTGTAAGGAAGGGATCCAGTTTCAGCTTTCTACATATGGCTAGCCGGTTTTCCCAGCACCATTTATTAAATAGGGAATCCTTTCCCCATTTCTTGTTTTTGTCAGGTTTGTCAAAGATCAAATACTTGTAGATATGTGGCATTATTTCTGACGGCTCTGTTCTGTTCCATTGATCTATATCTCTGTTTTGGTACCAGTACCATGCTGTTTTGGTTACTGTGGCCTTGTAGTATAGTTTGAAGTCAGGTAGTGTGATGCCTCCAGCTTTGTTCTTTTGGCTTAGGATTGACTTGGTGATGCGGGCTCTTTTTTGGTTCCATATGAACTTTAAAGTAGTTTTTTCCAATTCTGTGAAGAAAGTCATTGGTAGCTTGATGGGGATGGCATTGAATCTGTAAATTACCTTGGGAAGGATGGCCATTTTCATGATATTGATTCTTCCTACCCATGAGCATGGAATGTTCTTCCATTTGTTTGTATCCTCTTTTATTTCCTTGAGCAGTGGTTTGTAGTTCTCCTTGAAGAGGTCTTTCACATCCCTTGTAAGTTGGATTCCTAGGTATTTTATTCTCTTTGAAGCAATTGTGAATGGGAGTTCACTGATGATTTGGCTCTCTGTTTGTCTGTTATTGGTGTATAAGAATGCTTGTGATTTTTGCACATTGATTTTGTATCCTGAGACTTTGCTGAAGTTGCTTATCAGCTTAAGGAGATTTTGGGCTGAGACAATGGGGTTTTCTAGATATACTATCATGTCATCTGCAAACAGGGACAATTTGACTTCCTCTTTTCCTAATTGAATACCCTTTATTTCCTTCTCCTGCCTAATTGCCCTGGCCAGAACTTCCAACACTATGTTGAATAGAAGTGGTGAGAGAGGGCATCCCTGTCTTGTGCCAGTTTTCAAAGGGAATGCTTCCAGTTTTTGCCCATTCAGTATGATATTGGCTGTGGGTTTGTCATAAATAGCTCTTATTATTTTGAGATACGTCCCATCAATTCCTAATTTATTGAGAGTTTTTAGCATGAAGGGTTGTTGAATTTTGTCAAAGGCCTTTTCTGCATCTATTGAGATAATCATGTGGTTTTTGTCTTTGGTTCTGTTTATATGCTGGATTACATTTATTGATTTGCGTATATTGAACCAGCCTTGCATCCCAGGGATGAAGCCCACTTGATCATGGTGGATAAGCTTTTTGATGTGCTGCTGGATTCTGTTTGCCAGTATTTTATTGAGGATTTTTGCATCAATGTTCATCAAGGATATTGGTCTAAAATTCTCTTTTTTTGTTGTGTCTCTGCCAGGCTTTGGTATCAGGATGATGCTGGCCTCATAAAATGAGTTAGGGAGGATTCCCTCTTTTTCTATTGATTGGAATAGTTTCAGAAGGAATGGTACCAGCTCCTCCTTGTACCTCTGGTAGAATTCGGCTGTGAATCCATCTGGACCTGGACTTTTTTTGGTTGGTAAGCTATTGATTATTGCCACAATTTCAGCTCCTGTTATTGGTCTATTCAGAGATTCAACTTCTTCCTGGTTTAGTCTTGGGAGGGTGTATGTGTTGAGGAATTTATCCATTTCTTCTAGATTTTCTAGTTTATTTGCATAGAGGTGTTTGTAATATTCTCTGATGGTAGTTTGTATTTCTGTGGGATCGGTGGTGATATCCCCTTTATCATTTTTTATTGCATCTATTTGATTCTTCTCTCTTTTTTTCTTTATTAATCTTGCTAGCGGTCTATCAATTTTGTTGATCCTTTCAAAAAACCAGCTCCTGGATTCATTTATTTTTTGAAGGGTTTTTTGTGTCTCTATTTCCTTCAGTTCTGCTCTGATTTTAGTTATTTCTTCCCTTCTGCTAGCTTTTGAATGTGTTTGCTCTTGCTTTTCTAGTTCTTTTAATTGTGATGTTAGGGTGTCAATTTTGGATCTTTCCTGCTTTCTCTTGTGGGCATTTAGTGCTATAAATTTCCCTCTACACACTGCTTTGAATGCATCCCAGAGATTCTGGTATGTTGTGTCTTGGTTCTCGTTGGTTTCAAAGAACATCTTTATTTCTGCCTTCATTTGGTTATGTACCCAGTAGTCATTCAGGAGCAGGTTGTTCAGTTTCCACGTAGTTGAGCGGTTTTGAGTGAGATTCTTAATCCTGAGTTCTAGCTTGATTGCACTGTGATCTGAGAGACAGTTTGTTACAATTTCTGTTCTTTTACATTTATTGAGGAGAGCTTTACTTCCAAGTATATGGTCAATTTTGGAATAGGTGTGGTGTGGTGCTGAAAAAAATGTATATTCTGTTGATTTGGGGTGGAGAGTTCTGTAGATGTCTATTAGGTCCGCTTGGTGCAGAGCTGAGTTCAATTCCTGGGTATCCTTGTTGACTTTCTGTCTCGTTGATCTGTCTAATGTTGATAGTGGGGTGTTAAAGTCTCCCATTATTAATGTGTGGGAGTCTAAGTCTCTTTGTAGGTCACTCAGGACTTGCTTTATGAATCTGGGTGCTCCTGTATTGGGTGCATATATATTTAGGATAGTTAGCTCTTCTTGTTGAATTAATCCCTTTACCATTATGTAATGGCCTTCTTTGTCTCTTTTGATCTTTGTTGGTTGAAAGTCTGTTTTATCAGAGACTAGGATTGCAACCCCTGCCTTTTTTTGTTTTCCATTTGCTTGGTAGATCTTCCTCCATCCTTTTATTTTGAGCCTATGTGTGTCTCTGCACGTGAGATGGGTTTCCTGAATACAGCACACTGATGGGTCTTGAGTCTTTATCCAGTTTGCCAGTCTGTGTCTTTTAATTGGAGCATTTAGTCCATTTACATTTAAAGTTAATATTGTTATGTGTGAATTTGATCCTGTCATTATGATGTTAGCTGGATATTTTGCTCGTTAGTTGATGCAGTCTCTTCCTAGTCTCGATGTTCTTTACATTTCGGTATGATTTTGCAGTGGCTGGTACCGGTTGTGCCTTTCCATGTTTAGCGCTTCCTTCAGGAGCTCTTTTAGGGCAGGCCTGGTGGTGACAAAATCTCTCAGCATTTGCTTGTCTGTAAAGTATTTTATTTCTCCTTCACTTATGAAGCTTAGTTTGGCAGGATATGAAATTCTGGGTTGAAAATTCTTTTCTTTAAGAATGTTGAATATTGGCCCCCACTCTCTTCTGGCTTGTAGGGTTTCTGCCGAGAGATCCGCTGTTAGTCTGATGGGCTTCCCTTTGATGGTAACCCGACCTTTCTCTCTGGCTGCCCTTAACATTTTTTCCTTCATTTCAACTTTGGTGAATCTGACAATTATGTGTCTTGGAGTTGCTCTTCTCGAGGAGTATCTTTGTGGCGTTCTCTGTATTTCCTGAATCTGAATATTGGCCTGCCTTGCTAGATTGGGGAAGTTCTCCTGGATAATATCCTGCAGAGTGTTTTCCAACTTGTTTCCATTCTCCCCGTCACTTTCAGGTACACCAATCAGACGTAGATTTGGTCTTTTCACATAGTCCCACATTTCTTGGAGGCTTTGCTCGTTTCTTTTTATTCTTTTTTCTCTAAACTTCCCTTCTCGCTTCATTTCATTCATTTCATCTTCCAGGGCTGATACCCTTTCTTCCATTTGATCGCATCGGCTCCTGAGGCTTCTGCATTCTTCACGTAGTTCTCGAGCCTTGGTTTTCAGCTCCATCAGCTCCTTTAAGCACTTCTCTGTATTGGTTATTCTAGTTATACATTCTTCTAAATTTTTTTCAAAGTTTTCAACTTCTTTGCCTTTGGTTTGAATATCCTCCCGTAGCTCGGAGTAATTTGATCATCTGAAGCCTTCTTCTCTCAGCTCGTCAAAGTCATTCTCTGTCCAGCTTTGTTCCGTTGCTGGTGAGGAACTGCGTTCCTTTGGAGGAGGAGAGGTACTCTGGTTTTTAGAGTTTCCAGTTTTTCTGCTCTGTTTTTTCCCCATCTTTGTGGTTTTAACTACTTTTGGTCTTTGATGATGGTGATGTACAGATGGGTTTTTGGTGTGGATGTCCTTTCTGTTAGTTTTCCTTCTAACAGACAGGACCCTCAGCTGCAGGTCTGTTGGAGTACCTGGCCGGCCGTGTGAGGTGTCAGTCTGCCCCTGCTGGGGGGTGCCTCCCAGTTAGGCTGCTCGGGGGTCAGGGGTCAGGGACCCACTTGAGGAGGCAGTCAGCCCGTTCTCAGATCTCCAGCTGTGTGCTGGGAGAACCACTGCTCTCCTCACAGCTGTCAGACAGGGACATTTAAGTCTGCAGAGGTTACTGCTGTCTTTTTGTTTGTCTGTGTCCTGCCCCCAGAGGTGGAGCCTACAGAGGCAGGCAGGCCTCCTTGAGCTGTGGTGGGCTCCACCCAGTTCAAGTTTCCAGGCTGCTTTGTTTACCTAAGCGAGCCTGGGCAATGGCGGGCGCCCCTCCCCCAGCCTCGCTGCCGACTTGCTGTTTGATCTCAGACTGCTGTGCTAGCAATCAGCGAGACTCCGTGGGCGTAGGACCCTCTGAGCCAGGTGCGGGCTATACTCTCCTGGGGCACCGTTTCCTAAGCCCGTCGGAAAAGCACAGTATTCGGGTGGGAGTGGCCCGATTTTCCAGGTGCGGTCTGTCACCCCTGGAAGGGGAACTCCCTGACCCCTTGCGCTTCCCGAGTGAGGCAATGCCTCGCCCCTGCTTCGGCTGGCACACAGTGCGCTCACCCACTGACCTGCGCCCACTGTCTGGCACTCCCTAGTGAGATGAACACGGTACCTCAGATGGAAATGCAGAAATCACCCGTCTTCTGCGTCGCTCGCGCTGGGAGCTGTAGACCGGAGCTGTTCCTATTCGGCCATCTTGGCTCCTCCCCCCTAGACTCTTAAACATTGCTTAAATCCATCAGTGGCTTCTCATGGCACTTACGATGAAGTCCAGCTTTCTTGGTATTTCACAACTGACCTTTTCTGGTGTATAAAGTGCTTAATTCCAAGGCCCCATCTCCTACTCTCACTGATTTCCTCTTTCATGTCCCACTGATCTTTATTCAGATCTTCAAATGTGTCACTGTCTTTCAATTCTGGCCTTCTGTACACGGAACACTTTCTACCCGGAAAGGTCTCCTCTCTTCAGTAGCTAGTTAACTATAACACATCCTTTAGATCCAGTGTTTCTGAAACATCAGCGACGACTCCTCCACATTGCCAATGCTGGGTTCAAATCCTCTCCAATAGGCTGTAAAATCCTCCTGTTGGAGCACTTATCATACTGCATTGTAATTGCCTATGTCTTGTCTGGCTCACCAAACTGGCTATACATTCTAGGAGGTCAGAAACTGTGCCGGGTGTCCAGCCTGTAGCGCATTATTGAATACCCTGTCTATTACTGTGCCTGGCACATGGAAGACATGTGGGAACTATTTTTTGAATGAATGATTGCATTAATGTGCTTCAAGTGACTTTTACAAAATTTGGAGAAAATTTTGCATTATTAGCCTACAATTAAGCATCATGAGGAACCTCTGTAATGCCTTCATATACACCAGTTTCCCCTTACCCATGGTTTTGGTTTCCACAGTTTCAGTTACTCAGGTTACAGTACAATAAGATATTGAGAGAGAGAGAAAGAGTGCACATTCACATAACTTTTATTACAGTGTATAGTTATAATGGTTCTACTTTATTATTAGTTATTGTTGCTACTCTCCATCTGTGCCTAATTAGTAAAATAAATGCAATCATAAGTATGTATAGGAAAAAACAAAGGGTTTGGTATTATCTGCAGCTTCAGGCATCCACTGGAAGTCTTGGAATCTACCCCCCAAAGATAAAGGGGGACTACTGTACTAGGGTTTGAAAAAAATTTCCAATTGAAACAGAGTTCTGTTATTAAAAGAGTTTGAAAATCCTGGCCTGGGATCATGCTTTCATTTCACAGATATGGAATGGATTCCAGTACAGGAGTGACTTACAAAGTCTCACATCCTCATGAATGGCAGAGTTGAAGCTAAGCCATCATGCTGGCTCTTCTGTGACAGAGTCTTTTTGATGGGCTGGGTAGCATCACTACCCCATCTGATGCCCCCTTTCCTGAGATGCAGCCTTCAATATTCAGCCCTTAGCCCTCAAGGTGGTACCCACGCAACCCCCATTCCTCCCTGACCCAAGCAGGAATGAAGACTGTCTCCGAAAATGTTCTTTTATCAGTGCTATTTTTTAGGATGCCTGATCACAAAATCTTAATGGGTCTTGTCCAGAAAAAGCTCAGCACGCCTACCAATTTCATGTTAGTACTTTGAAGAAGGCTTGATCTCTCTGTAGTGGATTCCAAAGCCCTTGCTTTGAGGGTATCAGACATCTCATGAATATCCCACCACAGATAAAGAGAGGCAGGAAGCATAGTTTTTCTCATCCTGTTTTATAGTTAAGGAAACTGAGACTAGAGGGGTGATGTGAGCTGCTCAAAACAGGACACAGACAATGAAGAGAAGAATCAGGAAAGAACAGGTACACATTAGCATCCTTCCTGGGGATTGCACTGCTGTTAACTGATCAGCTTAACAAGTACCTGATGTTCCTCTTCACAAGAGGTGAACTACAACACAAATCAGCACAATATAAAAAGTGTTTGTTTTTTGGAGGAGGATGTTAAATGGGCCTTCCCCATTTTTGACATGCAGTGGGAGATATTGTGGGTGCTGTGCTGGGGTGCACCACTCAGGCTCCCTTCAGGACCAAGGCAATCAGTCCCCCAGCTTCCTTCACAGCAGCATCCTTCTCTGGGGACTCCTTTGGATGGAGGGAGCTTCCTTGTTCAAGTTTATGTCTCCTCCCTGTGGACAGCCTGCAGCCAGGGCTGGTGGATGCAGGTGTACAGAGACCTGTTTCTGTGGCCTTTGTGTGGGAAAAATCCAGTTTGAGAGCTCTTTGGGAGATCAGCTGAAAGATGATGCAACTGCACAGAAATATGATTCTCCCTTTGCCCAATCCTGTTCTTTCACTTTTTTTCTAAAATTTAATTCACTTTTAAAAATTGTACATATTTATAATGTACAACATGTTGATATGATGTATGTATACATTGTGGAATGACTAAATCAAGCAAATCAACATATGCACACACTTATCTTTCTTTGTAGTGGAAATATTTAAATTCTACTCCACAATTTGCAAATATACAATATGTTGTGGCCAGGCAGTATGGCATAAACCTATAATCCCAGCACTTTGAGAGGCTGAGGCAGAAGGATCACTTGAGCCTAGAAGTTTGAGACCAGCTTGGGCAACACAGTGAGATCCATCTCTACAAAATATGCAGTACAATGTTATTAACTATAATCACCATGTTGTACCAAAGATCTGAACTTATACTTCCCGTCTAACTGAAATTTTGTATCCTTTGACCAACATCTCCCCATTCTTCCCCTCCTTTTTTAGAATCCAAATATAAGTGAGATTATGCAGTATTTGTCTTTCTGTGGCTGGCTTATTTCACTTAGAATACTGACCTGACCTCCAGGTTTACCCATGTTGTTGCAGATGACAGGATTTCCTTCTTTTTTAAGGCCAAATTGTAATCTGTTGTGTATAATACCACATTTTCTTTACCCATTTATCCATTGATGGACACTTAGGTTGATTCTATATCTTGGCTATTGTGAATAATGCTGCAGTGAACACGGAAGTGCAGTATCTTTTCTACAAACTGATTTCATTTCCTTTGATTATATACCCAAACGTGGAATTCCTGGGTCATATGGTAGTTCTATTTTTAATATTTTGAGGGACCTCTGTACTGTGTTTTCATAACATCTGCATTAATTTACATTCCCACCAACCATGTGCCCATATTCTCTTTTTCCCACATCCTCTTCAACATTTGTTATCTCTTGTCTTTTTGATAATAACCATTCTAACAGGTATGAAGTGATACCTCATTGTGGTTCTATTTTGCATTTCCTTGATGATTGGTGATGTTGAATATTTAAAAAGTATACTTGGCCATTTGTATAGAAATATCTTTTCAGGTTCTTGGCCAATTTTTAAATTGGGCTTTTTGTTTTCTTGCTATTGAGTTCTTTGATTTCCTTATGTATTTTGGATATTAACCCCTTAATTGAGTTCCTTATGTATTTTGGATATTAACCCCTTATCAGATGTGTGATTTACAAATATTGCCTCTGTTTTATAGATAGTCTGTTCACTCTGTTGGTTGTTTCTTTTGCTGTGCAGAAGCCTTTTCATTTTATGCAATCCCATTTGACTATTTTTGCTTTTGTTACCTGTGCTTTTGGGTTCATATCCAAAAAAATCTTTGCCTAGACCAAAGTTATGAAGATTTCCCTCTGTGTTTCTCCTTTACTTCTTTACATGAGTCATTCCCCAATAAATATCCTTATTGAAAATCTTTAATTCAGGGTCTATTTCCTGGGAACTCAAACCCCACAGAGGTGTCAATGAGCTAGGCATTGCCCACTCCCAAAAGGGAGTTTTTCTCTACTACCAAATCAAGAGAAGAGGAGCTTCAAACAATCACAAAGAGGACACTGGATGTTGGAGACTGTAGAGGCTGAAACCTAACTTACAATCGGAAAAAACTTACAGGTGGGAGGCTTTCTGGGGTTGTCCCAGATGGCTGTGCAATGAGATAGGAGTGAGAATGAGCTGCAGATGTGGTTCACTGGGAAATGAGACAGACTTTGGATATGCTGAGAGGTTCTTCACCCAAAATGCTGGCCTTGAGGGGTGAGGTGACCCTTTCCTTGTGGATTGCCTATGCCAGGAGCTTAAGGCTTCATTCTACTGGTGAGCTCGAAGAGGCAATATCCATGCCAGCAATCTGCAGATGGGAGATCTCACCTCTTGCATTGAGGGTCTTTGAAGAATCTCCCAAAATGCACCCACAGGACAAAGGAGCCAATAATTGGGTGTTTGCCATGACTAAGGGTATTAAAAAACCCAGAAAAGACCAGAGATAGCACCAGGCATAAAAGACATTTTGACTTTCTTCACTTCTCTCATTGCTCTTCTCTCTTTCCCACCATCAGAAGAACCAGTAGCAACGTGGTCCATGGGAGGAAGAATCAAAAAGCCTGTGAGAACAGTTAAGTAGAAGGCAAAACAAACAAACAAAAACCTCAAACCTTCCAAAGACTTTCCCCCATGGACTTTCTCTCTGGTCTCTAATACAATGGTCTGGGGAGAAAAGTTTTAAATCGGATGAGAGATTTAAGTTTTGGTATTCAAATTGATTGGCCTTTTTTGCCCCTGAACATAAGGATGCTTGCTAATTCCTGAGACTGGTTGAGAAAGTGCTGGCATCTCCCTGGGATTTTATTCAGGGACAGAGATGTATTGTTTGGCTGAGCAAGTATAGAAGAGATCAGATGAAAAGGGAAAAATTTGTGTCTTCTTGCACTGTGCTAAGTCCAGCTCATTCAATAAACAGGTTACACTTAGCTTTCTTTTTTTATTAATTTCCTGCTGAGACCTTACTGAGAGCAGCAGGCAGTGTGTAAATCTTTTGATCTGTAAAGTTTTTAATTTTTTTTTTTTTTTTTGAGACAAAGTCTCACTCTGTTGCCCAGGCTGGAGTTCAGTGGTAAGATCATGGCTCACTATAGCCTCGACCTCTCTGGGCTCAGGTGACCCTCTCACTTCAGCCTCCCAAGTAGCTGGGACTACAAGCATGTGCCATCACACCCAGCTAATTTTTGTATTTTTTTGCATAGAAAAGGACCGCCTTTGTTGCCCAGGCTGGTCTTGAACTCCTGGGCTCAAGTGATATGCCTGCTTCGCCCTCCCAAAGTGCTGGGATTACAGACATGAGCTACCACACCTGGCCTGGAAGTTTTTCTTAGAGCGGTATTTCCCCAAGTGTGTTCCATATTCTGTCTGACGTTAATGAGTATTAATTGAAAAGAGTTCTCTAGGGCCAAATAATCTGGGAACTACTGGGCTAAATAAAGTTCAGTGGTATTCTTATCGCAGGCCTTCTCAGAGCCTTTAAAATAATAACATGCACTGTGATTCTAGGATAGGATTCTCAAGAGAAACTCATTAGATAGCTAAATCATTTATCTGGTGAGTGTCTTTTAGGCCCACTGTTTCTGGAAACACTTAGGAATAGATAAATTTTAGGATCATTCTGTTTCCTATGCTACTAGGTTAGAGCAGTGCTTTCTGGTACAATTGTGTTGTAGTATAATATGTTGAGACATTGCCTTAGTCAGTTTGGCCTGCTGTAACAAAAATACCATAGACTTAAATAAAGACTATTTATGTCTCACAGTGGAGACTGAGAAGTCCAAGATCAAAGTGCTGGAAGATTCTGTGTCTGGTGAGGGCTTGCTTCACGGTTCCTAGATGGCAGTCTTCTCATGGTGGCCGTGTCCTCACAGGGTAGAAACAGACCTCTGGGCCATTCATCCCTTTATAAGGAAACCAGTCCCATTATGTGGGCTCCAGCATAATGACCTAATTATTTCTCAAGGGTCCCACTTCCGTATACTATCGCATTGGGGATTAGATTTCAACATATAGACTTTGGGAGGACATAAATATTAAGTCCACAATAAATATTAACTGAGAGTTTCAGCTTTGTTTATCAGCCTAAGCACTTCATGTAGCAATTTTGAGTCTGCATTTTTTTTTTTTTTTGAGATGAAGTCTTGGACTGTTGCCTAGGCTGGAGTGCAGTGGCGTGATCTTAGCTCACTGCAACCTCTGCCTCCTGGGTTCAAGTGATTCTCCTGCCTCAGCCTCCTGAGAAGCTGGGATTACAAGTGCCTGCCACCATGCCTGGCTAATTTTTTTGTATTTTAGTAGAGACAGAGTTTCACCATGTTGGCCAGGCTGCTCTTGAACTCCTGACCTCAGGAGTTCTGCCTGCCTTGGCCTCCCAAAGTTCTGGGATTACAGCTATGAGCCACGGTGTCCAGCCTGGATCTGCTCTTAACTCACCAGCCTGGGCATGGGGGCTTCCTCTAGGAGGGGCTGCCATCCATGTTCTCAAGGTGTGCACTGCAGAGGATTCATGGAAACATGGGTGGGAAGGGCGCCACTGGAGCTGGGCAATGCATAGCCTATTTCCCTGTGAGGCTGTTCTGTGGAGCTCTTTCTGGAAACTGAGCAAGTCCTGCTTGCTCTTTCTCCCCTGAACATGTTCAGGGATTCTCTGAGCCCTCCACCAACCTCTGTGCCATCTTCTCCTCTTCTGATCCTCTTCCTGGAGGACACTGTCTAGGTTCTAAAGTATAGTCATGTGGCCTTTTAGTACAGACTTATTTGGGGTTGGGGGAGTGGCTTAAGGAATTAAGCAATTTTGTTACAGGGCTCCAAACTTTCTGGATTCAGGCAAGGACAGAGATAAAACTCAAAGAAAGTTGAGCATGGATGAGAACACTCTGTCATAGAGACACAGAGCCTGGAGGAGAAAATATCACATGGCTAAAAAATTCTTTTCAAGTTTCAACTTATTATTTCCTCAATTCCACACATGTAACTTTTGCCCTTGCTGTAGAAATCCTACTGATTTATAATAAGCCTCTGCTCATGGAAGGGAAATGAGAGCGCAGAGCACACGGCTGAGTTATTGTGCTTGTTGATAATATTTGGTGCAGCTTGGGAAATTACTGCGGAAAGCTTGCTGCCCCCTGTGGGCTTTGGGGAACTTCCCAGAAGCCAGAGCTTGCAGCAGGCACCGCCCTCATCCCTCCACTGGTGTCTCACTTCCTCTGAGGTGCTCCAGTGCTTCCAGGCTGAAGAAATTATGGCGTGATTTAGAGGAGTTAAAAAAAATATCCCGCGTGCATCTCAACAGAAGAACAGGGTACCTACAAAGCAAGCAACATCCCTTTGCCTTAGATTTTGCTCCAACACAGAACCACCATCTCCAGAAGCTTAAATGAGCAAGGTCATGACCCTAGAATTCTGTGTTCAGCTAAATTGTTATTGATGTGTGAAGCCATAAAAACAAACAAACAAACAAAAACACTTAGGGAAACGCAATGGTGTAGAAAGTATGCCGCTTTCTTACGCTTCCTGGAAACTATTCTAAGATGTATTTCACCTGACTCATAGATAAATCAAGGATTCAAAAGCCGATGATGATATTGTATGCTGCAAAGAAAATCTCATTATGTTCCAAAGAGTACAAATGGCACAAGCCACATTTTCTGACTGGGATATGATAGAATGAAAAAATTATAAAAACCTGTAATAAATGGAATAAGAAATAATTTTCAGAAATGGCTATGGAAGGAAGATGAAATAAAAATTCAATTATAATATGTTTAGAAAATAAGAAATTTGATACAATGAAAACATTTCATAATTTAATCATCATCATTTCATTTGTGAATGACAAGTTATTATCTAGGGTGACTCTTGTGCCAGAGGAAAGGACAGGATCAGGACAGGAGTCTGCACCCTTCCCTGAGAAAAGGGCCACCTACCAAGAGAAACTTTCATCACCTGAACTGCCCCGCAACAGGGAGCCTTCAGGGAGGGTAGACGAACTCATTTGATAGGAGTTAGCTGAGAAGGAAGAAAAAGAACATTAGGAATGTCTCCCTTGAGAGGAAAGAGACAAACTGGAATCAAAGGCAGCAGCAAGATAGAGCCAAAGAAATGCCAGCGGGCCTTGAGATTCAAAGACTCCATCTCGAAATCCCTACGCTGGGCTAACTCACCTGAATGGTAAGTGACCTTCCAAGAAGCAGACCCACCTGGTGGAGCAGCTGAATTGGCCCTTGGCTGCTGCCTATGCCACCTGCTTAAGAACATTGCCAAAGTCTACCTGAAGTCCCTTTGGAGCACCTCTGACCCATTCCTGAGTCTAAGGGTAGGAAGCCCAGGGGAGTGTATGAAATGCTGCTACAGAGGCCCCAGGTCTCTGCCAGTCCTCTCCTGGCAGGCTGTTGTCTGCAGCTCTGCCTGCTCTAACCAGCACCTCATCCCAAAGCTCACTGGGCAGGGGCCACGTTTCTGCCCTACACCACGTTACCCCTTTACTCACCCTGCACCCACAAAACTGTGCTAATCTGGCAGTGGCTACGATATGCAGGGCTGGCAAAAGCCCCTACAGGGAGGCTTGGGCAGTCTTGCAAGATGAAATACTGAGGCTGATTGATGCTCAGAATGTGGCCATGTCTCCCGAGGGAAGTGCTGCTGCCTGCAGGGTCACATAGAGAGGAGAGCACCCTGGCTTCCTGAGACACACTCACAAAGGCAGAGCTCCTAGTTGCACCAGATGTGCCAGCTGTAGAAGTGCATGGTTTCTGGGCACATGAGGCCAGAATCCCAGCCCCAATCTAACCTGTCGCTGCTGTTGCTGTGGCTGTTGCTGTAGCAGCCTGGGGGACCCTCATGGGTAGGCCTGCTGGAATGTGGACTTTGGGCATGGAAGGGCCCCCCCGCCACGCCAATACCTATTGCATCTTCCTCTGGGCCTGTCTTCTCATTGTTCTGCTCAACTGCAGCCTCACACCCTGACCTTGACTTGTCAAGTGCCAGCCAGAGAGTGAATTTTCTACACCAATCTGTCCTTTAAATTCTTCAGGACCTGCCCACTTTCCCTTTGGATAATGTCCAAATGTCTTAAGGAGACACTACAGGATTCAATACTTCTTTGCCAGGCTTCTTTTGCTCCTTTTTTCTTTCAAACTCCGTTCTCCAGCCTCTCCGAATGACTCAGTGTTTCTCTCTTTAGGCTGTTGCTCTCATACTCTTCTCACTTTCTGATCAGACATCTCTAGCCCTCTTCATCTGCGTGAGTAGCACCATCTCATCCTACAGGTCTCTGCTGAGGCATGGCTCAAGCTGCAAAGCCTTCCCTGGTTTCCGAAACCTGGCTCAGATGCCCCTTCTGAGCTCTGGAAGCATTTTCTACCTCCCCTATCTCAGCAGATACCACATTAAATTATATTTTCTTATTTTCTGGTTACACAATTCCCCCTCGACCATAAATTCTACTTAGGCAAAAGCTTTCTTCTAATTTTTTTTTTGGTTGTTGTTTATTTACTTGTTTAGATCCTGCTGCCTATTCATGTACCTGGCACATAACTGTTGTTCAACAAATACATGCAGAATCACAGGATTAATAGCAGATGCACTGCAGTCCTCCTGGCTCCTGCACTTGCCACAGGAGAAGGCAGTACTTTGGAGGTTGCCCATCTCCTGTGGGCTCCAGAACCCTCAGGTGAGGGAGCTGGCTCCATAGAGAGTTCACACTTACCTGGGTAAGCTTTGTCCCAGAACCTCCAGATGCATGTATGGAGAGGGGAGGGTACGTAAGTGGCAGCAGTGTCCTCTAAGTGAGGCCTGCTTTGCAGAGTTTCTTAGTGTGGCTGCACCAACACATCCAAATTCCTTTGGTGTGTGATTGAAACACACAGCTGGGCCATTCTCAAAATAATAGAGGCTCCCCCAAGGAGTTTGTATTTCTGAACTCTACAAGATGCAGAGGGACCGAATGGAACATTGAAAGATTTGCTTCCTTTTGTTTCTGTTTGTGTCAGAACTCCAAGGTGGTGGGAAATTTGGACTGCGCCAAGGGGAATCCAGGTTGGAGAAATTAATCGCTGCCATGTTTTAAGTTACATATGCCCAGCAAATACTCAAAGAAATGGGTAGCAGAGAATCAGCATTTTATCAATTTCCATTCCCCCACACCCCTAGGACACACAGCTTAATTACATTTCTGTCCTTGCAGGTCTGTGAGAGTTTTGGCAAGTGGAAGGTGGATGGCAGTGATGTGTGTCATTTCCAGGCCTGGCAACCTAAATACCTCCTCTGTGCATTCCACGGTGGCTCATTCTTGCCTTGTTGGCCAGCCAGAAGATGAAGATCCAGCATAGAGCTCCAAAGCCTCCAGGACTCCAAGGCATCTAGGAAATAGAGGAGGAACTAAATGCAGGGTGCTTGGGCCCCTGGAAGACTGCATGGAGCAGAACAACTCTTCCTCATCCCCTCTTTCTGCTGATTCAGTGTGGTCTGTGATGTGAGCATGAAAAAGACCTTTGCTGTATTAAGCCACTGAGGCTGGCGGCTGGGGTGGGTTGGGGGTTATTTGTGAAAGCACTAAGCCTGCTCTAACTCAACAACCTTCTAGCCTGTGTCGTCCCCAGGTTATCGCTCCTGTCCTAGCTTCCTGAATTTCCTATTATATTCCAGGTACTTAGAATACAAGCCTAAGAGCAGAGTCCCTTGTACAGGAGAGTTGCAGATACTGGAAGTTCAAGGACAAAGGAGGCGTCTTGAATGTTTGCTAGCCACATTGTTCCTCTGTGAATATGATGTGCCAAGGCCTGCAGGAATTTTCTCCCCAGAGCATGGCTGCAGTGTGCATCAGCATGGCTGCATGATACCTATTATTTCTACATGGGCTGGCCTCTAAAGAAGAAAAAAGCTCTGCAGTGGCTGGGCCCTCCCATTCCTGCAGAAGCCACATGTCCTTGCACATCTGAGCACTAGAGACTATGAATAGGGGACAACCCTACCCATGTTCTGGAACATTGACTACTGTCTAAGCCACAAAGGAGAGTAACATGTTCTTCTGCATTGTGTTGAAGAATTTCTGCTTGAGAGTCAGAGAGATGTGGGCTTGAAGCCCTACTGTGGTATTTCAGTGACTTTGGGCATTCTTAATATCTCTAAGTACCATTCACACACACACACACACACACACACACACGCAAGCACGCACACACACCTTTATAGATCTCACTCCATATACAGATAGAAATATCTATGTAGACTTCTATATAGAGACAGAAAAATTAAGATACTTGTTGCACAGTCCTCAGTATTGTGCCTAATGCAAAATATGTCCTAGATACATGGTAGCTTTGTCCGTGGTAAGAACTACAATAATAACAAGCACTCACTGAGTGCTCCTGCCATGCTTTACCTGTGTTAACCACTAACCGTGTTAACTCATCTAACCCTTACAACTAGTGTATGAATTAAGTTCTATTATTAGCTCCCTCTTACAGATGGGGAAACAGAAGCAGAGTAGTGTCCATTCTATAGGTCATACAGCTATATACAGCTAGAGTGTCCGAGCAGACACTCCAGCTCACACAATCAAGAGTCCCTGCTCTTGACTGTTAGGTCAAGAAAATGATGAGGAGAAGAAGGATGATAATGTTGATGATGCCATCCTCTGGCTTCCTCAGCTTTTCTGTGGAGCCCTTTGCCCACAGGAAAATCTAACTGTGCTATGTCCTTTCCTTTCTCCCTGGCCTCCATGGCTCCTACTGTGGGCAGCTGAAGGGTCTTCAGATGCAAGGGAGGGGGCTCTTTTGGCTCAACCCAAAGTGTCTGGCACTGGTATCCCTGCACGTTCCAGCAGTGGCACCAAGGACCCGGCGTGGGCAGAAGAACGCAGGCTGGAGCTGCCCTGTAGCGGCCACTGCTTCTCCTGCCCTCACCACCCACTTCTCCTATTAGGAAATGCCTGAGGAGGTGCCACTCCTGCGGGGCTGTTTTGAAGGGGCTGGAAGTCTTTTCTGTCACCACCTTTACCTACCTGTCATCTGTGAACGTGACTGGAGATGCCAAGGCTTTCCTCGACTTCTGCCACTGCCCATGGTTCATGGCCCTCTCACCCTGCTCCTCTCGTAAGCAGTGCCAGCAACTTGACATTCTGAGTGAAGCCTTGCTAGGGCCCATCCAGTACTTCTAATGGTGCTGTCAACTGGAGTCTTGTCAGTCCTTGCCCTCAGTGAAGGCCACTTTGCATGTGGACCCTGACGCTGGACACTTGATGGTCAGCTCCAGTAGGCTTTGGCTTGTCAACCCATCCCAGGAGGCCGAGGGTGTCCATCTGGGATTGTGGTATTGTCTCTGTCTCAGCATCACCAGCACATGCTGTGGAGACAGCTGCCTCCTGGGGGATTAGCCATCACCCTTCCTTAGTGCCATGGTCTGTCCAGCTGGGAGGCTGTTGCTGGAGCAGCATATGCCAGGGGCCCCAGGTAGCCATAACCACCTCTAGGAACTGAGTTGAGTCCCCTCAACATCTATAAGTTAAAACCCTAACCCCTTGGCTGGGCGCGGTGGCTCACGCCTGTAATCCCAGCACTTTGGGAGACAGAGGTGGTGGATCACCTGAGATCAGGAGTTTGAGACCAACCTGGCCAACATGGGGAAACCCCGTCTGTACTAAATATACAAAAAATTATCTGGGTGTGGTGGCACACGCCTGTAATCCCAGCTAGTTGGGAGATTGAGGCAGGAGAATCTCTTGAACCTAGGAGGCAGAGGTTGCAGTGAGCTGAGATCATGCCATTGCACTCCAGTCTGGGCAACAAGAACAAAACTCTATCTCAGAAAAACACACACAAAAAAGCAAAAAAACAAAAAACAAAAACAAAAAAAGCAAAACAAACAAAGAAAAAACCCTAACCCCCAATGTGACTGTATTTGGAGATAGGGCTTTTATGGAAGTAATTAAAGTTAAATGAGGTTGTAGGATAGCGGCCTAATCCAATAGGATTAGTGGCCTTATTAGAAGAAGAGATACCAGACTTCTGTCTCTCTGTCTGTGTGTGTGTCTCTCTCTCTCTCCCCATGCACATGTATGGAAGAAAGGCCATGTGAGCACAGTGAGAAGGTGGCCGTCTGTAAGCCAGGAAGAGAGCTCTCATCAGAACCTGACCATGCTGACAATCTGATCTTGACCTTGCAGCCTCCAGAACTGTGAGAAATAAATGTTTGTGGTTTAAGCCATCTACTCCAAGGTATTTTGTTATGACAGTCCAGGTTGACTAAGACAGCCACCTTCATCTGCACCAGAAATTTAGTGTTTTTTCACATGTGGGCCTTATGGTAAGAGCTTCACTATTCTGACCTTATTTATTTCCAACCCTTGGTCCCAGGCTTATCTGCTGATACCAAGAGCTTCTCCACTGTGCCTGTCACTGTGCCATGAACCACGCTTTCTGCTGCATACGCCTTTGTGCTCACACTGAAAGTGAGCCACTGAAACTTCTACTGAGCTAGCTAGCCCTCATCTCCACTCCTATGACCAATGGCAGAAGCATAAATTCCACAC
Source organism: Pongo pygmaeus (assembly GCF_028885625.2). Classification (NCBI taxonomy): domain Eukaryota; kingdom Metazoa; phylum Chordata; class Mammalia; order Primates; family Hominidae; genus Pongo; species Pongo pygmaeus. Next base: position 58,615,920 of record NC_072381.2, read on the forward strand.
TGTCAGTGGCATTTGAGACTCTTCTGAATGCATTTTCATGTATTATTGAGCATTGGCTATTTGTGCAGGCATTGTCGTTGGTCCCAGTGAGGCAGCCATGAATGAGAGGAATGAGGTCCCCAACGTCATAGAATCTATGTCCTAGTGAAAGAGACACACAGGCACAGGCACACAAACATGTGAACAGGATAACCTGGATAGTGTTAAGTGCTAAGAAGAAAAAGAATTCAGGTTGTCAGATAAGCTATCCCTAAAGAGGTGACATTTGAGTTATCATATGAATAAAAAGAAGGTGCCAGCTGAGCCAGAGTCTGGAGAAAATGGTCTGAGGGAGGTAATAGCAACTGCAAATCCTTGAAGGCGGGAATGAGCTGGAGAAGCTTGGGGCTGACCTCAGCCACGGTGTCAGCAGGGATCCTGCCTTGGCTGTGCTCCTGCAGGACCTGGGATTGAAGACTTGATCTGCTAGCTCCAGCTGCTGCCATCCTTCCAAATGGATGCTGAGTAATGACAGCTTCCCCCAACCTAGGCTCTGTGGAGGCTAAGAGTCCAAGTGCAAGGATGGGAACCCCACAGCAGTCATAGGCATTGGGCTCAAATACATGGCCTCAGGCAGACCCTGTGTTCTTTCTAGGGCTCTGAAAGATATCTGCTCAAAGAGATGATGAGATAAGGATAACTTCAAAGAAATGGAAGAACTAACTAGTCTCATCTCTGAGGAGATAATTAATGAGTTGGGCTATCACTTCTTGTCTTTGATATTGATCAATATCAATATCTGGAGCACGCAGAGCCAAAGATGAGAGTTGAGACCATGCCTCTAAGGAATTTCCATGAATATCTGAGTTTTTCAAAGCATGAAGTGGGCAGATTGCCAGTCTCTGTCTCCTGGCTTCAGCCAGCTTCATATACTGTGTTCAGAGGGCTCCCTGTGAGGGGGTCTCTGAGCCAAGGAGAGCCCCATCTTACATTGCATTATATTTCAGAAGACATTATAGAAGGTTATGGGAAAGCTGAAGATACTTGCTCTCCCCACTTTGATATCTGTTTCACCAGAATGACATGGGCCACAGGGGACCTGTAGGAGCTTTGCCCCGCCTCCCCCACAGCTAATCTCTAGCAGGACAGATTTTTTCCTGCCTGGCTCCCTGCTTCCTCACTTAAGGTCCATCTCCCTAGAAGAAAAGCATTGCAGTCCTGAGCCCAGCAAGATCTGAGCATCACCATCTTCCTTTGGTTTTGTATGAACCGAACACCGTTGAGGGGTCTTAGAGAGGCAGGTTTGAATTTCATCTCTGTAATTAACTGTGTGACTTTGAGCATGTCACTACACTTCTCAGAACCTCAGTTTTTTTTTTTTTCCTGTCAATTAGGTTGCTATGAGTATTCCAAGAAATTGAGTGTGTAAGCCACCTAGTGCTGAACCTCACACAGAGCAGAGTAGATGTCCAGGTCTTCTCAACACTCTGCTTGCACTGCTAGGACAGGCCACTGCCATGACACCTGGCCCTCCCTGCTAACTGCTGAGAACACCTTCAGTTTCCCTCAAAAGAACCATCAGCCTAATCAGAATGTGGATTACCTACATCCCGTGGATCTGATGATGGGCCACCATCATCTAGCTGTTTCCTATCAGCTATCAGTCTAGCTGTTTCCTAGAGGGCACCAGACTCACCTCTCCCTCCTCGCTGCTCGGTATTTGCTGCTTGCTGTCTGGGGAGAATTCTGCTGCCAAATCAGGTGGCTTCCCTGACAGCTCAGTCCTGTGACTTGGGGTCAGAAACCTCTGGATCCTACCCTTCAATGCAAGGTGAAGTTGGGGCTGAAAGTTAATGGGATCATGGCCCAGCATGCCTCTTCTGAGGCCCATGGCTATCACTAGCGCATGGGGCTGCCTAAATATCGGGGGAGCTGGCTTTCCCCCATCGTCTGAGGAGATCAGAGTGAGCCTGTCGCCTATGGTGACATTCAGGGCTGGCAATTACCCAACACAGTGCCCATCCACCCCCCAACTTTAATACAGAAATCCGGTGTGTTGTGAAAGGGCTTGAAAAGTCTTTAATTTTCTCAGCCATCTAAGGCTCCGTGCTGATTGAAGTGTCCCTGGTACAAAAGCAGTGTCCATCATGTGCTTTGCTGAATACAACACTTAGCCCAGCTGTGCAATCTTCCCCGACAGCTTCACAATGGGGCTCAATCAAGCCTCAGAAGTTCTCCTCCCACCCCCTCAGACCGCCTCCCCCTCCCCTCTCTCTAGGAGAAAGAACAAGTGCATTGTTGGGTGTTTCTCTGATGCTTATCACTGGACCACAGGAGGTATCCGCAGATGCCTGTGACCCTTGAGGCACTGCTCCTTAACCTTGCAACCCAGTTTTCTTGGCAGAAGGGTTAATAGACCGTCACATTCTCCACTCGGTTCCCCCTTCTAGCAACTGAAGCAGCAAAGCTGTTCCTTTGGCAGATTTGGAAATTTCTGCTTAAACTGCCAACCTGTGAGAGGTTGAGGTCTATTAAATCTTTCCGCTAGTCCCAGAGCTGAGTAAGCTGGGACTGAGCTCCACAGGTATTAACTGGCAATCTGAACTTAAATGCCCCACTTAGATAAACAGCTCCATAGAGGCAGGCTTGCTTTGCAGGCTGACACAAGTAAATCAAGGAAGCACTGAGCTGGCATATGTTTTGGACCTCCCTCAGTGGTGTTTAGGGAGTCACCAAAGGAAGTGCTTAAAAGAAAAGAGGTTTCACAATGGATCCAGGTGGGCAAATTTGGTTGTTGGGATGTTTCACTTTCTGCAAGAGTTGTCACAACTTTGGTGGCTTTGCTGCAAGGCAGGTCACTGTGCAGCTAGAGGAAGCTGGTATGGGGACTTGGAGGACTAACTGAACTTCAGAGCAGTTATCTGAAGTGGGGTAGCCAGTTGTCCACTCTAGAGACATGCAAAGGGGCGGGAGGACTCTGGCCCCACCCTGCGAAAGCATCCAGGTCAGGGGGTGTGTCTGGTACATACAAGATGCCAGCCAGGAGTTGAAATGGGGCGGGGTCCAGCTCACACAGGTGAAGGGGGTGCTAACTTTTCAGTGGGATGTAGAAGTCCAAGACATGAGGGTAGTTGTCCCAAGCTGGGTTTCTGGACACACTATCAGATGGACTGAATCTTCAAGGTGTGGAGCAGCTCTGGGACGTGAGGGCTAACAGAACCCAGAGCCCCCAAGGCTGGTGAAGTCCAGCTTCCTGATAACTGGGTGTCTTGAAGAGCATTCACCAGGAGGCTTTGTGAGGCTGATGCTGCAGGCCAAAGAGAGTCTGGGTAGGTTGAGTCTGGCAAAAGAGAAAGCTGTCTTTGTTGTATGGAAAAAATATATAATGTCCAGTTGGTACTTCCTTGGAGAATAATCTCATACCTTCATGATTAATGTGATGATAGCAGTTTACATGTGTTACTAGCATCCAGAAATTGGTTTGCAGTATAGATAATTAGTCCTTAGAGGCTAATATTGTTTCTTACCATTCACTTTCCTTTTTACATTTTGGCTGTGTCCTGGGGTCATGCCTAACTCTACTGCCTGCAGTGTCTTGGTATTAAATGTGCCTCTTTCTCCTCTATTTTGTCTTTTATTTTTACTCTGTGTTCTGGTTATTACTGAAGCATAACAGACTACCTCAAAACTCAATGACTTAAAATGGCAACCATTTACATATGTGTAGTATACTATAAGAAACATATTGTGACTATAAGAATAATGACAGCCATAAGGCCCTTGCAAATGTCTTGTAGGGCCTACCCTATGTGTCACTTAGCAGTGTCATGCAGCCTGGACTGGAGATTTCCAGGAGGCAAGACCACCTCAGCACAGATCCAACTATCATGAACCTTAAAACAAAGCTTCCCCTTACAAGAACAGCTAGATTCCCTTTATGAAAGAAATACCTGGTAACTGACTTGGATTGAACACAGGAATAAGAAATGGGGAAGAATCTCCCAAACTCTGAAATTGGTTTCTATACAGAGAATCTCTCAGTCTGGAGGTCCTCGGACCCCTGAATGTATCTGGCCTGTGCCACTGGCCTGTTCCTGTTGTTCATGCTGTGAGGGCACTGCCAGCATAAACTGTGTGAACATCAGACACTGCTTAAGACTCATCTTTGTTGTGAATGAGACCCAAGGGGAAAAGTCACACTGAGAAAGCTGGTTAACTGGGACCGCCTGAGGCCTCCAAACAAGTGCGACAAATGGGAATTTAGAGAGGATGCAGCCTGCATGGGTTTTCTTTGCTCTATGATATCTAAGGCCTCAGCTGGAAAGACTTGAATAGCTGGTGGGGGGTGGTTATAATGGCTGGGGGCTGGAATTCTCTGGAAACCTCTCCATATCTGACACCTGGGCAGAAATGGCTGGAGGCTGGGCTCAGCTGGGGCTCTCGTCTACTGTGCCCATGTGAGGCCCATCCAGTGTGGCATCTCAGGACACCAGGAATAAGTGCTTGAGCACAGCCACTACGGCCTAGCCTTGGAAGTCACCCTGCACCCCTGCTGCCATAATCTGTTGGTTGAAGTGGTCACAGACATGCAACTTCAAGGGAATTGAACATAGGAAGGAGTATCCCAGAATTTGTAGTCATAATTCAAAACAACAGTGCCCCTGGAGTTTGCTTGATTGTTGTTCCTTCTAATGCTTCACCTGCTTTCTTTCCTCCCATCCTGCTGAAGCAGACTGCTTCCCTACTTGGGAGGAACATTGGATCTTGTCTGTCTGGGCCTCAATGCTTATTTTTAGTTTGTTCTGGCTGCATGGTTGCAAGGATGGTGTTATTCTTTATCTACCCCTCAGGAAAACCTGTCATTGGGCTGGGCTTGTAGCAATGACACCAGAAAAATCATGCCCAAGGAACCATTATTCATGGTGTTTCTAAGGTGCTTCTGGTTCTGTCTCTTCTCCCAGTGGTTTTTATCAAAGGTCATTCTTTTATAGGAAATAGATACTACAGAATAAATCATTAAGTCTTAAGTGTCTCAACTTTCCCTGCACTCCAATAGCTCTTCTCCATGCAAACCCATACAACTGAGATTTTTTTCCATTATCGTAACATTTTTTTCTGATTGAAAGTATGCTGGTCTAAGCTCCTAGACTAGATTTAGAATTACTACAGATAGGAAAACATGTGTTGCAGTTTGTTTATACCCGTCCCACCAACCTCAGTGTCAGTAAAGCAGTCTGCCTCAACATTTATATATATACTAGAGATGAAGTCTCGCTCTGTCACCCAGGCTGGTGTACGGTTGTACCATCCTAGCTGACTGTAGCCTTGATCTCGTGAGCTCAAGCGCTCCTCCTGCCTCAGTACCCCCAGAGTAGCTAGGATTACAGGCTAGCTATTCTGCCTGCACTCGGTAGAGTAGAGTACCCCCAGGGTATGGCAGGTAAGCCTGAACATGACCTTTCCAAATTAATTAATATCTATTATCTTGAATATGACCTTTCCAATTAATTCATATCTATTATTAACAAAAACTGAGCTGGGTGCAGTGGCTCACACCTGTAATCCCAGCACTTTGGGAGGCTGAGGTAGGCAGATCACAAGGTCAGGAGATCGAGAACATCCTGGCTAACACAGTAAAACCCCTTCTCTACTAAAAATACAAAAAAATTAGCCAGGCATGGTGGCGGGAGGCTGAGGCAGGAGGGAGGCTGAGGCAGGAGAATGGTGTGAACCTGGGAGGCAGAGCTTGCAGTGAGCCAATATCGCGCCACTGCACTCCAGCCTGGGTGACAGAGTGAGACTCCGTCTCAAACAAACAAATAAAACAAAAAAACCAAAAACTGAAGTTTTTGTTGTGTTTGTATGTTTGATTGGTCTGACAAAGTAAGTACACAGTATAGGTGGAAATGGGTGACTGAGAAGGAGGCCATGAGTCTCTTTTCAAAAAGGAAGGTCACATGTGAAAGCAATGCAGATTGATGATTTGTGGCATTATTTATGGGACACCTCCATGGTTTTTGTCTGCTGTAGGAGGAAAGTAAAGAGCACTGGACTTGGTATCAGAAGACGAGGGTGGAATCTCAATTCTGCCACTAATTAGCACCATGACCTTGGTAAGTTATATCCTTATTCTGAAATCCAGCCTCCTTAGCTATAAAACGATAGTAACAGAACCTATTATTTAGAATTGGGATTAAATAGTGCCAGTTTTTTATGGTAAGAATTAAATAAAAGAATTTATGTGAAAGTGTTTGTTTAATGCAGTTATAAAGTCTTGTGATTTCATTAGTGGACTAAGTCAGGGTTTGTTAACTCAAGGAGCCAGACTGGTGATTTAAATGGCTCAAGAAGCTGGACCTAAAGAGAAGGAGAGTGGTGCAGGTGCCGGGTCAGAGGAGGGTTGCTCCTACTCACCTGCTGCTGGGTGTTGCCAAGTTCAGGCCCAGGTGACAAGATCTGATTTTCTCAGAGAATCCAGAAATGTAGACTTTTATGAGGACCCTTCTGATTTTAAAGATTTGTTATTGATTCACAAATGAATACATACACACACCTAAAGAAAACAAACAAAATGCTCTGTAACTGTTCTTTGTCCTACACACTGCTAATTTAAGATTTGGTTCAAAAGTGTTGCTGAGGGCATAAAGATGGCATAAAATCATTTCTCTTGCTCCTCTCTGCTAAGTACAACCACAACCCTGGAAACAGTGCAAGAAGTAACCAAAAGAGAACTCTGAATAGAGGAAGGTGGGCTAGTTGGGGGCCCCAGGACAGGAGGAACAACATAGTGGTGGGCATCTTGACACTCCCCACCCAATGAGAGAACGAGACATGGGCCAGGTGTCTCTCAACCCCTAACCTAACAACAGAAGGTGAGTCAGTTAGGGTCTTTCACAAAATATCCTTAAGAATGGCTAGAGGAATTTATTCAAAAAGAAAGAAAATTATAAAGGAAAGAATTTTGGAGCATTAAGAAGGAAGAAAGAACAATAGAAAGAACAGATACTGTATGTGGATAAATCAAATAGACTGTCCTCACAAGTTTCATAAGTCATATGCAAGATTGAAATAAAAATTACAATCCTAATGCTCAAGACAATGATATTTAAAAGTGGGGTAGATTTAGAAGTGACCTAAATAGAAGTAAGGTTTCCATACTTCAATTCAAGTGGCAAAACACTGATACCAGTAGACTGTGATAAGTCATAAGTGTATATTGTAACACACAGAGCAACCACAACAAAACTACACACACCAATATACATGAAACACAATAAATGAGTCAAGAATGACTTATAAAAAGTGTTCAAGGAACTCACAGAAAGGCAAGAACTGAAAAAGAAAAATCAGAGGGCAAATAAGTATGTGAAATAAGTTCAGCATCATTAAACATCACAGAAATTTAAATGGAAACCGAAATGCACACCTATAGATGCCTAAAATAAGAAATAGTGACAATGCCAAATGCTGATGAGGAAGAAGAGATGCTTGATCACTCATACATTGCTGGTGGGAATGTAAAATGTTACATCCCTCTGAAAACAGTTCCACAGTTTTTTATAGAACTCAACATGCAATTACCACATGACCCAACAATTGCACTTTGGGGCATTTATCTCAGAAAAATGAAAATTTATCTTGTACAAAAGCCTGTACATAAATATTTGTATGACTTTATTTTTAATAGCCCCAAATGCAAAACAATCAAGGTATTGCTCTATAGGTGAATGGTTAAACAAACTGTGGTATGTTCATACCATAGAATACTTCTTAACAACAAAAAGGAGGATATTATTGATGCATACACCAACTTGGATGAAACTCTAGGGAATTTTCCTAAGTGAAAAAGTGCCAATCCTTAAAGGTTGCAGGGGCAGTTGTGAGAGAGGAGAAAAAGGCAACACAAGGAATACTTGCGGTGACAGAACTATTCGATTTGTTGACTATGCTGGTAGATACATGAGCTTACACATGTGATAATATTTTGTAGAAATACATGCACACAGACACACACACACACAAGTAAAGCTGGGAAAATCTAAGTAAGATCGGTAGATTATATTAAAATGAATATTCTGGTTGTGATATTGTACTATAGTTTTGTAAGATGTTACCACTTGGGTAAACTGAGTAAAGAGGGGATCTCTATTATTTCTTTTTTATTTTATTTTATTATTATTATACTTTAAGTTTTAGGGTACATGTGTACAGTGTGCAGGTTTGTTACATATGTATACATGTGCCATGTTGGTGTACTGCACCCATTAACTCGTCATTTAGCATTAGGTATATCTCCTAATGCTATCCCTCCCCACTCCCCCCACCCCACAACAGCCCCTGGAGTGTGATGTTCCCCTTCCTGTGTCCATGTGTTCTCATTGTTCAATTCCCATCTATGAGTGAGAACATGCGGTGTTTGGTTTTTTGTCCTTGTGATAGTTTGCTGAGAATGATGATTTCCAGTTTCATCCATGTCCCTACAAAGGACAAGAACTCATCATTTTTTATGGCTGCATAGTATTCCATGGTGTATATGTGCCACATTTTCTTAATACAGTCTATTGTTGTTGAACATTTGGGTTGGTTCCAAGTCTTTGCTATTGTGAATAGTGCCACAATAAACATACGTGTGCATGTGTCTTTAGAGCAGCATGATTTATAGTCCTTTGAGTATATACCCAGTAATGGGATGGCTGGGTCAAATGGTATTTCTAGTTCTGGATCCTGAGGAATTGCCACACTGACTTCCACAATGGTTGAACGAGTTTACAGTCCCACCAACAGTGTAAAAGTGTTCCTATTTCTCCACATCCTCTCCAGCACCTGTTGTTTCCTGACTTTTTAATGATTGCCATTCTAACTGGTGTGAGATGGTATCTCATTGTGGTTTTGATTTGCATTTCTCTGATGACGAGTGATGATGAGCACTTTTTCATGTGTTTTTTGGCTGCATAAATGTCTTCTTTTGAGAATATCCTTTGCCCACTTTTTGATGGGGTTGTTTGTTTTTTTCTTGTAAATTTGTTTGAGTTCATTGTAGATTCTGGATATTAGCCCTTTGTCAGATGAGTAGGTTGTGAAAATTTTCTCCTATTTTGTAGGTTGCCTGTTCACTCTGATGGTAGTTTCTTTTGCTGTGCAGAAGCTCTTGAGTTTAATTAGATCCCATTTGTCAATTGTGGCTTTTGTTGCCATTGCTTTTGGTGTTTTAGACATGAAGTCCTTGCCCATGCCTATGTCCTGAATGGTATTGCCTAGGTTTTCTTCTAGGGTTTTTATGGTTTTACGTCTAACATGTAAGTCTTTAATCCATCTTGAATTAATTTTTGTATAAGGTGTAAGGACGGGATCCAGTTTCAGCTTTCTACATATGGCTAGCCAGTTTTCCCAGCACCATTTATTAAATAGGGAATCCTTTCCCCATTGCTTGTTTTTGTTCAAAGATCAGATAGTTGTAGATATGCGGCATTATTTCTGAGGGCTCTGTTCTGTTCCATTGATCTGTATCTCTGTTTTGGTACTAGTACCATGCTGTTTTGGTTACTGTAGCCTTGTAGTATAGTTTAAAGTTAGGTAGTGTGATGCCTCCAGCTTTGTTCTTTTGGCTTAGGATTGACTTGGCAATGCAGGCTCTTTTTTGGTGCCATATGAACTTTAAAGTAGTTTTTTCCAATTCTGTGAAGAAAGTCATTGGTAGCTTGATGGGGATGGCATTGAATCTATAAATTACCTTGGGCAGTATGGCCATTTTCATGATATTGATTCTTCCAATCCATGAGCATGGAATGTTCTTCCATTTGTTTGTATCCTCTTTTATTTCATTGAGCAGTGGTTTGTAGTTCTCCTTGAAGAGGTCCTTCACGTCCCTTGTAAGTTGGATTCCTAGGTATTTTATTCTCTTTGAAGCAATTGTGAGTGGGAGTTCACTCATGATTTGGCTCTCTGTTTGTCTGTTATTGGTGTATAAGAATGCTTGTGATTTTTGTACATTGATTTTGTATCCTGAGACTTTGCTGAAGTTGCTTATCAGCTTAAGGAGATTTGGGGCTGAGACAATGGGATTTTCTAGATATACAATCATGTCATCTGCAAACAGGGACAATTTGACTTCCTCTTCTCCTAATTGAATACCCTTTATTTCCTTCTCCTGCCTAATTGCCCTGGCCAGAACTTCCAACACTATGTTGAATAGGAGTGGTGAGAGAGGGCATCCCTGTCTTGTGCCCATTTTCAAAGGGAATGCTTCCAGTTTTTGTCCATTCAGTATGATATTGGCTGTGGGTTTGTCATAGATAGCTCTTATTATTTTGAGATATGTCCCATCAATACCTAATTTATTGAGAGTTTTTAGCATGAAGCATTGTTGAATTTTGTCAAAGGCCTTTTCTGCATCTATTGAGATAATCATGTGGTTTTTGTCTTTGGTTCTGTTTATATGCTGGATTACATTTATTGATTTGTGTACGTTGAACCAGCCTTGCATCCCAGGGATGAAGCCCACTTGATCATGGTGGATAAGCTTTTTGACGTGCTGCTGGATTCGGTTTGCCAGTATTTTATTGAGGATTTTTGCATCAATGTTCATCAAGGATATTGGTCTAAAATTCTCTTTTTTGGTTGTGTCTCTGCCAGGCTTTGGTATCAGGATGATGCTGGCCTCATAAAATGAGTTAGGGAGGATTCCCTCTTTTTCTATTGATTGGAATAGTTTCAGAAGGAATGGTACCAGCTCCTCCTTGTACCTCTGGTAGAATTTGGTTGTGAATCCATCTGGTCCTGGACTCTTTTTGGTTGGTAAGCTATTGATTATTGCCACAATTTCAGCTCCTGTTATTGGTCTATTCAGAGTTTCAACTTCTTCCTGGTTTAGTCTTGGGGGGGGTGTATGTGTCGAGGAATTTATCCATTTCTTCTAGATTTTCTAGTTTATTTGCATAGAGGTGTTTGTAGTATTCTCTGATGGTAGTTTGTATTTCTGTGGGATTGGTGGTGATATCCCCTTTATCATTTTTTATTGCGCCTATATGATTCTTCTCTCTTTTCTTCTTTATTAGTCTTGCTAGTGGTCTATCAATTTTGTCGATCTTTTCAAAAAACCAGCTCCTGGATTCATTAATTTTTTGAAGGGTTTTTTGTGTCTCTATTTCCTTCAGTTCTACTCTGATTTTAGTTATTTCTTGCCTTCTGCTAGCTTTTGAATGTGTTTGCTCTTGCTTTTCTAGTTCTTTCAATTGTGATGTTAGGATGTCAGTTTTGGATCTTTCCTGCTTTCTCTTGTGGGCATTTAATGCTATAAATTTCTCTCTACACACTGCTTTGAATGTGTCCCAGAGATTCTGGTATGTTGTGTCTTTGTTCTCGTTGGTTTCAAAGAACATCTTTATTTCTGCCTTCATTTCGTTATGTACCCAGTAGTCATTGAGGAGCAGGTTGTTCAGTTTCCATGTAGTTGAGTGGTTTTGAGTGAGTTTCTTAATCCTGAGTTCTAGTTTGATTGCACTCTATTATTTCTTATAAGTGCATATGAATCTACAATTATCTCAAAATGAAAAGCTTGACTTAAAAAAATAAGTGGTGCTGAGTTAAAAGATGCAGAGCTGGTCTCATTCATTTTCCAACATTTCTGTGAATATATCCAGGCCTAGAATCAATCTCTATATCTAAAAGCAATAAAATTAGAATAAGTTAAAAATTGCCTTTGAAATGAGCCTCAATTATGACCTGTGATAAGGCTCAGGTTTTGCAATAATGTAAATTTTTTTTTTCTGTGCTGCTGGGAGATTGGAAAGTTTTTTCTCTTTTGATTTCTCACAAGTCAATTCAGTTATTCCTCTTTTGGACCTTGTGAGCTAGGACTCTATTTCTGAAAAACAAATTGTGCATTATCTGTCATCTCAAGATACCTTGGTTTGGACAAATTACAGGAGTGAATCTCTTTTCCATTTGAATGCTAGAAAATACTCAATGGGGAAGGAGGAGGCACAGAGAAACTATTTCCTACCAAATTTTCATTAAAGAAATGGCTTTTCCATCTTCTGTCCCTATTGAAGGCAAATAGCAGAATATCGGTTTGGAAACCTCTGTGGCTCAGTAGAACCAAGAATTGAAAGCAATACATGGATTCATGTAAGGGAACGGATTGAGGCAGACCCAATAATTTGTGGCACATAGGTGTTTTATTTCACCTACACTTTGTAGCAAATGCTAGTCTATTAGATTTCATACTTAAAAAAATTGTGCACACATTGCTCCATCTCTTTACAGGCTGTATGACTTCATCCTTAAAAAAAACCTTTCTGAAGGTGTGAGCTCAGAAAGGTGATGGGAGGGAGGTAAGAGAGTGAATAAATAACAGAAACATCAATAACCTGATTTTACATGGTTTTATTTATTTGATTTTGGCATTATTTAGGTCCTCTAAAATTTATAAAGAAGCAATTTTTAGTATTAATTGAGTGCCTGCTGTGTGCTAAGCCCTGCGGTATTTGCTAAGGAGACTAGAAGGAGTAGAAATGAATCCTTAGGTAAGGTAATTTACAGATTACAAAATGTTTTCAACTGCGTCATCACCTCTGGTTCTCACACAAACCCTGTCAGGTAGGTATTATTACGTGTCATGATTTTATAGGAGATAAAATAGAATCTTGGATAGACTGAGGGAATAACCCATGTTAAGGTTGCTTTCAAGCATAGAGCTTGAGCTGTCTGTAACTTATTATTTCAGCCCCTACCATCTTTTCACTGTAGCGCACTGCAGGACCTTAACTCCTGGGGAAATGTCTAACACTTATTAAAATGTGCAAGCTTAGTCTCTGTCACTCCTTTCCCACTGCCCCACCTCCCTCTCTCTCTTACACACAGGCACACACAACACATGCATTCCAAGAGCAGGGGAGTCTTTAACTAGCTAAATGGTCAAGCATTCCATGTAGTCACTTGAGAACCCAAGATGTCATGTGTTTCTGTAGAGGTTGTCATACTAATTACACAACATGAGATCTACCCAGACATTCATAGACTTTGTCAATACATTCAAGGCAACAGAAGAATTTTTGAAAATTCCTTACTTTCAAATATTTGTATTTTGCACAATAAATTTATATTTACCAAAAAACATTAGCTTTTACAGATTAAGTATAAAGAAACGGAAGAAAACAAAAACAACTAAGCAAACCTTAGCCCACTTCACAGAGTTAAAGAGATTTCTAGTCAATTATGAAGAGATTTCTAGATTTTCTTTTCTTTCTTTCTTTCTTTTTTTTTGGAAACGAGCTCAGGTTTAATTGTGACATTTTAAATTTGTACAAGTATTTTGATATCTGACCACCACATTTAATTTCTTAAAATGACAGGAAAACATCAAATAATCACAGGTGTAATACATTTACCCCTTCAGTTCCTATTTGCAGCACCCAATATTCCTTTGAAATATGAAACAGACCTGGCAGTGGCCAACAGTAGATTTCTGCCTGCTGCCTTCCCACCTTCAATGGAGTTGAAAAGTTCAGGTTTAGTGTTGTTGCAGTGGCACTTGTCCAGAATTGGTACCTCCCCATAGTTGGGGGACTTTAAATGTACCAGTGAAAATAGCTTTTTCCCCTTCAAGGGGAAGGAAGAAAATCACTCCCCAAAATCCAGCAGATCTGGCGGTGAGGTCTTTCCTCCTATCTCATCTCTTCAGGATTTTTGTTTGTTTGTTTGTTTGCAGTGGAGCAAGAGAGACCAAAACCTAACCTGAGTTACAAGAAACAAGACATTAACGGCTATAAAGGGAGTGACCAGGAGCAACTGGGACACTCTTTACCTCCCATTTCCAATGTATGTGCTTCACAGAAAAACAACAAAAATAACAAATCCACAAAACACAACAGCTAGAATTACAAAATCCATTCATCCAAGAGTGGTAGAAAGCAGGATGGAAAGGTGGGAGGGTAAATGGCACAGGGAGAAAAACAAAGTATTCAAATCAGTCCAGGCACAGGGACTGGCAAATGCTAGAAAATAGCTGCAGAAAAACCTGTGGTCCTTTCAGACTCACAGTGATGTTAAAAATCCACACACTGGTGTCAGTGAACATTCTGCTTTACGTGCACCAGAGACAAAAATTCCAATTCCTCAGAGAGAAGGGAATACACAGAGGGCCCTTGGCAGAGAGGGTCCTGCCTTCCCTGACAGGGGGAGGTGAATAGGGAAAAGAGCTGCCACAGCCTCCTTCCAATCCCACCCATCCCCTTTGGATGGCAGGAAACTCAGTGGCCTGGAGCAGTCTTCAGTTTGGCAGAAGACGGATGCGGTGAAGGGAACTTCTCTGCAGAAGTGGAGCTGCTCAGGGCAGACTGCATTTTCTTTCCTTCATTCTTTTTCATTGAAAAAACAGCATCAAATAGACAGCTTCATAATCCCTATTTAATAATAATAATAGACACATAGATGTACAATAGACACATAGCCATACACAGATGTACAATAGACTCATACATGTACATTAATTAATTTAATAAGTTCCCTATTATTGAATGTTGAGATTGTTTTGAATTTAGATTGTTTTGAATTTTCCCTGTTACAAATGATATGGGTTAAAAAAGAGTAATTTATTATTAATTGACATCAAAATTATTCCAAGGAGGGAAAGTATCTTTTCCTGGAATAACATTTTATTAAATTACCCAGTTTGGAAAATCTAATTCTAATGCTCTGTAAGCTAGAAGTGTTCTGAGAAAGTTGTTCAGGTCCCAAGGAGGACACATCCTGCAACTCCTACTTCAGATGTGACCAAGGAGAATGCCTGGAAGGCAGAGCTAAGAGCTACAGAATAAGGGACAGGAGAGCCCTTCTGTGACAGCAGAGTGAGGGTTTGCCAGGAGCTCCCTTCTACACCAGTCCACCCAGGCATCACAGTGTCTGCCCAGGTCAGACACTGTGTTTAGAATTGCTGGTGATTTTGGAGTTCAGAATTACTGGTGATTCTGTGTCTCCATCCTTCTTCATTCCAAATGGAGCAATGATTGCTGTGAATCAGCCCATTTCACCACTGTATGATGATGCAGGTGGAAGGCAAATGACTTGTCTTTGCCATTAATAGGACCGAGGACCAAGAGGAGACCGATCTGATGGAGAGACTATTGCCCTCACCTTGAGACCCAGGATTGTATTTGGATTCAGTGACTGGAGGTTGCTTAAGGATTTCATCCTAGGTAAAGAGGTTATTCTGTTTTGTTTCATTTTGTGGAAGAATTAGTTGAGTACTTGATGACTAGAAAAACAGATTGTGATGGAGGTTTTCAATGCTCATTAACATTTGGTTCTCTTTTCTTTCTGAACACTTGAGGGGAACATACTTTCCCAGGCCCCTTGCAGTTAAGCAGGATCATGCAGTGAGTTCTAGCCAAGGGCTGTGTGGGGAGGTGGCCAAAGCATTTAAGAGCAGGTTTCCATTTTCCACACTTTCTTGTTTCTTCCATAGTGATCCAGGATGACATGCACTGGTTACTTGGTGTGACATCAAAAGATCATTGAATGTCTGTCAACCTGGTCTCCTGAGTGACTTTGTGGAGCAAAGCCCCTCACCAATACATGTTGGACATGCATCATTAATGAGGGCAAAACCCCCACAAACTTTTGTTCTACTAAGTCATTGAAATTTGCTTCCACAGCATACCCTGACCTACTCTGATTAAAGTATACCTTGAGCATGTCCTAATTAAAACTCATGTCAACATTATTAACCTTTTATAATGCAATTATTTCTTCTAAGCTTGCCATTTGTATTTTAATTTTGTTTATAATGAAGTCACTTAAAGTCACCAGAATTGCAAAGATTGCCATAACTTTTAGTCTAAAATCTCCTTCCCTTCATTAGATCATCACAGACGTTTAGAGGGTTTAAGAGTCTGGGCTTTGTGAGTCTGACTGCTGTCCACTCTGTTTATTACATGTGTGGCCTATGCAAGGCACTGAGGCAAAAGTTATTCATTGCAGTAATGTTTAAAATACTGAAAAGTTTAACCAATCTAGATGGCTATCAGTAACAGAATGCAATAGAATAACATGCAGCCATTAAAATAATGGGGTAGATCTACAGTTACTTGCATGGAAAGATGTTCTGGATATATTGTTGGTTTAAAAAGAAGAATTGGGCTGGCCGCAGTGGCTCACGCCTGTAATTCTGGCACTTTGGGAGGCCAAGGTGGACAGATCACCTGAGGTCAGGAGTTCGAGACCAGCCTGGCCAACATGGTGAAACCCTGTCTCTACTAAAAATATAAAAATTAGTTGGGGGTGGTGGTGCACGCGTGTAATCCCAGCTACTCAGGATGCTGCAGCAGGAGAACCGCTTGAACCTGGGAGGCGGAGGCTGCAGTGAGCCGAGATCGTGCCATTGCACTCTAGTCTGGGCCACAAGAGTGAAACTCTGTCTCAAAAAATAAATAAATGAATAAATAAATAAATAAGTAAAAATAAAAATAAGAATGCAAAACAGCATCTATCACACAGCTACCATGTACATGTAGGTAAGTATATGCCCATGGTAGTGTCTGAAAAGAATTTCAAATTATAACAGTAGATACTTCTGGATAGTAATCATCTGAGAGATTTAATCTTTCCCTTTAGGTTTTTCAGCACTATTCCATTTTAAAAAATTTACATGTATAATTTGTAAACAAACAACCATTTTGGTATATAAGTAAAATGTATATTATATTTACAGTAATATGTTATATTCGATGTATTTATATTAGATATATTTAATATATTTATATTTTACTTTATAAATGTTTAACTTTATGTTTTTAAGGTTAATTTTTACTTATAATGGCCTTCTACACCTTTGATTTTTTTAAGTTCTTTGTTAAAATTTTATAGTGTCCTCCTTATAGGTCCTGTTTAGTTTTGAAGTTTTCATTTTTAGATATTTAAATATTTTTGTTTCAATTTTGAATGATATTTTTTGTTTATTGCATTATCAACTGGTTAGTTTCAGGTGTCTGGCAAATATTTTCTGTATATTTCTTTGATAACTAACCACTCTGCTAAGAGCTTTTGCTATAACCATTTTTTAGTTGATTCTGTTTCTAGAGTGCAATGACAACTTCTAGAAGCATCAATAATTTCCCTTTCACTGTATATAAACTCATTTTATTCATTCATTATGTAGTCAAATTGCATTGGCTAACAATTCCAAAATGTTATTAATACTAATTAACGTAGCCATTCTTCTTTTGTCATTAATTGTAAGAAAAAAAAAGGCCTTTGGGTTTCACCATAGAATATAATGCTGGATGTTGGTTTGAGAGAAATTTTTTTTATCATGAAAAAGAAGTAATTTTTACTATAATCCTCTGAAAATATTTTGGGCCAGGTGTGGGTGGCTCACACCTGTAATCCCAGCACTTTTGGGAGGCTGAGGCAGGTGGATCACTTGAGCCCAGGAGTTCAAGACCAGCCTGGGCATCATGGTGAGACCCCGTCTCTACAAAAAATACAAAAATTAGCTGGGTGTAGTAGCACACACCTATAATCTCACCTACTTGGGAGGCTGAGGCAGGAGGATCCCTTGAGCCTTGGAAGCAGAGGTTGCAGTGATTAGAGATCATGCCACTGCACTCTAGCCTGGGCAACGGAGCCAGACCCTGTCTCAGAAAAAAAAAAAAAAAAAACAAAACAGAAAATATTTTGAAATAGAAATAGGTATTGACTTTATTAAAACAGTAGCTACTGAGATATTTACATAGTTTTCCCATCAAACCAATAGTATAATTAATATTAGTAGATCTAATAGTGAGTAGTCCTTATAGTTTTATAGCAAATCTACTTTTGTCTTTTTAAAAATTATGATTAAATATACATAAGATAAAATTTATAATTTTAACGATTTCTAAGGGCATGTTCTATGGCATGGAGCATGTTCACATTGCTGTGCAGTATTTCTGCCTTTGTAATGAATATACTCTATCTTTCTTGGCTATTATTTTTACATACTGTGAATTTCTACTTGCTAACATTTTATTTAGAAGGCTTTTATATTTAATCTTAAATGAGATTGCTCTGTATTGTTTACCTTGAGGTTTTTGTATCAGCACTTTGCTAGTTTGATGAAAAGAGTTTGGAGTATTTTTACCTGTCTTGGCGAGTTTTAACAGAATAGGAATTACGTATACATTAAAAGTTTTAATAAAATGGCTGGGTGAGGTGTCTCATACCTGTAATCCCAGCACTTCGGGAGGCTGAGGCGGGAAGATCACCTGAGTCACTGAGACCAGCCTGGCCAACATGATGACACCCTGTCTCTACTGAAAACACAAAAAATTAGCCCGGTGTGGTGGTGGGTGCCTGTAATCCCAGCTACTTGGGAGGCTGAGGCAGAAGAATCGCTTGAACCCAGGAGGCAGAGGTTGCAGTGAGCCGAGATCATGCTATCGTACTCCAGCCTGGGTAACAAGAGTGAAACTCCCTCTCAAAATAAAAAAAAATAAAAAATAAAAAATAAAAAGTTTGAATAAAATTATATCCAAATCATCTAGACCTACAACAAACTTTGCAGATAATTTGACAATTTTCTCTTTCCTCCCATTTTGTATCCTGTATTGGACTATGCAGTTTCTCCACTTAAAAAGTCAGTTGCCATAATTCATATTTTCTTAGAAAATTTTCTATTTCATAATGTTTTTCATACACATATAATACATTTTTACTTTTCATATTATATATTTATACATATTTTATAATAAATTGAAATTCTCCTCTTCCTCATTCCTAATATTATATATTTGTATTCCACAACATCGGAACAGAATGTTTATTTGTTTTTTAATAAATTTGTGGTATGTTGCTTAATGGGTTTTACGTTTCCTAAACTCCGTCTGTGGCTTCACAATCTCTCTCATTGGCAAGGCCTTGTATAGAGTCTAAAAGCCTGCTCCACAGCCCCTAGGCCCTCTGGACTGCAGCTAGCTTGCCTTTCTTTCAGCTGGAGTGTTCCTCCAGCTGAGGCCCAGGGTGTCTGCATAGGCTAGCTCTTGAGCTGGTCTTTTTCTGTTACCTTTCAGGTTTCTGAACAAGATGGGTTGAAGGAAGCCTTTGCTAACCACTGAGGCTAGGTCAGAGCCCCATTATAGATTCACATAAAAGTGCAGCTTTCACTCATGACAATCTTGTGGTATGCAATTACACGCTTATTTATTTAACTATTTGCTTAATTTCTGTTTCCTCCAGTATCAGAGACTACGGTCTATATCCAATTTGATTCATTTATCCATAGTCTCAAGAGCAGTGTGAGCACTGTGTTAATACTTAGAAAAATTATCCTCTTATGGTATAGTTTGTATTTTGTTTTTCCTCCTTTCTGCTGTTTCTTGTTTGTCCTCTCCCCTTTTTATTCTCTATTTTGCTATCTTTTCCAAGTTTCCTTTGATATATTTTTAAGTGACAAAAAGTTATGTTATTTTCATAACAATGACTTTTATCTCTCTTAAAACATCTACTTTTTTTTACTGATGGAAAAAATGAAACAGTATTCATTGATTCCTCCATATTATGACAAGTGTTTTGAAATGTGTTCACATTCTTCTTATTTCCCTAGAATACGTTTATCTTAATATAACCTCAGTTTTTAGATCTATGCTATCATTATCTTACTATAAACAAAAAGGTCAGACTGGAGAATGCAATCCCAGGGAAGCAGAAGGGAAAGAAAATTGGAATGGAGCAGAAAAGGAGAAAGGGTAAATGTGAGTGAGTGTGTTGCTGAAGTGGTCTCAGGTTCATGTCAAGTTGATTGCTTTTTCTCACAGGACATCATCAGAGCGGCAGTAAGAACATTTTGCATTTATAAACAATCCATCCAGAAGAAAAAAGGGAGAATGTTATCTTTGAAACCTTATTCTATTGGTCAAAGATTTCCCCAATCAGCCTCAACACCCTCTGCTCTAAATTGGGCATTTGTGGGTGCTGGGCAGGTCCCATGACCTCTTGTGTCTTAGCAGCAACACAGAAACCTTGAGACAGGAAACAAGTTACGTGTGGCAGAAATATGCAGATAACATGCAGTGTTAGTATATGAACAATGGGGAGTAGATGTCACCGTGGACCCCTTTAAGCCACAGTGATGATTGCATTGGCAATCTGACTCCATGACCACCAGCAAAATATAAGAAATTATTAGGATTGTTCTAGCCAGAAGGCTAGATAAAGGTCACATATTTTGAATCTAGTAAAATTGTGGATGATACATAAATTGAGTCTCATAAAAATATTCAGTATTTTTAGTTCATATCTTCTCTTTCAAAGATATGAATTTCTACTTTGCATTATATTTTACAATTACATCAATAGTTATTTAGAAACAAACTAAAATTTTACAAGTTCTATTCCTTTCTTTATTATTTCTATGTTTTATCTTAAATATAATTGAGTTTTTACACATTTATGGAGGTTGCAGAGTTTTGCATTTTTTTAAGGAAAGATACATATGGTGGTATGTTTTCTGAGTCTTAGCAAGTATAAGACTTTCAGCTGGACTTGTACATAAATCATGTGGTGACTGGGTGTAGAATTTTGGGTGGCAATGAATTTGTTATCCAAAATTCTAGAGTGCTCTGCTTCCAGCCGTGACAGAGTAACTGGCATTAGACGTTTCCTTCCACTGAAAACAACTATAAAATTAGACAAAATATATGAGCCATTGGACAGCAAGCAGTACAGGATGCTGACTCTTGAGAGAAGGGAGACAAACAAGGTGATCCTTGTGATTGTGGCGGCTTTTTGTCTGAAGGCAGTTTCCTTCTACAAAGCAGAGAAGGTGGACCCAAGTGGAGCAACATTCTCCGTGAGTTGACAATTCAAAAATAAGTGTTGTAGGATGCTGAGGCAGTTGGAATTTGCACAGAAGGGTAGCTGAGAAGAGAAAGCTACATGGAAACAGGTGGGGAGTGCCAAAGAAATCTGCATGGATGTCTTACAGCATGATTCCCTGAACAAGGGCTTGGACAGCGTGGGTCCTCCATAGTAGGATCCTTGAACATGCTGAGCTGCCCACACACAGGGAAAGGCTTTATGAGGCCAAGCAGAGATTGCCTGCTTTGGGTCAAAAGCTGAATGGTGATATCAGAGAACAGGATAAGAGATACGAGAGTTTCAGATAAGATAGAGTACAGAGATGCCACCAAGTACCTTAGACTTTCTATTGGAAACAGAAATATTACATCACAGAAGTTAAGACAACACATTCTAGGATTAAGGGTACAATCTTTAGGATTATAGATCCTACTTAATAAAGCATAAAATCATGACTCATTTGAAGACAGATTAATAGAAATTTAACAAAAATGAAGAGAACTTCAGAGAAATATAGAACAGCATCAAGAAAATTAACAAATGTTAATTGTAGTTCTAGAATGAGAGGAGAGAGAGAATGGGGCAAAAAGGGCTTGAAGTAATAAAGGTGGGCAAGTTCTCACATTTGGTGAAATACTCAATTTACAGATTCAGAAAGTTCAGGAAACTCCACACAGAAAAAATACAAAGAACACCAAACTTACATACATAATAGGAAAACTGCTTAAAAATAAACCAAACCAAAAAGTGCAAGGGAACAATAATACAAACTAAAAAGCCTAGGGTTATGTACAACTAGACTAAGCTACTGTTGAAAGGTTATTCAATTTTCTTTTGTAGGGGTATAAAGTTAATTATAATAGAGCCAAAATAATTTTAGAATATATATTGTAATCCCGAGGATAATTGTTAATGTAAAATACAGTGACAAAGCCAACAGAAGAATTAAAATTTAATTTTAAGGAAATAATTACTGTGAAAGAAGGCAAGAAAGGAGGTACAGAGGACCAAAACAGAGATAAGAAAAATAGAAACAATTAATAAGTTGCTAGACTTAAATGCAATCTCATTAAAGATTACATTGTCAATGGCTTAAACATTATAACTGCAGAGTGTCAGATTTTTTAAAAGCCCTATCTATATTATCCACATAAGATGCAAATTAAATATAAAAGTACAGATAAGTTGAATGTAAAAGAATGAAATAAAATATATTATGCCAAGGATTATTGTAAGAAAGCTGGAATTATTATATTAGCATCATAAAAAATAGACTTCATGACAAGGAGTATAATCATCAGCATTAAAGATGGGTGTTTTATAAATGTGAAAGGGCCTGTTAGTCAAGAAGATATAACAGTCATAAATGCATATCTATCCAATAAAAGAGCTTCAGATACATGAAGCAAATTGTGACGTAGGAGAAATAGACAAATCAACAATTGTGGTTGGAAATTTTAAACGTCCCCTTTTCAGTAATTGATAGAGCAACTGGAAAAAAATTAAAAGGACAAAGAACTTGGGAAAATGGGTCAGGAAGAGGAGTAGGGACCAGCAGAAGAAACTGAGAATGACAGTCCGTGACATAGGAGGAGAAACAACAGAGAATAATGTCCCAGGGGCCATAATATCAAAAGTTGTTGAAAGGGTGGATAGCAAGAGGATGAAGAATTGATCTTAGATTGCTAGCCTTGAGAGATGTTTCATTGGGATTATGGGGGAAAAGAATTTATTGATGTAAGTTTAAGAAGAAATGGAGGGTAGTGAGAATAGGTAACTATTTTTTTTTTAAGACAGGAACTCACTCTGTCACCCAGGCTGGTGCAGTGACACGATCATAGCTTACTGCAGCCTCGATATCTCAGGCTCAAGCAATCCTCCTGCCTCAGCCTCCCAAGTAAGTGGGACTACAGGCACAGACCACCACACTTAGCTAATTTTTTTTGTTTTTGATTTTTATAGAGATGAGGTCTGGCTATGTTGCCCAGGCTAATCTTGAACTCCTGAACTCAAGCAATCCTCCCGCCTTAGCCTCTGAAAGGGCTGGGATTAGAGGTGTGAGCCACTGTGCCTAATCTGCAATGCATACTTGAATATTAAAAGTTCTGAAAAGTCCTAGTGAAAGAAATCTATTAACTATTTTTTCAGCCAGTGTTCCTCAAATTTATTTCATCTCCATTTCTGAACGTACCTTCTACTAACTTCCTATAGTGCTGAAGTGTGATGGAAATTGTTTTGGAAGATGCTGAGGTGGAAGAGGCCTCTTAATCTTCTGAACTCCTGAAGTACTTTCTCTCTTCCTCTGGCAAGGCATTTAGCTCTTTCTGTTTTGTAGATATATATGTAATTCAGGTTTATCACAAAGCTGGGCATTCTTTGAGGAGAGATGGCTAATGACGAAGTCACATTTATCTCTGGTGCCCAACACTGAGCCTTGCACAGAGCAATGGCTCCCGGCATGTAGGTTAAAAGAGAATGTACATATTACTAAGGGGATTTCAATGGAAAGTTTCTAGGCCACACTGCCTTTAATGTCACATTATCTTCTATTTGTATTTTCACATCCCTCCTTTCCTCTTTCCCTCCCAGCCTCTAGTATCCACTCTTTTACTTTTTACTTCTATGAGATCAATTTTTTTTTTTTAGCTTTAACATATGAATGAGAACATGAGGTGTTTAACTTTGTGTTCCTGGCTTATTTCACTTGACTAATGTCCTCCAGTTCAATCCATGTTGCCTCAAATGACAGGATTTCATTCTTTTTGTGGCTGAATAGTATTCCATTTATAATGCCTTTATTCAAAAACTTCTGTAAGTTTTTTTTTTTTTTTTGGTAGAGCCTAGTCTTGAACTCTTAGCCTCAAGAGATCCTCCTGCCTTGGCCTCCCAAAGCACTGGGGTTACAGGTGTGAGCCATTCCACCTGGTCTCAACAACTTCTTAACGTTTTTTCTTTTGATCATGTCCACTTCTCTTTCTCAGAGAAAACATGAAATAAAATATTGCATCCTGAACACAAAATATTCCTTTTAGCAACTAAAGGTGAGTTTGAATGAACTCTGATCCCTACAACAGTTTGATGGGAAAAGTAGAAAACAGCCAAAAAAATTCCATATTTGAGTCTAGAAATTTTACTACAATGGTGGAGAAACATTTAGTTGCAGTAGATTTTCTTACTCCAATACTTTCTCTTGAGGAGTTGATTGCTGAGGCAACCGGAGGATCCAGAGATCAACACAGACAACTCCTGTTTCTTCAATAACCTTCACTGATGTCTTTATATGCAAGGTGGAGGGAAGGTGAGAGATTTTCAATACTTGTTCAACTTGCTTAGATCTTCGTGATTAAATGGCCTTTGTCAGATAATTAAGATTTTCTTCCTGGATGCAGATGTTCAAAGAACTTGGTTTTAAGTAGTGTTTATTTCATATGAATAGGACTTGATCCTTTCACCTGTTTAGAATCACCCAATAATACTCCTCTTTCAAAAAGGATTTAGCTCTCAAACTATTTTATCACCCGCTTTTTTTTTTTGGACCAAAGTGAGAAGACAAAACAAAACACTTTACTATGTGTTTGAATTTGTCTTCTCTTAATAAGAATGGGGAAACACAGTCCGGCCACCCTCATTCCTTTTATCACTTTGTTCACAGCTCTTATGCTATCCATAAAAGCTACATTTACAACTAGAACACTAAGGTTTTTATCCTCAGGTTTTATCCTCTTCATGAATAAAAATGCCTCTAATCTACTTTGCAAGGTGGAAAGCAGGCTTGAACTTGTGCTTAGAGTAGGATAAAGTTTAGCTAATGTTTATGTCATTTATGAGAGGGGTTCATTTCACCTTGGTCTTTATGTCCTCTGTACAGTCATCATTGCTCAGATATTGGGCTTCTGTTTGAGCACATCTTGTTCCTCACTTACACTGGAGTGGCCAGTTTCCAGCTAAGATCCAGCCACTTCACCATCGGCCTCTATTGTAGCATCAATCACACACTCAGAGCGGTGTCTGTTTGCGGCCAGTTGTTGTGAGAATGGCTTTTCTGAGGTAATGCTCTCAGTGTTTGCGTACAGCTGAATAAACAGTCTTGTTTCATTTGAAAGCTCTTGACCTTGACGTTTTTTCATTCATTTGATAGTTATTTCTTATTCACCTAATGTGTGTCTACTCCATTTTCTTCAGGATTTTTTTGTTTAGGCTGTTTTCTTCAAATAGCTGTCATTTGAAGTTGCCTTAAATTTACATTGTGAAGATCTGTTTACAACCAAGCGTGCTTTCTTTCTCCTTTCCAGCTCTGTATAAATAATCCTACACATCCATCAAGTCTCAGCTAAAATGTTTCTTTCTCAATGAAGCATCCCCGCATAATTTTAAGTTTTAAATGTCTTGATGGCTCCATTTCCTCAGATCTCAGGTCTCTGATGCTTTGGGAGCCAATCTACACTTTCACTTCTTGTTATATTTCACATGCGTAACTCAAAGACACTGCTATTGTTACAGAACTAGAAATGCTTTCTGAAATTACTCACCATTCTTTTAAATGTAGAGTTAAGCTTACAAGAAAGAAAGCATAATTTGTATGTGCTAGAAATGAGAAGGTTTCTGGAAAGCAGACTGGTAAGGATGGAAGGTAATCCTTCAGTAGCCTTAGTGGGTGGTCGCAGATTGTAGAATTCAGCCACCTAGGGGTGTGAGTCTGAAAACACTTATGCAGAATGAAAGTAAGTCCTGCCATTGCACATGGCAGCATGCTGAAACTGAGATCCCTGCATAAAGCAGTGAAGGTAGAAGGACCACTGTGGGTGAGTGGAAAAGACAACCAGAAAAAATACACTTTCCAACACAGACACAGGCAGACGGCAAAAAAATTTTCTGTTGTTGCTTGGACCCTGGGTAGGAAAAACATTCCCTAGGATAATTTGTGACCATGGGTTTGTGTCCCCAACGGTTGAAGTTCTAATTTTTATAATTAGTTGGCTCAGGGATCCTCAAGCTGAAGGGAATCTGAATTTTAAAACTTTATGTGAGAAAAATCATAAATAACTGCATGCTGATAAATTTGAATATTTTAGTGAAGAATCCTTTATATTCACTATATTCATCAAAATAATTTATAAAGAAATATAAAATTCCCATAAAAAGAGGTGAATCAGTTATTAGCAATTTACCCAGTTGCTCCAAATGTTAATGAAAAATAGATCCAGACTATGTACAGACATCTTCCAATCCTTTGAGCAATAGATAATCCTTATGCAAATATTTTCAGAGAATAGAAAAGAAGGAAAACATCCCAGTTAATTTTGTAAGGTCATTAGAACCTTGATTCCAAAATCGGCAAAGGCAGCATGAAAAATAAAATTTGCAGGTTAATTATGGTCAGAGAGGCAAAAGTCCTAAATGAACTATTAGCAAACTAAACCTAGGGGTGTCTGAGTGTGTGTGTGTGTGTTTGTGTGAAAGAGAATGGGAAGGAGAATATCAAAACACATTCATATTATCTATGAAATAATTCATGCAATGTAGGTTCTTCCCAGAAATGTAGTAGTAGGTTTTGTTTGCTTTGTTTTTGTTTTGGTTTGTTCTGTCATTTTTTTTTAGACATAGGATCTAACTATATTGCTTAGGGTGGCTTTGAACTTCTGGGCTCAAGCAATCCTCTCGCTTCAGTGTCTGAGTAGCTGGGACTACAGGTGCATGTCACCACACCTGGCTCATAGGGGTAGCTTTAGTTGAAAAAATGTAACTAAAAATCTTTTAAAACACAAATGAAAGGGAATGTCTCCTAACTAAAAATGGTATTTACTAAATGCCTGCAGTATTTATCATGCTTAATAGTGAAATACTAGAAGCATTGCCTAAAAAGTCAGCAATAAATCAAGAATACCCTCTATTACTATTTCTATTCAGTATTGCATTGGAAATTTGAGGCAGTATACTAATATTGGGTTGAACCACATAAAATTGATGATAATCAAGTATTTCTGGCTGATATGGTTTGGCTGTGTCCACACCCAAATCTCATGTTGAATTGTAACTCCCATAATCCCCATGTGATGTAGGAGGGACACAGTGGGAGGTAATTTAATCATAGGGGCAGGTATTCCCATGTTGTTCTCATGATAGTGAATAAGTCTCATGAGATCAGATGGTTTTATAAAGGGGAACTCCCCTACATATATGCTCTCTTGTCCGCTGTCACGTAAATGTGCTTTTGTTCCTTCTTCAGCTTCCACCATGATTGTGAGGCCTCCCCAGCCATGTGGAACTGTGAGTCCATTAAACCTCTTTTTTTTTTTATTTATAAATTACCCAGTCTCTGGCATATCTTTATTAGTGCGTGAGAACAGACTAATACACTGACCAACAATCTAACTTAAGAAAAGAAAGAGAAGACATGGAGTTTAAAAATGAAGAACTCAAAGTAACATTACTCATAGAAAATATGCTTATCTGCATAGAAAATTTAAGAGATTTTACAAAAAGTTATTTGAACAAAAGAGCTCACAAAATTGCTGGACACAAGATTAA
This sequence comes from Pongo pygmaeus, assembly GCF_028885625.2. Taxonomy (NCBI): domain Eukaryota; kingdom Metazoa; phylum Chordata; class Mammalia; order Primates; family Hominidae; genus Pongo; species Pongo pygmaeus. The sequence continues at coordinate 58,643,259 of NC_072381.2, forward strand.
TACTCAAAATCCATTATGTATTAATACATAGCAACAAATAATTTTAAAAAATTTAATACCAGTATGGAGAAAAAACTATGGGATTAGAGATAATATATAGAGATAAAATAACAAAACATGACCTAAAGACTTAAGAGAAGAGCTAAGTTATAGAATGAGTCAACATTATAAGGATTATTATTATCAAAAAATTATTTTATAAACAGTGAGATTATGATCAAAATTTCAACAAGGTATTTATAGAACTCAGTGTTCTGATTCTAAGATTCTAAGGGAAAAGGAGGCTAAGAATATGTATAGCCAAACAATAAGAAGCTATAATAGTTAAGACAGTTTGATATTTGCATAGTGAGTTTGTTTTTGTGTTGCCATAAAGAAGTACCAGAGGCTGGGTAATTTATAAAGAAAAAAGGTTTAATTGGCTCATGGTTCTGCATGCTGTACAGGAAGTATGGTGCCAGTATCTGCTCCTGGTGAGGACCTCAGGAAGCTTACAATAATGACGGAAGGCAAATTGGGAGCAGGTGCATCGCGTGGCAAAAGTGGAAGCAAGAGAGAGAAGACAGAGGTCCAAGACTCTTGTAAACAACCAGATCTTAGCATGAATTGAGAGTGAGAACTCCCTCATTACCGTGAGGACTTCACCAAGCCATTCGTGAGGGATCTGCTCCCATGACCTGGACACCTCCCATCAGGCCCCAACTCCAACACCAGGGATTACACTTAAACACGAGATTTGGAGGACACATACATGCAAACCATATCACATAGGCTTAGTCAAATAAAATAATAGCATAGAAGACAGAACTTGGAGACAGAACTACACATTAAACTGAGCTTGATACATGGTGAATGGTATTAAACATGGCAGAAAACAGATGGACTATTCAATTATTTTTTCTAGGACAATAGGCTAACCATATAGGCAAAGAAAAAGATAAAATCATGTACTAATTTCAAGTTTTCCCAATATAAAATCAAGAAAAACTACACTAAAATGTGAAAGAAAAAATGTAAAGCTTCTAGAAGAAAATAAAGGAGAATATCATTATGTCATTGAGTAGGGATATGTGTGTTAAACATAAAGTACAATCTGTTTTAAGATTAAAAACCTATGTAGGATAAGATATTTAGAAAAGTGAAATCATAAAAAGATTTGTATGTAGAATATATTGTATGTCTACAAATCAAGAAAAAGACAAACAAGTCAACAGAGGAAATATAGGCAAAATACATGAGTGAACAATTCACAGAGGAAGAAATCTGAATGGCCAAAAAAAAGACAGAATAAAAGTAAAACAAGATTTTCTCCCTCTCTAGTAATGTTAATTAGAACAAACATGAGATATAATTTCCTACCTACAGAATTGTTAAGGATTATTGACTAGTAACGTGTTTGATGAAGATGTAGGAAAGATGAATTATATGTTGCTGGTGGGAGTTAAAATCGGTACAAATAATTTAGAGGACAAATTGTCAATTCTCAACAAAGCTGAAAATATGTATATCCTATGACCTGGCAATGTCGTTTCTTGCCTAGGGAACCTCTGATGTGAATAAACAAGAGACATGTGCAAGAATCTTCATTTTGGCATTATTTGTAACTGCCAAACAGTGACAATAAATGGACTACTCTTCAGGAAGAGAACGGATAGATTCATTATGGGTTATACATCCAATAAAGTAGTCTTACATGGTGGTTAAAATGAATCACCTAGATCTTCATGCACCAACATACAGGATCTGGCTAAAGATTTTAAACTGTATCCTTGAACAATAAAGAGTTCAGAGGATTTTGAGTAGGAATCATGATATGTCTAAAAGTTTTCTGGAAGCTAGTCATTTGTGTGTGTGTGTGTATGCACTTGTGTGCATGTGTGTGTGTTCTGTGGAAAGATGTACAGTATCACTATTCTGAGAGGTTAAAAGAAGATGGAGAGAACCATGGATGAAGCTGGAAACCATCATCCTCAGCAAAGTAACACGGGAACAGAAAACAGAACACCGCATGTTCTCACTCATAAGTGGGAGCTGAGAAATGAGAACACACATGGACACAGGGAGAGGAACATCACACACCAGGGCCTTTCGGGGGGTTGAGGGAAAGGGGAGGGAGGGCATTAGAACAAATACCTAATGCATGTAGGGCTTAAAACCTAGATGACTGGTTGATGGGTGCAGCAAACCAGATGGCACATGTATACCTATGTAACAAACCTGCATGTTGAGCACATGTAACCCAGAACTTGAAGTACAATAAAAAAGAATAAAAATTAAAAAAAAAAAGAAGATAGAGAGACCAAGAAGAAACTGAACTGTAACTAAGGAAGGATTGAAATTTATAAACCAGGTTGACCAACCCTATATGAAGTCAGTTCCCACCTGACAGCAAGTTAGATTTGGGTATATCCACAGTCCATTTTGTTTTTTGGGAAATGCAAATGGAAGATATTGAGCAGTAACTACTGAGACAACTGTTGAGAAACATTTTGTAAACTACAAAGTACTGTGCACATGCCAGGAGGTTTTGGTTTTATTACGTAAACAATCAGCCAGGATTTCTTTCTCAGAGAGAGCAGATGTTTGGCAAAGCCCCCTCTGCTCCACCCAGCAGATCCTGGAGAAAAGCACCTTAACCCAGCAGTTTGGACTCAATTAAGGAATGCTGGCAGCTGTCTCTAGAGCTTAGCAAACAAGCTGTGATTTTTTGCCAACTGCATTATTAATTGCCTGGGTAAAAGAACAAGGCCAATTTAAGTCCCTGATTTCACCAGGGAGCCTTGAGCCTTTGCATGAGAAGTGAATGACATGGGCTTCAATTTCAGGAGCTTGAAGCAGGCTCATGGCTCCACTCACTGTTGCTAACCAAGGGAAATACCCCAAATCAGATTAATTGATGTGGTCCTGGGAAAGCCTGAAGGGTTGTTAATGATTCTGACCCTTGTGTGAAGAAGGAAAAAACAATCTAAAGAGACAAGGTGGTTTCTGAAGATAAAAGACAAGGGGAAAAGAATCAGGCTTTTGTTTTTCAAGGGTCTGAAACAAGTGAGTTCTGTTAGACATTTAAAAGGCCAGTTCTCAACTTACCTGCATTTGGGGTGTTTTCCTGTTGGATTCACTGCCCTTTCCAGAAGTAGCCTATAAATTTTTCAGTCCTAGTTTCCTAGGGAAAACAAGTGGGAATTATGTGTCATAAAATGGTACAATGCTTGTGCAAGTGACTGTCAAAATGAGATGGTGTCTGATTGTGTCTTGGTGGAGAAATGATAAGGGGACTCACTATGAGAAAGGGCTTGGAGAGTAGGGGCTCAAACTTCATGCTAAAAAATCTGTTCAGATCTGGTACAGTGTATGTGATTAGAAAAACAAAATCTCCAAACCAGAGCCCTTTGTTTTGAGGCCTGTCTCTATCCAAAAGAGAACTGATCCAGTCTCTTTCTCTAGGTTTTATTCCACCCTCCATTTAACAGTTTAGAACCCTGCATGCTATTCTCTGTCACAGAAAACTTTGACAGACACAAGTAAGATCCAAGCTTTTGGTTTGATGTTGAATTTCCTAATCTCTCCTTTCCCAGAAAAAGGCGAGAGGTACCATCTTTGGGGCCCAAATGAAGGTATTGTTAGGCTACTGAACTGAGTGGCATTGGGGGTAGCATTTGGACCCTCCAGCCATTAGGACCAGGTACTAAGTATACTCTTTTGGGCATGAATGACTTTTGCTGATGCTTTCACTAGAAGGTTTGCCTAAATAAAGGGTGAGGAGTGCAGCTAAGCTTCCTTTGGCCAGTTCCCAATTGCTAGCAAGTAAAAACAGAAGTAATCTCAATGAATACATAATTCTGAGCCATGGAGTGTTAGATTTTGTGAGGCTAGTCAAAGGCTGAGTGTCATGGGAGGTACTTGTGAGCAGGTGACTCAACAGGCACAGAGGCTACCCTCATGTGAGTCCCTCCCAGGGCTGTCATGGGCTGCAGGTGCACAGGTCATGATGGGGACATTTGGGTGTCGGGGCCTTCTTGGCTGGCAGTGTATGTTGTCTGAAACTTGCGGAATCCTAGTACAAGTAAGGAAGATGAGGTCATAGGTGAGCATGTCCTGTTTGGCGTGGCCTGCCATGTGGGAAGTCTGTTTGCCAAAGATACACTTTCAGTTGTTTTCCAGCAGTGAATCTGTGCGAACCTTATCCTCGTGATGAATGCCTGCCCATCCCTGCCACTCAAATCGTCATCATAATATCAACCTTCTTGATTCCAGCAGCATATGGGGGAATTATGGTAGAGCTGGGGCTACAGAGATCTTACCATTTGCAGCACCTACCCTCAAGGAGTTTTCAATTTGTTTGGAAAGAGGGTGGATGAAGGGAAATATGGGGAAAGATGAAGAGACTGCTCATTCTGGAATATTTAGAATGTTCCAGGCACCAGGGTAGTGCCTACTATGTTATCTCACTGGGCTCTTCAGTTACTTTGTTTATGTTATAATATTCATTCTACAGATTAGGAAACTGAGGATGAGAGAGAGTAAGTGCCTGAAATTACCCAGCTTGGAGCTATGGTGCAGGCAGCCTTGGAAGCCCAAACCTGCTGCGTTGAACTCTCACTAGCAATGCACCACACTAATGTATGCAAGGCTTGACTAATGGTGGATTACTTATGCCTTTAAGCAAATGGGTCATCAGGCAGTATTGTGGATGGGTCCCTAGGATGGTGCGGCTGTGTGTGGCCTCTTCATGGAGGTGAGCCTTATCTGGAGAAGCCACGCCAGAGGAATAATGGTACATTTTGGGAGATGAGATTTAAGAGCCTGGCAAGAATGAGACGGGGCATCCCTGACCATCAAGACTTACACCTTCCCTCTAGTCCTTCACTAGTTAGAAAACCAAAGGCCAGAGCCCTGTGACCTAGTGGAGGAAAGGCAGAGCAACTGGTGGGGTTGGAAGGGAGTAGAGGAACCAGAGGTGAAAGGGTGATGGGGAAAGGAGGAGGCATCTAGAAGATATGAGAAGTAATTGTGTCTATAATCCTTTAACGGTAGAAAGTCATGGTGGAAGAGTTGCATGCTATTTCCAACAGGAGCTGACCTCTCTCCAGGGTAATGCTAAGTGAGATCCAGTTTCTGTTCCAAAAGAAGAGTGGTGCCCAAGGAGCTTCTCCCTGCAGGCTCAGCCATCTGTGTCCCCAGGCCAGTGCTCATCCAGGCAGGTGCGTAGCAGGTGGGTTCTGCATGGATCTGGCTCCCCATGACAGTGCTTGCATTTGCCTAACTCCCTAACACCTGTGGGCTGCTGCACTTGGCCCTTGAAGAGCTTGCTGGCTCTCTGGCCTGAGGGCCAGGCTGATCCAGCCCACTTGCTTGGGCTCTGACATACTACGTGACAGTTGCCAGCCCAGATTCCTGGCTGGGGTCCTGAGGAAAGCTTGTGTATTCCCAGGAGCTAGGATTTTGCTGCCAGGAGACACCTAGGGTTGTCCACCCCCTGCCCATTCCCATCACTACTTTTTCTCACCCCAGATCCAATGCCCGGGGACATTGACACCTGCTGAAATCAATGCCTGAGCCACCCTCTTCTTTTTGGGCTGATGTGGGAGTGGGGAAGCTATCCATCTCCTTAGAATTAGCCCTATAGCTGAGCAAAAACAAAACCAAAGCCAAAAAACTACATTTACCCTTCTTTCCCCATCTTGTTATTCAGGGGAAATGTGAGAAATAGCTGGAAAGGAATGTAGAGGTTACTGTGAAGGAGGTGGGAGAGGGGGTAGGGCTGTAATTGTAATTAAATAGTATTTTATAAAAATACAGGGAATTATTGAAAGATTGTAAGGAGGGAAGTGTCCTGATTAGACTGTGGTTCAGAGCTGTGGCAGGTGTATGGGAAGGCAAGGGAGATGAGGGAGGCCAGGGGCCAGAGGAAGGGCACTGGCTGCAGTCCTCAGGGCAGTGGGCTGTGAGTGTGGCTTGAGACAAATGATGGGTGTGACAGGCCCTGCAGAGGCAGGAACAACCTTTCAGCTTTGCTCTGCTCCCTCAGCCCTGTGTGTTCAAGACTGGGAGGGGAGACTGGGGTAGGTTTCTCACCACCACCCCACTCAGTGTTCAGTAACCTCACCCTTGTTTCGTGAGTGTTTACATATTCTAGGATTAAAAAACTGGTTGTCTACCTGGAATAAAATGCATGGTTGCTTAGTTATCTTGTCACATAACAAATTACCCACAATACATAACAACTTAAAACAACAAATATTTCCTACTTCATAGTTTCTGAAGGTCAGGGATCAGGGAGTGGATTAGCTGAGAGGCTCTGGCTCTGAGTCCCTCATAGGGTTGAAGTCAGGCTTTCGGCCGGATGGGGCTGCAGTCATCTCAATGTGAGAGACTGGGGGAAGCCCTCCTTCCAAGATGGCTCAGGTGGGTGTTAGCAGGGGCCTGAGTCCCTCACTGCTGTTGCTGGAGGCCCTGGTTCCTTGTAACATGGGCCTTCCCCTTGACTGCCTGAGGTTCCTCATGATATGACAGCTTGTTAGTTTGTTTCCTCAGAGCATGTAAGAGAGAGAGAGAGAGAGAAAGAGAGAGCAAGAGAGAGAGAGGCTACTAAGGGTGTAAATACGAGGAGGTGGGGATGATAAGGGGCCATTTTGGAGGCTGGCTACTATGTAGGGCTGGAGCAAAACCCTATGACATCGAGGAGTGCCCCTCCTGCAGGGCATTTGGCAAAGGAGCGGCTGAATACTGATGAGATGCCATCCACTCTGCCAAAGGGAGACTTTGCATGTAGGGGGTGAAGTCTTCTTGTGGTGACTCAGTTTCCACAGCTCCTGGGAACCTGCACAGCGTCACTCCCAGGGCTCCTTGGCTGGACCTCCACGCTCAATTACCTTTAGCGACACTTTCCTCAGGAGAAACCCTCAGGCTCCGGCATGGCCACATAAGCACCCTCACTGCTTCTCCCCTCCTCCATTCTCTGACATCTTCTTAACATCAGGAAAAGTCCCATCCTTATCTCTTTTTGTCAGAACCACTCTATCTAGTTTCTTCTCTTTTTTCTCCCCTTGATACTATTTTCTAGTTCTTTTGTAAGAGATCTTGAAAGTCCATGCAGAGTCCAGTCACTAACAACCAGAGAATGAGTCACTTTTTTCTCAAATCTGCCAGGATGTGAAGGGGTATACTCACATTCAATCCTTCAGAGCATCAGGAAAAGGGACTTAGATGGACCCTGATGATTTTCTATTCAAATAGTTTATGAACCCTCATCTGCAGTGGAGGGATGGGGGAGGCATGGGAAAAGGTGGACTTAGCTGCATATCCAAGGAGCTGAAATCCAGGGCTACTATGGCATGAGGAAAGTCAGAAGCAGCTTGGGAAAATAAACCAATGAATTCAGTTGGCACATTTTGAACTGGAAGTGGGACAAGGTAGCAAGAGGTTGATGCTGCTGGAGATTGTTTGGAGCAATGGCTTTGGAGATGTGTTTAGAGGCACTGGCTGTGCAACGAGCTTGGTTAACAGCTCTTATTGCTTCAACTGTACAATTCAGTGTGAGTTCTTACTACTATCAACCACCATGAAACAAGCCCTGCTCTGTGCCAAGCCCTGTCTCAGGTGCAAGGCATAAAGTCAGTTAGCCCGTGAGGGGCTCTTCTCCCAGTAAGGGAGGCTGAGTTGGACACAGGCAAGGGCAACCCATCATGATAGGCATGCGATAGGCATCTCGGAGTTTTGGGGATGAGAGAAAAACTGTCAGGGAAGGTTTAGAAAGACACTATCTGAGATAACCCAGAAAAGTGGATGTGGAGGTCAAGCTTAGCTTTCATTGCTGCCATTGAACCACATTTCTCAGGGACACATCAATGGCCACTCCAATGGAAGCTAACCCTTTTATTTCCGATATGTTTTTGCTTTTCCAGCAGAACATAGGAAATGAAAACTACTGTCCCCAAAGCCCTCATAGAGCCCCACAATATATAATCCAGTGATTCAGGCTGGCAGTCTCCACCTTCCTTCTTTGACTTTCCAGCAATTCTATCATCATTGGCTCTGAATCCCTGACCCCTGCTGAATGATTGGCTCCTTCCATTTTCCTTTGATTGCTCTCTTCTTGAGTTGCCTCATCTAATTTTATCAAAAGTTTATTTCCCCTTTAAAGGATTTGTATGTTAACGAAAAAAATCTGTAAATGAAGATAGTTTTTATTTTCTGTGTTTTGTTCTAACAGATGATTATTTTTCTTGTCTGGGCTTGAACAGAGAAAAGCATCAGCAAGGCTCTTGTTGAAAAATTCATCTTGTCGCTGATGGCAAGAGCCACACTGCAAGAAATAATAAGCCCAGCTGCAGCCGCTGTTCAGATCACAGTAGAGGCAGCAACACCCCTTCCCCCAATTCTTCCTTTCTTTGCCTGCTCTCTGAGCAGCCCTCCATGAGGCTGCTGTGATTTACATATGTTGAAATAGCCTGTAAAAAACCCCATAGGATCACCGCCACTTCCCTATATAGCAGGGCAAAGGATCTCTCCCCCAGGTCAGAAAAATAGCATCCTCCATCATAATCTCGGCTCTGTGGTCTTTGGGGATGCTGTTGGCCATTCAGTCTCTGACAGTCATTTCTTTCTTGGTTCTTACACCAGGCATCCTTTTACCAATTTCTCCCCTTTCAACAGCCACCTAGAGACATATTAAGTTGCTTTCCAGTTTTCTCTGCCTGTGATCAATCACTCCAAACTCAAGGGAAGGACAGAGCGACAACTTCAAGCAAGACCTCCAGGGGATCTCTGCTGGAAATTGTACTTTCTTTAAGACCCAACTCTTGGGACCCTTCCCTTATGAAGTCCACCTGGTCACCAGCATATAGGCTACTGTCGCCCTTATAGGCCCATATAGGTTACTGTCTTGTAAGCCTCCTGATGAACACACTCATCACACTATATCACCATGCTCTTTCAATACATTTGTCTATTCAACTAAAGATAATCCACAGACTTGGGGCACCTTTGGGAGCAGGGCAAGCATCTCCTTCCTTGCTTTCCCTGAGATCCAGCACCTGGCAGGGAGTTTGTACTTATTAATTATTTTTGGATAAATCAGTGAGCTCTGAAAATACCCGGAAGTATACCTTTACCACTTTCTTCTTTCTCCTGGCCTTGGCTAGAGTTTCCATAGGGAGGGTGCAATTTTGGACCATTCACTTGCTCTCTGGGCAATTGGGATTCCATTTGTAAAAGCCATCCTGACAACAGTGTGGACAGGGCCCATCAGGAACAATGTTTGGTGAGCTCAAGGCTTGCCCGTGAGCTGGGAGCCCCAGGCCCTCTCTGAGAAAAGAAAGGTTTGGGCACTTGTTAGTGTTAGTGATAGGTCAGGGGATATTAGATTTTATAGCTCCTTTAAGGATGCTTAACTTATGTTACCAGAGGGGTCATTTGCAAACCACAGCAGATCAATGAACAGTGAATGTAAGTAGCTGCAGACTTCTTAGTTGTTATCTTCCACACAGGAGAAGAGCTAAGTGTGCCTGCCCTCAGGTTATGAGGTAAGAATCTAATCAGCTAATTCAACATTGACATTCCTCCCATAGATGTCACCTGCATCCTTCTCAGCCAGCCTGGCACTAGGGACACCTGGAGTGCTAGCACTTAGAAGGAAATTCAATTTGTTTTCTCCAGTTCAGTGAATATGAGGTTAGGGCTCTCATAAGAATTATAAAATAATTCCTAGCCTTTGGTTGTCAAACACCCAAGCTGAGATGTTAGGGAAGTTATCCTACATAGAATCAGCATTCCTGCAGAGGACTCAGTCCCACGGGTCGTTTGCTGGAAGGGATTACATGTACAAGCATGTGCTTTCTCTCAGGCACTTGAGAGTTCGTATTCTGATTGGGCTACTTACTGGCCATGAGACCTTTGGCCAGGGACTTCCGCTCTCTGAGCCTGATTTCCTCACCTAGCAAGAATAAATAATATTAATGTTCACCTCAGAATGTTATTTTTTACGATTCAATGAGATACTCTATAAGCCTTAGTCCTGATACCTCATAGGCTCAAAAAAGATGATGGTGGTGATGATGATGATGATGATGATGATGATGAGCTTGGAACTAGTGATGGGCCTGGAGTCAGCCTAAGCTGTTAGATGCAACATGGTCTCTAGAAATATCGAATTGCCATTTCAATGCTTACTACTTATGGTTGCATACTTACTTTTAAAAATTTTAGAAACAGTTATAGAATAATATCCAATTGACATCAATGTATTTACTTCCAAGATGTTGCTCCACTTTCCACTTTCCCCTTTGTCCAATCTCAGGGAAGCTTTTTATATGTGAAACAACTGAGGCTCAGAGAGGCCAAGGTCACTCATAATGTGGGTGAGGCAGAGTCTGGAATAAGGCTATGGTTTTTTGAGCTCAGTTTTCCTAGCTGGGCAGTTTACCACTCTTTGTTCATAAAGTAAAAGGAAAGCTCTGAAATTCCCACTGAAGTATAAATAATGGATCTCCACTAAAGGCATTATCCCTCCTACTACAATGTTAGGCACCAGGGAGATAGGTAGGAACAAAATGCCCCCTGCCTTAGGGAAACTCCCAGTACTTTATCCAAGCTGTGAAGCTCTAAGAAAGATTAACATCTGATCCTTAGACAGGTAGGGGGTCACAGCACTGGAGAGGATGGTGAACCATGCAGTTTAGATGGCACTGGGTGGGCCAGTTTTCTGGGGCCAAATGTAGTGATTCCTAGCATATTTGGGGTGGGAAACATGAAGAAAGATGGGCAGTGAGCACCATCACTATGGTGCTGGGATGATTTCTACCATGGGTGTTCCCTGAGTCTCTATACGTGGTCCACATCTGTTTTGGGGATTTGACCACCAGGAGCCAGAGAGGATCAATGCGAGGTGTCTGCGGGGCAGATGTAGAGAACTGTGGCCAACATATGGGTTTAGAAAGATTTTCTGAACATATGTAAATGGTGGCTTTTCACACTATACATGAGCACACACACGCAAGCTCACACTCACACACATACACATAGATCCCCAGCTTGGCTTCCTGGGTCCTTTTTTTTTTTTGTGAAGAGGAATTTTACTGTCTTTACCATTGTCACTGGATTTCTCAGAGCCTCCTCTTTTCAGGTATCCCCGGCATCTCCTTTGTACAGCTCCATTTGCGACCTTGAATTTCTCAGGCTGTCTGTGTTCTGGCTTTGCTGTGATTGCACTTTCCACCCTGCGTGGCTGCTCTCCTACCCAATGAAGCTGCTCTACCCCCGTCATCATCAGAGATCCCAATGGGGAGTCCACCTATTTCAGGTGCTAAAGCCACTTAAGTCCTGACTTTGGAATCAGAGGCTGCTCTCCCTCAGCACCAATCCATCTCCTGGTGGTTTCAGCTCATTTGTTATTTCTTGCAAACTAGATGGTCACAGCATGGTCTCGACTATATTCTCCACCCCCTGCTTATTAAGATGTTTCACAAGGAAGTGCAAAAAGGTAGTGATGCATTTTAGTTAAAAAATGTGCTCAGCTGATCTATAATTCTGCTCCGAATGGAATTTCAGTCCCATTTCTCTTTCTGACTTTTGCTGATGTTGGGGCCCTGTCTTTACTATTAAGCTGCCTTTGCTGATGAAAAATTACTTTTTATACATACTGAGGGCCAGCTTCATAGAAATGTGAGCACAACTTTAGGCTGCAGGAAAGCCAAATCCCAAAGGACTTGGAAAAAAGAGCACTAAGTTTAAATTTCAGGCCAATTACCAGCTCTGCAAACTTGGTCAAATTAATTAGCATTCTCAAGCCTTCATTTATTAAATGAGGGTGTCAACTTTTTGATTGAGAATTAAATGCGATGGTGTATGAAATGCTCCTGGCTCTTAGTAAATGCTTGATAAAAGCCTCATCTCTTTGCTTACTACCCCCTATGATAATGCTTACGTGTGTTTGGATAAAAATGTCAAACAATGGATGATGTCACAGACTAATGGCATCATTTCTAAAACTCCAGCAGAGTAATAAACAGGATCTCGTCTTAGGCCTTGAACCTTCAGATCTGCTGACACAGAGTCAGATAGCAGCATTCAAATCATGTGTGACTCAAATAGACAAACATCACATGTTCTCACTTATTCGTGGAATCTAAAAGGTAAAACAATTGAACCCATGGATGTAGAGAGTAGATGGATGGTTGCCAGAGGCTGGAAAAGGTAGTGGGAGGTAAAGGAGAGGTAGGGATGGTTAATGGGTACAAAAAACCAGAATGAATAAGGCCTAGTATTTGATAGCACAACAGGGTGACTATAGTCAATAATAACTTAATTGTACATTTTAAAATAACTAAAAGAGTATAATTGGATCGTTTTTAGCTCAGAGGATAAATGCTTGAGGGGATGGATATCCCATTTCCCATGATGTGGTTATTACGCATCGTATGCCTGTATCAAAACATCTCATGTACCCCATAAATCTATACACCTACTATGTACCCACACAAATTAAAATAAAAATTTAAACAACAACAAAATCAATCAAACAAACAAAAAAAACCAAAAAAACAAAAAAAACCCTGCGTGCCTGCTTCTTTTGAACAAGAATCCTACCAGCTGTTCCTGGGGTGATGACAGCGTCTTATTTTGCATATGGAAAGCACCTAGCATCTATCTGGCACACACAGGGAATGCCTGGTGAATATTAATTACTTTTTCTTTTATTCAGAGCTGGCAGGAAGTGGGTCATATAGGTGTAAACTAGCCTCGAAGCCATCGGGCCGCCTTGTGCCTCTGGACACCTGTTGTGTGGCTCCCCGGGGAAAAGGCACGGTGGTACATTAGCTGCACTGTAAAGCTTCTTCCAGTAGATGTCGCTGTGATACAGGCTTCGCCAGCCATGCATGCAGGGCCTCAGGATTGCCCTGTGGTTGCGGGAAGCGGCAATGCAGGCTGTGACATTTGGGCATATTGTCCATAGGATGTTTACAGAGGCTGCAGTGGGCTTCAAAACAACAAGCATGGGAGTTTGAGTTATAGTAAAAGACAATGAATACAGAAAGAAAAAAGAGGATTGTTTTTTTCAGGAAAAGGGAAATTTCGATGTCAATAGCAGAATGGATGACTGTAAAGGAATGCTTTTAGATGGAGGAAGAGGACACACCTAATCTGAGTGAGGGTGTGGGAGCTTGGGGGAAGTGAAAATGGACACAGACATTGGATACAAACATCCTCACTCCCTATCGTCACTGACATTGTTAATAGACTCTAGACTTTTTATGCCCCTGGAAACCCACGCTATGTTTTTCAGGGCTCTTTCCTGGATCCTTTAGAAAGGGATAAGTATAGATGTGTTTGAGTACTCCCTTTCTTTACATGAGAAAGTCTTTTCTGGGGCCTTTAGAATTTGGAGAAGCTGCAGGCATTTGCAAGATCAACTTGAATCTTAAATAGCTCTCCATGTAGGGTTTTCAATGATGTACATATATAGATGTGTCCCTTGGGGTTTTCTATTCCTGCACGTCCTAGGTTTTCTAGTTGAAGGCACAAGCAGCTACTCCAAATTGTGGGTGTTGCTATTAGGGCATTTACTGATCAAGGCTACCACAGGATGTTTCTGGGGTGAGCAGCTAGAGCTGTAACCATGCAGATAGAAGTGGAGATCATGGCTTCTGAGCTAACAGAATCCTTACCATGTTGTTTGCTCCTAGGATGTGAAGGTTGTGGGTCTGTGCACTTAGCTTCTGATAGAGTAACTCACCTGACCCTTTATCACTACCAACCCATCAACAACCCTTGGTCAGCTTATGTCGTGGCTCAAGGCTGTGCTGGGCTGAGGGAGGGCCAGGCAGAGTTCCCATGTTTAAGGAGCTTGCCATGTCTTTAACTTCTTGCAGTGATGAGTAAATGGGTTAGAAGGTAGTTAAAAACCGCTGAGGAGACCTAAGTGGAGGCTAAATGAACTACAAGAATCACCTATGTGCTGGGGGCTTGGGGAGACCTGGAAATGGTGAAAGACACTGGAAGTAAGGTGCGGCAAGGCTTTGGCTTTGAAATATGTGTGGATTTTGTGGGTGAAAAATGAAGGGGGATGTTTTCCGAGGTGGAGATGAATTGTATGAAAGAGGCAGGAATAAGCCTGGTGTGGGTGGGACGGTGCCTAGAGCAGCCCAGCTAGGCTACTGGGTGAGGTTTGCAGAGTGAAGTGATGCTGACATCAGGAGCAAGTAAACTGAAGCTTCCCGTGGCAGATTAAAACATAAAACAGATCCAGCAGTTACTTTTCCCGGCAGCATGGTACCACTGTGGAAATCCACGTTCTAGGAACTGGCTCCTGTGGTGTTTCAGCAATGTCCAAGAAAGCTTTCACCAACCCATGGCCCAACCGAAACCTGACATTGCTGGTTGACCCAGCTCTCACCACCTCTGAATCCGACGATTGACTGACTTTAGAGTTCAAACGGTATTAGGGGCAAAGGGTGGCAATGTGGGTTGAAATGGGAGAGGTCAAAGCAGGAAGACTGGCAGGAAGCCTCCAAGACAGTTAGGTATAATCTGACTTGGACCTGCCTAGGAGGGTGGGAATGGCTACAACCAGATGGGGGTCTCTCCCTGAAACACTGCAAAGGGCAATTGGAAGACTTGGGGCTGGCTGGAAGAGGGGTTGAAGCAAAGAGAGGAGTCAGTGATGACTTCCTCTAGACAAGTTTTCTAGCTTTCATGCCTGAGGGCATTGTTAGGCCCCTAAAAGATAAAAGGGCTTTGAAAAACAGTCAGTTTAGATGTATACATTAGGGAAGATAATGAGTACAGTTTGAAAAGTGGTATAATTTGAAACGGAGAGATTGAAGTAATAGTAGAACACTTATGTGGACATACTAGGCATTTGAAAAGGTGACAGCATGTCTCTAGAGGATGGAGGGGGTTGGAGGGATAGAGCTCTGTGTTTGAGACCATTAAGGTGTGAGCCACCAGCCTGGCACATGGTAAAGGCAGAGGGTGGCAAGAAGGCAGAGCACAGGCCATAGGCCTAGGCCTGAAGTGAAGGGCTGTGGAAGAACTTTCTGTGACCAGGATAATCTGAAAGGAGATCCCTCCCACTTCCAGATGGAATATCCCATTTTCTGCCGTTTCTTTTTTTTTTTTTTTTTTGAAGGATGAACAAAAAGATGAACAGATTTTATTTTGTCTTTGGTCCAGTTATTCAAAACCTCTATAAACTGGAGCAGTATAGGCAATTTTGAAAGAGAGAAAAAGCATTTTCTTAACCCTACAAAATTTCTCTTGGAAGACTGGTCACATAGAAAATTTGGAATCTTTGCTCTTTGTCTTCTTATTTATCCTTCCCTCTTCCTCACACTTCATATTTTATAGGGGAGAGCATTTTTGAAAATTTATATTGAAATTATTTTTATTTTTTATTTATTTATTTTTTTATTTATGAAGTATTTATTGATCATTCTCGGGTGTTTCTTGGAGAGGGGGATATGGCAGGGTCATAGGATAATAGTGGAGATAAGGTCAGGAGATAAACACATGAACAAAGTTCTCTGGTTTTCCTAGGCAGAGGTCCCTGTAGCCTTCTGCAGTGTTTGTGCCCCTGGGTACTTGAGATTAGGGAGTGGTGATGACTCTTAAAGCGCATGCTGCCTTCAAGCATCTGTTTAACAAAGCACATCTTGCACTGCCCTTAATCCATTTAACCCTGAGTTGACACAGCACTTGTTTCAGAGAGCACGGGGCTGGGGGAAAGGCCATAGATCAACAGCATCCCAAGGCAGAAGAATTTCTCCTAGTCAGAACAAAATGGAGTCTCCTATGCCCACCTCTTTCTACACAGACACAGCAA
This sequence comes from Pongo pygmaeus, assembly GCF_028885625.2. NCBI lineage: Eukaryota > Metazoa > Chordata > Mammalia > Primates > Hominidae > Pongo > Pongo pygmaeus. The sequence continues at coordinate 58,659,079 of NC_072381.2, forward strand.
CAATCTGATCTCTCCTTCCTTTCCCCACACTTCCCCCCCTTCTTTTCAACAAAACCGCCATCGTCCTCATGGCCCGCTCCCGATGGTCGCTGTCTCTTCGGAGCTGTTGGGTACACCTCCCAGACAGGGCGGCCGGGCAGAGGCGCTCCTCACTTCCCAGACGGGGCGGCCGGGCAGAGGCGTTCCTCACTTCCCAGATGGGGCGGCCGGGCAGAGACGCTCCTCACTTCCTCCCAGATGGGGTGGTAGCCAGGCAGAGGCGCTCCTCACCTCCCAGACGGGGCGGCCGGGCAGAGGCACTCCTCACTTCCCAGAGGGGGCGGCTGGGCAGAGGCGCTCCTCACTTCCCAGACGGGGCGGCCGGGCAGAGGCGCTCCTCACTTCCCATACGGGGCGGCCGGGCAGAGGCGCTCCTCACTTCCCATACGGGGTGGCGGCCGGGCAGAGGCGCTCCTTACTTCCCAGATGGTGCAGCTGGGCAGAGGCGCTCCTCACTTCCTCCCAGACGGGGTGGCGGCCAGGCAGAGGCGCTCCTCACCTCCCAGACGGGGCGGCCGGGCAGAGGCGCTCCTCACTTCCCAGACGTTGGGCGACTGGGCAGAGGCGCTCCTCACTTCCCAGACGGAGCAGCCGGGCAGAGGCACTCCTCACATCCCAGACATGGGCGGCCGGGCAGAGACGTTCCTCACTTCCTATACGGGATGGCGGCCGGGCAGAGGCGCTCCTCACTTCCCAGATGGGGCGGCCGGGCAGAGGGGCTTCTCACATCCCAGACGATGGGCGGCCAGGCAGAGACGCTTCTCACTTCCTAGACGGGGTGGCGGGACAGAGGCTGTAATCTTAGCACTTTAAGAGGCCAAGGCAGGAGGCTGGTAGGTGGAGGTTGTAGCGAGCCGAGATCACGCCACTGCACTCCAGCCTGAGCAACACTGAGCGTTGAGTGAGCGAGACTCCGTCTGCAATCCCAGCACCTCGGGAGGCCGAGGCAGGCAGATCACTCGAGGCCAGGAGCTGGAGACCAGCCCAGTCAACACGGCGAAACCCCGTCTCCACCGAAAATACAAAAACCATTCAGGCGTGGCGGCGCGCGCCTGCAATCCCAGGCACTGGGCAGGCCGAGGCAGGAGAGTCACAGGAGCCTGAGGCAGGGAGGTTCCAGCGAGCCGAGATCAGGGCAGTACAGTCCAGCTTCAGCAACAGAGGGAGACCGAAAAAAGGAGAGGGAGACCGAAGGGAGAGGGAGAGAGGGAGGGAGAGGGAGAGGGAGGGAGAGGGAGAGCTCTGCCATTTCTTTATCAGTGTCTTGAACACCTAGTATCAGGGGAGGAGATAAGAAAGTCATACAGCAGCCCTCTTGGCCCAGGAAGCACTCTGCAGCTCCTCCATGAGGATTCTGGTAGGCCCCAAATGTTCAGAGATCACCTAGTTCATCTGCCTCCACGTAACAAGTGGGGAAACTGAGGCCCAGGAGTCACTGGCATGCCAACACTGTGAGGTTAGTGAGGGAAGACAAGACTCTTAGCCAGCCCACGAACTTCAAACTTAATGCCTGTGCTTACTCCCCCTGCAAAAACGGTGTAGAGCTCAAACATGAGCATCAGGCAGGCCTGTGCTCAAATCATGGCACCACCATTTCCTAGGTCTGAGACCTCAGGAAGCCGAGATAGCCTCTGTAAGCCTCAATTCCCTCACCTGGAAAATACAAACAATGAGATTACCAGTGGCATTAGATCCTATGTGGCTTGTGTGAGGCGACACAACCAGGATGCTGAGCACACTGCTGCCAGAGAAGCAGTCAACATTAATTCATTAATGCTTAACTCAGGAAATAGTTATTGCACACCTATTATGCTTCTGGTATCAAGGACAAAACGGTGAACAAAACCCATGCTACCTCTGCCTCATGGATCTTATAACCTAGAGGCGAGAGACATTAATTAAAAGATATGAGAAATAATTATCGACGGTATTAGGGACTATCAAGAGAAAGGTAGGGCACTCTTAGGAATGAATAGCAGGACAACCTGGTCTAGTCTAGGGTTCAGGAAAGAGCTGAATGCTGAAGCATGACCAGGAATCCCTCGTGTAGAGAGAAGGGCAGCAGAAGAGCATTCCTGCCAGCAAAAGGAGTCTGCACAAAGGCCATGAGGTGGGACGGAGGTCCAGTGTTGCTGGATATTAGAGGCATAAAAAGACTCTGGGGTGCAGTCCCTAGTTGTTAAGGTCCCCCTCTGCCTTCTGTCTCATTTCAATCTCGATTAATCCTTGTAAGGACAAGGAGACCTCCCCCTCCTATTATTGGAAGGGGGATTAATGAAGTTATTTAATACTATAGACTTACTAGGTTGAGTGTCTTGGGGAAGATCAGGACACCCTTAGAACCCAACTACCCTTGTCTCCAGATTGTTTAATTTTCAGCTTCTGTTTAGCATCCTCTTCCTTGCTACATCAGAGCCCTGTCCCAACCCCAGCCTTCCTCTACAGCTCACAGGGCTGGACCCCTACATACACCCTTGGCTCCACCTGTGGTGCCATTCGTAGTGCAGTGATCCCCCAGAATGCTGAGGCCACTTGGTAATAAGCGAGCCCCATGGGGAGAGTGGGAGTGGGGACGGTGACAAAGGCCTTGACACAGGAAGGTTCTTATCAGTTAAAATTGAGAGGCATGCTGTTCCAAGACACCTGAAGACCCTCTTCCCAGGAGAGAAGCAGCCCTGTGCTCAAAAAAGAAGTCACAGTCCAGTCTGGGGAACTGATAGGAATACAGCGAAAAAAGGAAACAGCAGAGTGACCACAGGCTGTACAGCCAGGAGGAAAGAAGAGGTCAGCCTGAGTTAAGTGTTTCAGAATGAAGGCTGTGAAAGGCACATGGCTGTGTGACTCCACTAGCCCTGATCCTGATCATTGCACTTGGCTGGGAACCCCTTGCAGCATTACTTCAGGCTCCAGGTTGAGCTTTTCTGAGAGCCAGATCTGCTGGTGGTAAAGGCTGGTTATTACTCCTTTAGACACAGTGCAGAATTGCAGGCCAAAATTATCCCTGGAGGATCTGCTCCATCTCCAGCCCATGCACTTACAGAGTCCTTTTCTTCTGCATTCGCACCCTCTGCATGCCTAGTTTGAGTTTCTCTCTGAACTTCCCAATTTCCCCTTGAAGTTTTAATGAGGAAGAAGGTTTGCTCCTGAGGATGCTGTCCTGGAAGCATCCAGGGCATGGACAACTTAGGTCCTTACAGAAGCAAATCCAGTCATGTTTCATCCTCAGAGCTGTAGAGGCTAAAGCCATCCATAGGCACCAAAGAATCTTGTGGCATCTTTGGATTTGAAAGGAACACTGAAGTCTTTTGTCTTGTGCTGTACACAGTGGATTCCAGAATTCACCTCCTTGGTGATGCTCCATATCATTTAGCTGAATAGGGAACACTAAATACAAGGAATTTTCTCACAGATATGTGTGGCATTATGTAGAATTTATTTGGAAGTTTTTGAGAAAAGTGATCTTCTGAGACTCTGGAGTAGAATCTGACAAAGGAGGGTGTGGTGTGCTCCCTGATGCAGGAGGAAGGGATAGACATTTGCTGAATGTATAATAGGAACCCAGCTCAGAATTAGGCATATTACATTGATTTTTCAATAATTCTCAGAACTCTGTGGGCTAGTGGATAATGTCTAATTTTATAGCCTATCACCCTACTTCCCCATTAAGTGGTAGAGCTAGAATCTGAAATCAAATCTGTTCAACCAAGCCTGTGGTTCTTCCACTAAATCAAGTTGCCTCGTATTTATTTATTTATGCATAGAGGCAGTGAAATCAGAAAATATTTTTCATAGGTGCTGTCTTCTGGAGTTAAAAAATAACACCCAAACGTAACACTCCTCAAGTCCTGGGTTCTTGTCATCATTTATAAACATTCCTCAATGACAGCCAGTTGCACCTGTCACCCTCCTACCATGAGGAGGGGGAGATGAGAATTTCTAAGAAAGATTTATAGGCTGAGATCAAAGAAGCAGTCAGGGTAAAGTTCAAGCTCCAGTCCCCAAGGTCTCTTTTATTTCTTATGTCAATAAATTCAGTAGCCCCACTCTGAGGTCACACTGATTTGTTTTGTGCTGTATTTTCTATCTTCTATGAGCTGGCACTGTGATAAGCACAGTGGATGTGGGGAGATGATCCCTGCCAAGTAGCAGAAACACAGATGTAGTTGAGTCATTACAGAGCAGAGCGGTATGTGTCTCATAGCTGGGCACATGGAGGAGGGAGTCACTGACTGGGGCAGAAGCTACTTAGGGATAGGTCTAGTTCAATGAGACAAAACGCATTTCTGTAGGGGTGCTTGGGAATGACAGGCAGGACCTGATCCTCTGGAGCCTTGTGTGTCAGGTTATAAAGCTTGTAATTTATCCTTCAGCTGTGGGGAGCCACCGAAAGTCTGGCTTGGTCCCAACCTCTGTGTACTTCTGTATCCTCACCTCTCCTCATGTGCAGGTTCTGCCCCACTTCCATTCTTTGGCATGGAGAGGACTGGCCCTGAGGGGAGGCAGGAGATTCTCAGAGCACACCTGCTGCCAGTTTAACCTGACCAGGTGTTTCTGTTGCTACAGTGAAATTTCTTCCTTGGCTGGGAGTGGTGGCTCATACCCATAATCCCAGCACTTTGGGAGGCCATGGCAGGCAGATCACCTGAGGCCAAGAGTTCGAGACTGGCTTGGTCAACATGGTAAAACTCTGTCTGTACTAAAAATACAAAAAAAAAAAAAAAAAGAGAGAGAGAGAGCCTTGCATGGTGGTAGGCACCTGGAATCCCAGCAACTTGGGAGGCTGAGGCAGGAGAATCACTTGAACCTGGGAGGCAAGCTTGCAGTGAGCTGAGATCGCACCACTATACTTCAGCCTGGGCGATCAAGTGAGACTCAGTCTCAAAAAAAGAAAAAATAAAAGTATTTAAAAGATAGAGATTTCTTCCTTAGTTGTGAAGCTCCTATTCTAATCTGCCTTAGTCTGGGAATGACTCTCTACTCTCAGAAACTAGAGGGTGGCCCCTAAACGCCAGCTCAGTTCCTCTCTGGGGCTATCATTCGGCCTGAATTCCTGAGCTCTGTCTGACTTTTGAGGTGCCTCCTCTGTATCTTGCGACCTCCTTTCCACCAAACTTCCTGACCAACTTTTTGCTTGAACCAATGGTGAGTGAGAGTAAGAATTATTCCCACTCTTAATGTCTGTGCTCAACACCTGCAGGTGGGTCAGCTCTCCAGATCTCTACCTGCCCCAAGCCTGATAGTTGTTTACTTTTCAGCTTCATCCAGATACTATTATGAATGATAGCCCCAGTCCTCTCCTTTCTTGGAGGTCATTAGAGAGGCCGGTTGAAGCTTAGTGTGGTTTTCAGAGGTACTAATCCTTGGTAAAACTTTTGTGATTAATCACTATTATGGATTTTTATATTCCTTGGAGAGACCCTACCAGGAATTTCACATAATGTTAATATCCCAGTACCATTTGGAGTATCTCGGCCATTTGGGATATGTCTTTACAATCTTTTTTTTTCATGAAGGTTATATGGTATGACTCCTGAGACCTTTAATATCAGAGACAGTTTATATGAGTATACGTTTCAGACTTTTAATACTTTCATTCAAAATTCTACAAATATTGTCACTTGGTCTTTTGATCATTAGAGTTCCAGGGGCTAGTTTGTTCTTGCTATTCTGTGGAGAATAAGTTTCTAATTTATTCATCATTGATTAAATATATATTCATTGAGTCAGATCAGATTGAATTATATGAAATAGCTACTTTTACTTTTCTAGGACAATAATTGAAACCAGCACTTCTGCATGGTTCAGCTTAATATTACATATCAGGCCCTGTGCTAGTGCAAGGAAACCCTAAAATATCAAACAGTACCTGTCCTCCAGGCACACACAGCCTGGTGGAGAAGCAGGACAATGAGCAGTTAATACAATAGAATGTAACAGAGACTATAAAAAAAGTAAAAACAAAACAGTGGAGGAAGGGAAGAGGGGCAGAATTAGAATCCCAGAGAAGGCGGGCTTACGTGCTTTTCTTATGTCCTACCATTACTCTCTCTTCATGCATAAGCCACGAGCTTATTGATTTCCCTTTTCTTTCTTTTTCTTTCTTTCTTTCTTTCTTTCTTTCTTTCTTTCTTTCTTTCTTTCTCTTTCTCTCTCTCTTTCTTTTTCTTTCTTTCTCTCTCTTTCTTTCTTTCTTCTTTTTTTTTTTTTTTTTTTTTGGAGTTTCACTCTTGTTGCCCAGGCTGGAGTGCAATGACGTGATCTTGGCTCACTGCAGCCTCTGCCTCCTGGGTTCAAGTGATTCTCCTGCCTCAACCTCCTGAGTAGCTGGAATTACAGGTGCCCGCCAATTACAGACCCAGCTAATTTTTTGTATTTTTAGTAGAGACAGGTTTCACCATGTTGGCCAGGCTGGTCTCGAGCTCCTGGCCTCAGGTGATTCACCTGCCTTGGCCTCTTGAAGTGCTAGGATTAGAGGTGTGAGCCACTGCGCCTAGCCTTTTGATTTATTTTCTTCATCCTTGATGAGAGGAGATGAAGGAGAAGGCTGCTTCAAAAAGTAGAAATCTTGCAGTCAGAAAACTACCCTGTTTTCCTGTTCTATTGCCTTTACCTTCTAAGTCATGGGCAGCCGGGGGTGGAGAAGTCATTGTATCAACACCAAACATAAACAGGTAGGCCACAGGGTACATTTTTGAGTCTAATCCTCTCACTTTTATATTTAGTAAACATTACTCTCATCTTCTGGCAATGTGTTGACTCTTCCAACTTGTTCTCAGTGCATTATGGAATTTTCATGTTTTTCTGAGCTTCTTCTTAGAAGTTTGGATGGGACATTGTGGAACGCTGGTTCAGAGGCTCCTTGCCAGGTGCCATTTTAAGCCACAGCCAATAGATGTTAGGCTGAAGCCCAGGCTTTATGCACTTCTTTGAACACTGGATATTGGACTTTGCGCTGCCCATTCTAGCGCAACCCAGGAAGTTAGTGAGTGCTTCCAACTTTAGTTCCACTTGCTTTTGGCTTACTCCCTTTTCCCAAAGTACACCTGAGTTCTCTGATTTCAGCAAGCCTATGTAGGTGATACCAACATTATTTTTCTTTCTGCCTGAACACAGACCTTTTCCAATCTTTCCTAGATTTAAACAATCTTTGCCTTCCTCTCTTGTTTTCCTATGTAGTCAGATACCTGTTTTATTTTGGAAGAAATATTTAATCTTTAATAATTAATATTTAGTTATTTGTGGGGCATGTGACTTCTTTATCAAACATATTTGAAGGGAGTCTATCAGCTTTCAGTATATATATATATTTATAAATTTTTGACAAGCAAGAATGTTATTGGAGTGCAGTCTCCTCATTAGGTGAGACATGGTTATGTATTCACACCATCAAGGTACAAGTCTGGCAGCCTGCCTGCCTTCATACTGGAGGAGCTGGCAGGACTAGGGTGTGCATAATTGCTTCAGCTACTCAGAGCCAAATCTGTCATCTCCATGACTTCCTGATGGCTGGTGATGTGCACCTGCCAACTAGTAAGCCTCAGCAGGTGCATCCAAGCTGGGTGCCAGTGCCCAGGCCCAGAGAATCTGTAAGCCAGCAGCATCTCTCCACAGGACACGTTTGAATTGTTTTGGAATAGGAAATGGGGAAAACAAGAACTTCTGGTTTTAAAATATTTCTGGGATGCTCTATGAAATTATACTTTCATTTTCATGACTTTAAATATCTTCTATATCCTGACAATTCCCAGATTTCCATCTCAAATCCAGACCTCCCTTTTGAATTCCAGACCTGTATATCCAACTCCCTACTTGACAACTCTACTGGCATATTTAAAACAGATTTTTTAATCTCCCAATCCCACCCCCAAGTTTCTGCATTTTCTTCCTTTTCTATCTCAGTTAAAGCAGTTCATCCATCTTCTTGCTCAGTGTAAATTAATCGTAGTAATCTTGACTCTTTTCTTTCTCTCATACCTACATAAAAGTCAGGAAACCTTATCAACTCTACCTTCAAAATATGTTTGTAATCCAACTACTCACCACTTCTATTCATACCACTCTGGTGTGAGCCACCATCATTGCTTGTCTGGACTCCAGCTTAACTTACTCTTGTTCTGCTTTAAACTGTTTTCCACCTAGCAACCAGAGCAAGCCCTTTAAAAATGGAAGCCATTATATAAGTCTTATCTTCAAAGTCTTCTCTCTTACTCAAAGTAAAAAAAAAAAAAAGAAATCAATGACAATTCACAAAAGACAAGTATCAGTCACTGCTCTCTAAACTGAAGCAAGAAATGCAACCTGTTAACATGTGGGTAGAAGTTTTACTTATGAGACCTTGATTATGAAGTCCATGTTTTGGTTACATGTTACATACTTTATTTTCTAAAGAACAGGAGACATTACTTCAAAGAATGTGTGAAGATCATTTGAGTCACCTCTAGTTTTGGTCTAGGCTATTGATTTATTGGAAAGAGGGATGTTATTCTCTGTTGCCTGGAAAATATTTTTATTTTATTATTATTATTTTTATTATTATTTTGAGATGGAGTCTCACTCCGTTGCCCAGGCCGGAGTGCAGTGGCATGATCTCGGCTCACTGCAACCTCTGCCTCCCTGGTTTAAGCAATCTTCCTTCCTCAGCCTCCCAAGTAGCTGGGATTACAACTGTGTGCCCCCATTCTTGGCTAATTTGTTTATTTTTAGTAGAGATGAGGGCTAATTTGTTTATTTTTAGTAGAGACAAGGTTTCACCATGTTGGCCAGGCCATTCTTGAACTCCTGACCTCAAGTGATGCTCCTGCCTCGGCCTCCCAAAGTGTTGGGATTACAGGTGTGAACCACCATGCCAGGCTTATTTTATCTTATATTTTGAGGCAGGGTCTTGCTTTGTCACCCAGGCTGGAGTGCAGTGGCATGATCACGGCTCACTGTAGCCTCAACCTCCCAGACCCAAGCAATCCTCCCACCTCAGCCTCCTCAGTAGCTCTCTAACTGTATCTATCAGGAATCAAAATTTTTAGGATCCAATATGGCAATAAATGTAAGGGCTTTAAAACAACATTGCATTGTAGTTTTACAGTAAATGGGAAAATAAGTATAAACAAGAACAAAACCATAAAGTGCTGCAGGAAGCAGCAGCATTTCAATGACTACAATATGTACACAGTAGCTGATGCATTAGCATGAATACTAAACCTGATATTTGAAGCAGGAGACCTTGGATCAATGGGTAGTAGCATTGAAACTGAGCCAGGGGCTGCATGCTTCAACATATTCTTTAACTGGAGATGAGAGGAAAATGCTTCCAAAACGTAAATAAATAATGAGCAATATCTGGGAACATTAGGTTAACTATTTAGCAAATGCCAGCTCTAGATAGATCTCTCCCCATTCAAAAGTTAATGGAAAAAATAGTCATGATGGGGAGAATAGGTGGATATCTGCTGGTGGTAAAAGATCTTTAAAAGATCATTACAATCTTTAAAAAGCCTACCGGAGTGAATCCCTGACAGAAAATAACTGTAAGGAATGTATATAATTCAAATAACAGCTACCTGAGGCCCCAGACAGTGAACATAGGTAGACCAGTTGGTAGGGAGTATACTCTAGGAGAAGGTGAATTACGTGAAGCAAGTTCCTGTTTTCATGGTTTTTAGCTTGGGGCCGAATACATTTGGCAAGACTCAGAAGCTGTGGGGGTAGGGTTGACAGAGAAAAAAAATTGTTGTATTTTGTCCTGGTGGATAAAAAAACTTAAGCCACAGAATCTGGCCACTGAAGAGAGCAGGAAAATCTTGGAGATTCAAAAAGTCAGATAGGTGTTTCCCAAATCCTGTCTAATAGACTCAAAGTGGCTCAGGGGAAGGAAGACAAATGATCTGAACTAAGACTGGAGCTGTTTTACAAGAAACAGAGTGTGCAGTTCAAGATTATTGCTTACTAAAACAAAAGAAACAGCACTCATCAGGGAAAAATAAAAGAATCCAGAATCTCCACAACTAAACATTCACAAAGCCCAGGATACAATCCAAATACCCAACATAAGAACCAGAAGAAACAAACACATTCTCAATAGCAGGTGTTGGCAAACTCTGATCTCTGGCCAAATTTATCCCACAGACTGTTTTTGTATGACTTCTCATAAAGGCTTTTTTCCCTTAACTTTTACAGGATAGTAAAAGAAAACAAAACAAACCAAGGCACCATGAACAAAAAAGAGTATATGACAGCAACCATATGTGTCCCACAAAGTCTAAAATATTTACTGTCTGGTCCTTCATAGAAAAAGCTTGCCAACTCCTACTCAAGAAAAAAAATATATAAAGGAGAAGAACACTCTTGAGGCGCTCCAGATGCTAAAACTACTTTCAAGGTTTTAAAATGACTGTTATATCTGTAGTGGCCAAAGCGAAACAAAATAATATGTTCATCATGAATGAAAAAATTAGAACCTTGGAAGAGAAATAGAAGTAGTAAAAAGAACCAAATAGACATTCTAGAACTTAAAAATTCAGTATTGGAAATAAAAAATTCACGAATGAACCTAACAGCCAAATAAATATAGTAGAAAAAAGAGTAAGTTACTTTGGAACTTACTCAGTGGAAATAACCAAATGTGAATAACAGAGAGAAGAAAGTTTAAAAGATAAATAATATTACCTCAAAGATCTATGAGGTAATATTAAATGTCCAATTAACTGTATTAGGTAATTTGAGTCACAGAGAGATACCGAATAGGGTAGAACAATTTTTGATACAGTAGTAGATACGAAATAGTGAAATTTGATGAAAGACATTTGCAGATACACAATTATCAGGAAATACCAATAAGAATGAAAACAAATAATCCCACACTGAGACATATCATAATAAATGATTCACAAGACAAAGTTAAAGAGCAGATCCTGAGAGCAGAAAGAGGGGAAATAAAAAACATATGCCATGTAGGGAACAGATAATTTAATTAATGGCTAACTTTACCTCAGAAATCATGGAAGCCAAAAGAGAGCATAACAATATGTTTAAAATGCCGAAATAATATAATAAGTTGTCAACCCAGAATGCTACATCCAATGATTATATTGTTCAATATTGAAGTCAACATAAAGATATTTTCAGGAAAAGAAAACTAAGAGTATTTGTTCTTACTAGATCCACACTACAAGATATACTAAAGGAAGATTTTCAGTGTGAGGCAAAATTATGCAAGATGAAAACTGGATCCCCAGGAAGAAAAGAAGAGCATTATAAATAATAGCTACTGAGAAAATCCAAAAGACTAATTTATTTTAAGGTGTTTTCCTCTGAGATTCTTTAAAACGAATGTAACTGCTTAACATAAAAACTACATAGATAAACTCTTGTGGCATTTATAATATATCCACATGCCACACACATGACTATCTAGCCTAAAGAATAGAATATACATTACACATTAAAAATATCTTATGTAGGGGAATAATGTATTAACTGTAAATAGACTACCAAATATTAATGCAGTAAATTATAATCCCTAGAAGAAATACTAAATGTTAATGCAAAAAAAACTGAAAAGCTAACAAGAAAAGTAAAATTGAATTATAAAAAATATTTAAATAGCCCCAATTATAAGGATAGGGAAGGAGGAAAGAGAAACCAGAAACAGAGGAGATAAATAGAAAACAAAAAAATAAAATGATGGATCCTCACTCAAATATATCAATAATTATGACAAACATTAATGTATTAAACACTCCACTTAAGAGGCAGAGATCGTCAGAGTGGATAAAAAACCAATACTTCACTATATGTGGTCTAGAAATGATTGATTTTACATATAAATTACAGGTAAATTTAAAGTAAATGAATAGGAAAAGATATATCATGCAAGCAATAAGCATTTAAAGACTGGAATGGCTATATTTATATTAGATAAAATAGATTTCAACATGAAAATATTGCTAGAGAGAAAGAGGAAAAATATATAATGATAATGGGTCAGTTCTTCAGGAAGACATAATAATTATAAACTTGCAGGCAACTAATAATAGCTTCAAAATATATGAGACAAAACTTTCACACTCGTATGTGAAACTACTAAAAGAAACTACTAAAATAAAATAAATAGCAATGAAACTACTAAAATAATCAGTAAAGTCATGAAAAGAGCTAAACTATGAAAAACCTTGACTTAATTATTTATAAAACATGATACCCCCAAATGGCAGAGTACATATTCTTAACCGGTCTGTGATGGTAAATTTAATAGATCAACATACCTGGGCCATGGTGCTCAGATATTTGGTCAAATCTTCTTCTAGATGTTTCTGGGAAGATGTATTTTTGGATAAGGTTAACATGTGCATCAGTGGACTTTGGGTAAAGTAGATTACTTCCATGTGGTTGAGCCCTATCTAATCAGTTGAAGCTTTTAATAAACAAAAACTGCCCTCCCCTGAGTAAGAAGGAATTCTGACAGCAGACTGTCTTTGGACTCAAACTGCAACTCTTCCCTCGGCCTACCTACTGCAACTCTTCCCTCGGCCTACCTACTGCAACTCTTCCCTGTTGTCCTACCCTGTGGATTTTAGGCCTATTGGACCTCCACAATCATGTGTGCCAATTCCTTAAAATAAATCTTTGAATATACCATATGTAGACATACTCTATTGATTCTGTTTCTCCGGAGAACCCTAACACAAGTTCCATATGGTAAGTGTACCAGGATATACTGTACACTGTTCATGAGGAAGACTTCATACATTTTTATAAAATAAAACCAAAACAGAATATGTTCCCTAACCACATGGTTTTAACAATAAGATAATTTTAAAAACTCCAAATATTTGAATACTTCTATAAAATATAAAAATATCAATAAAATTGATATATTTTTAGCTAGACTAAAATGAGAATATAAAAGAAGGCCCAAATTAACAATATTAATAATGAAAGCAGAGATATCCCTACGGATTCCACAAACATTTAAAGGAAATACTATGAATAAAATTATGTAAATAAATTTTACAACCTTGAGGAAATGAAAAAATTCCTTGAAAGGCATATTACCAAAACTCACCCAAGAAGAAATAGGAAATTTCAAGAGCCTATATCAATGAAGTAAGTAAGCTGAAGTAATAGTTAAAAACATTGCTACAAAAAAGCTTCAGACTCATACAATTTCATTGGTTAATTCTATAAAACATTTTTAGAAGAAATAGTACTGAATACTGAAAAATACCCTTTCAGAAAATCCATAGAAGAGGGAATACTTCCAAATCATTTCATGAGGCCAGTATTCCCCTTTTTATCAAAACCAAAAGAAGACATTATAAAAATAAATTTATATCAATATCCTTTATCAATATACATTTTAAAAGCCTCAGAATATTTTAGTGAATCAACAAAAATATATAAGGATAATAACATATCATGAGCAAGTTGTGTACATCCTGATAATTCAAGATTGGTTTACCATCATGAGCCTGTAATCCTAGCACTTTGGGAAGCCAAGGCAGGCAGATCACTTGAGGTCAGGAGTCTGAGACCAGCCTGGCCAACATGATGAAACCCTGTCTCTACTAAAAATACAAAAATTAGCTGGGCATGGTGGCAGGTAATTGTAATCCCAGCTACTGGGGAGGCTGAGGCAGGAGAATAGCTTGAACCCGGGGGGTGGAGTTTGCAGTGAGCCAAGATTGTGCCACTGCACTCCACCCTGGGTGACAGAGCAAGACTCTACCCCCTGCCAAAAAAAAAAAAAAAAAAAACAAATAACCAATGTAATTTATCCATTGATAAACTAAGGGAGAACAATTAATGTATTTCAGTAAATGCAAAAAATAATATTCAGTTAGATAAAAGCCCTCAGCAAACCAGCGACAGAAGAAAATTTTCTCAGCCTGAGTAAGGCCATGTATAAATAAACTACAGGTAACACTGCATGCAATGATAAAAGATTCAATACTTTCTACCTAAGGTCAAGAATAAGACAAGGAAGTCTGTTGTTGCTGCTCCTCCTATTCAACATGATCCTGGAAGTTCTAGCCAGATCAAGAAGGAAAGAAAAGGAAATAAGGATAGCACTGGAAAGAAAAACTTGAAACTGTCTTTATTTGCAGACTGCATGTATATGTACATTGAAAACCCTACGATATTTATAAATAGTGATTGGAATGAAAAAAGTGAGTTTATCAAAATTGAAGACACAAAATTCAATTGTATTTATGCAAGTGATGAACAATTCAAAAATAAAATTTAAAAAGTTCAATCTACAATAACATCAAATAATATACTTAGGACCAAATTTAATAAAAAAATTCAAGACTTACTTCCAAATATAAAATAAATGTAAAGAAAGTGTAAATAAAGGGAATGGTATATAGCATGTTTATGGATTGGAAGAGTCAGTATGATTTAAGTGGGAATTCAGTCCTAATTGATCTGTAATTCAATGCAATTTTCATTAAAAGTCTAGCAGCCTCTTTTGTAGAAATTGATAAACGTATTTTAAAATTTTACTGGAGAACCAAAGAACCTAGAATAGGTTAAACAATGTTGGAAAACAAGAAATAGATTGGAGGATTTATACTACTTGATATGAAGATTTACCCTAAAGGTACAGTAATCACAGGAGTGTGGCACTGGGGTAAAAATAGACATATTAATCAATGGGACACAATAGAGAGACCAGAAAAAAACCCCACAATTATATAGCTTATTGATTTGCATTAAAATGTTAAGGTAATTTAGTGAGGAAAAGATACCTATGCAACAAAGGTTTCGGAATAGCTAAATATCTACATAGAGAAAACAAAACTTGACCCTTACCTTACAACATTCAAAATACTATCCTGAAATAGATCATAGACTTAAATATAAGAGCCAAACTTCAAAGCTTCCAGAACAAACAATAGGAGAAAATCTTTGTGACTTTGAGTTAACACTTTTTAGAAAACTCACAAAAACATAAAGGCATAAAAATGTTATAATTGACTTTATCAAAATTACTTTCCCTCTTTGAAAGACACAATTAAGAAAATGAAAAGGCAAGCTATAGACTATGAGAAAATAGTCGCAAAACAATTTTTGGCTATTTATCAAGAATATAGAAAGAACTCTCCTACTCAATGATTAAAAGACTCAACAGAAACTGTAGAAAAGAAGATATACCAATGGCTAATTAATACTTGAAAAGATGGTCAGCTTCCCTAGTCTTAGGGAAACACATATTAAAATTACAATGAGATACCACTATGAACCTACTATAATAGCTAAAACTTAAAAGACTGTCATACCAAATGTTGGCAAGGATGTGGGGCAACTGGAACTTTCATACTTAGCTGGTAGTATT
Organism: Pongo pygmaeus; assembly: GCF_028885625.2. Lineage (NCBI taxonomy): Eukaryota > Metazoa > Chordata > Mammalia > Primates > Hominidae > Pongo > Pongo pygmaeus. Next base: position 58,674,449 of record NC_072381.2, read on the forward strand.
GCAAAAATACAGCCACTTCAGATAATAGTATGGCAGTAGGTATTCTATAAAGCTAAAAGTGCACTTACCCTATGACACAGAAACCCCACTCTTAGGTATCTACTGAACAGAAATGAAAACATAGCTATACAAAGATGTGTGTGTGTGTGTGTGTGTGTGTGTGTGTGTGTGTGTGAATGTTCATAGCAATATAATTCATAATAGCTTAAAATTTGAAACTCAACGATTTATCAGCCTGTGAATGGATAAAGAAAATGTAGAATTACAGACTACTACTCAACAATAAGAAGACATACAATATTAATGCACAAAAGAATACGGAACAGCTCCCCAAAACATTATGCTGAGTGTTACAAGTCAAACACATACAAAAACCATATACGGTGTTATTCCAGTTACATGAAGTTCCAGAAAAGGCAAAACTATACACACAGAAATCAAACCAGTGGTTTCCTGGGGGCAAAGGTTGGCGAAAGGGGTAGAAAATAATGAGCAGGAGAAAACATTGTAGGATGGTACAAATATTTTATATCTCAATTGTGGTGGAAGACGCTTGTGTACAATGACCGAAATTTATCATATTGCATATTTTTATTTGTTTTTTAATCTCCATTTTTAGACTAAGGTGGGTACATGTGGAAGTTTGTTACAAGAGTATATTGTGTGGTGTTGAGGTTTGGGCTTTTGTTGATCCTGTCACCCAGCTAGCAAACACAGTGCCCAATAGGAAGCTTTTCAGCCCTTTATCCCCTCTCTCCCTCCCTCCTTTAGGAGTCCCCAGTGTTTACTGTTTCTATCTTTACTTCCATGTGAACCCAAGATTTAGCTCACACTTATACATGAGGAAATGTGGTATTTGGTTTTCTATTTCTGCATTAGTTTGCTTAGGATAATGCTCTCCAGCTGCATCCATATAGCTGTAAAGGACATGATTTCATTCTTTTTTACAGCTGCATAGTATTCCACGGTGTATATGTACCACATTTTTTAAATCCATCCACCATTGATGGATACTTAGGTTGATTCCATGTCTTTGCTACTGGGGACAGTGCTGTGATGAATATGTGAGCACATGGGTCATTTTGTAAGAACATTTTATATTCTTTTGGACATAGTAATGGGATTGCTGGGTCAAATGGTATTTCTAAGTTCTTTGAGAAGTCTCCAAAAGGCTTTCCATGGAGGCTGAAATATTTTATATTCCCACCAACAGTGTGTGTTTCCTTTTCTCCACAACCTTGCTAGCATTTGCTGTTTTTTTGCTTTTTAATAATAACCATTCTGACTGGTGTGAGACAGTATCTCACTGTGATTTCGATTTGCATCTCTCTGATGATTAGCAATGTTGAGGATTGATTTCATATCTTTGTTGGCCACTTATATGTCTTCTTTTGAGAAATGTCTGTTCATGTACTTTGTTCACTTTTTAATGGGGTTATTTGTTTTTCTCTTGTTGATTTAGTTAAGTTCTATAAAGATTCTGGATATTAGCCCTTTGTTGAACACATAGTTTGCAAATATTTTCTCCCATTCTGTAGGATGTCTGTTTTACTCTGTTGAGAATTTCATTTGCTGTCATATTGCACATTTAAAATGAATGAATTTCGTTATATGTACATGATACATCAATAAAATGGAAAAAATCATGATAGTCTTTAAAAAAGATATTGAATATACTTTAAGAAGACTATGACCCTATAGATTCAAAGAAAGACAGTATCTCTAAAAGTGACATTTCTTTTTCATAACAAAGAAAGAATTATTAGAAACATATCTTAGTATTTTCAAAAAGTTTCAAGAGACTAGTCTTTAATAGAAATACAGGAAATAATAATGTGATAAAAGGCTAATGTTAAGGTGTAGATGTAAAGGAAACTTGGTTAAATAAAACATAGTTCAAGATAACCCAAAATGCAACAGTAGAAAATAAGTAGATATAAAATCCTTAGAGTGCCAAATTGACATAGTACAAAATAAATTCAGTAATATAAATTACAAACTAAAATAAATCTGTCCCAGAATTAAGAGGAAAAGACAAAAAGATAAAGAGAATGATAGGTAAGAAGGACAGGTATTGAAGATCCAACCTAAGCTTTCAGTTTGTTCCAAAAGAATAAACCTGAATTCTCTGAATAGAAACAATTATCAATGGTAACATAGAAGTTGTCCTTGAACTGAAAGACAGTTTGACTCTATAATTCAAATGAATTTATTGAGCAGTGGATAAAATTAATGAAAGAGACAACTACTAGTCAGGTTCTGTCAAGGCTTTTTATTTTAAGAGGAAAGAAGAAACACATAATGGCAAAATAAATCAGTTTTGTAAAGTGAACTATAATCAGGCTTATTTTTCTCTTAAACACTTGTCTTCTCAAATATTTCGTACTTTAAACACAAAAAGAAAAGAATTCCTTGCCGAGTCAAGTTGTTCCTCATGTCAAAAGACAACAATAAGATATTCTCCTTCATCGTAGAAGATAGCTAACTGCTATTAAACTGTCCTAAAACAAACAAGTGATTTAAAGCTGTAATTCAACTTTTCCAGTCTTGAGTTTTTGCGTGAGAGGGCTGAAGGACAACATAAAAGAACAACATAAATTATATGTTCTATGTATAAGAGATTTTTTTGAAAGCATGGTTACAAATCTACATTATAAAAGCCCAAACTATTGTTTAACAAGATGATTTTTATTCTAAATATAATGATTGTATACTAATAATCTAGGTCTATAGCCAATGATATTTACAGCCAGTATAAGTCATGGAAATTGAATGATTAGAACATTCCAGATTAGAGGAGCCTGCGGGCTGAATATCAGCTCACTACATCATTCAGGAGAAAATTATCAACTTGTGGAAATGGATGGAATGAAAGATAAAATGTGTGCACAAAAATTCTTGTTATGCCTATAAAAATTTGGAAGTTGTTATTTGTTCTTTATTATCAAATGCAAGCTTAATTATGTATTTATACAATTCTTAATATTAACGAGTTAAAAACATGATTTCTACATTCCAACACTATGGAATGTAAAAGCAAAAGTCTATCAAACAAAAGACAAAGCATGATAGAAATGGCAAAAACAACTTAGCATAGCGCATAAAACAAAATCATGAAAATAGGAATGTACTTATCTGTTACTATAACAGATATCAAGGGATTAACCCTCTCACCCATTAAAAACTCAAATTCTATAATATGATTAAAGCAATAATCAAGGTTTGTTACTTTGAATTCTACAATATTGAAATAGTAAAAGAAAAGATAAATAAAGATTTACAAATTAAATCAACACAGAAAAAACTGAAGAGACTTTTAATGGGAAAATATGCATATTTTCACAATGATCAGTTATAATTTATGATAAAGTATAAGCAGTTCTTAATTTGTATGTATCAAACACCACACCATCATATAAAGCAAGTAGAAGGATAATGTGACATGTGTACAAGTGTAGTGAATTATCAGCTCTCTGTGTATGATCAAGTAAATAGCTATAAAGAGTAAAATGAATAACTACATTGCACTTTTCATAAAAGAATATGACTTATTTCAAACATATACAGATCAGTTGTAAACAATTGACCATATACTAACTAGGCCACTGAAAACTCACAAACAGAAGAGAACTCTTAAAGGAATAAACTTAACATGAAGGTAAACATAAGTGAATAATAAAACAAAAACAAAAACTAAGTATCTTCTGTTTATTAGAAATCACTGGAAAATGAAATAACAATCAAAGCCTGGCATTTTTTTTGTTAAAATTATGACAAAGTCTTGAAATATTCAATATATAAAAATCTCATAACAGGAATAGCTACCAACTATAGAAATATGGGAAGATGGTATGTTAACATTTATCTAATGTGAAATACATATAATCAAGAACTATGTAGAAAAAGTTCAAACTCTCTAATAATTATAAAAGATATTAAAGTCAGACAACATTTTCACTTCTCAAAATTTGAAAATATTAAAAATATATAGTATTCAATATTGACAAGGGCAGGCTGAACTGGACACTTTGTCTGGTGGGAGTGTAACTGATAACAATATTTCTGGAAACAAATATGTTAGTATCTGCCTCTACACATTAATTTCTCTTTTAAGCATGTTTTCTAAGGACATTATCAGATAAATGTACAAGTAATTTTATGTCAGTGTGCTCATTACCTGGTCCGCCATAATAATGAAAAATTTAAACAAACTGAATATCCAACATTGGAAGAATGGTTTAATAATTATTGTACAATTGAGGAAAGTAATATTATTTAAACATTAAAGTACATATTTTTGTAGAATATTTATGAGTGATGTGGATTAAAACAAAGCAGGATATAAAGCTGCATATTTGCTACATGCCATGGCAGACACAGTCGCTTATTACGAGTCCATCCTCTCCTTCCTTTATATTAGCAAAATCCTCGTAGGCATTTCTGAAAAGAAACTCATTCTTGAGAGCTAAAATAAAATTTAGATCAAAAAGAAAAACAAAAAATGTGGGCAGAATAGCAAATTGGGCATAGCTGACAACAAATGAATGAGCTAGATTAGGTAGAAAAATTCTCTCAGGATGCAGCAGTTTGGAAGAGAAGAAAAAAAGAATGAAATAGAGGCCAAGACATACAGGATGAATCCAGAGGAAAAGGAAGGAGAGAGGAGAACATTGGAAAAGGAGTAGTAAAATAGCATGGATTGTCAAACTGAAAGGACACCGCAGTGCTCAAGCAATGCGAATTTAAAAATATTCTTTGGGGTGGGCATGGTGGCTCATGACTGTAATCCTGATATTTTGGGAGGCCAAGGTGAGAGGATCACTTGAGACCAGGAGTTTGAGACTGGCTTGGACCACATGGTGAGACTCTGTCTCTATTAAAAAAAATAATAAAAAAATAGCCAGATGTGGTGGTGCATATCTGTAAGTCCTAGCTACACTGCAGAGGCTGGGGTGGGAGGATTACTTAAGCCTAGAAGGGTGAGGCTGCCGTGAGCTATGATCTTGCCACTGTACTCTAGCCTAGGTGACAGAGCATGACTTTGTCTCTAAAAAACAAAACAAAACAAAGCCCCCCAAATCTTTGGCACCTGATATAGATGGGTCTTTGCTCTGGTCCTTATAGGTGTCCCCAGTTCTCCAGGATTCTGCTTGTCCGCCCTCTACCCTCAAAGCAGGGTCCCCAAGCCCAGAAATAGACCCCCTGTGGAGAATGGAGGAAGGAAAAGGAGATGCACAGGACTGGACCATGCCTGATAACACTTCCACTTACCATGCTGCTCTGTGTGCCTCACTGGTTTCCATCTCTGGATATGGGGCATTTTGGAAAGTCAGGACCCTCAGTACTGCTCTCACTTTTGTGATTCAACTTTCCTAAACGTCCTGCCAGTCATGCTGGGCTGTATCTTTCTTTTTCTCTTCAAATCAGTTGACTTTTTCTTTTCTATGATTCTTCAGTTTTTCATCCACCAAGACTTTCCCTTTGCTCCTTTATGTTTGTTTGTTAGTTATGTTCTGTGTGACTCTGCTTCAATTAATTTTCCTATTATTTTCATGTAAGGCAGAGCAGTCTTTCCTGTCTGTTGAACCAGCAATTTTGAAATCAGAAATCCAAGTGTATCTTTTAGCATCTTAATCAGTGGAGGATTAGTCAGGAAATACAGTGTGGGAGAGGTTGATTAAGGTAAGTGGACAAACAGGTACCTTGATCTCATGCCAGACATTATAGATAGGAAACTCAGGGCAGCAACACCAGTCTCCTGAGCATGAGAGATGCTAAGATCCTGTACCCTGATTGCAAATGGCTCAGACACTGGGTGGGGCCAAGTGCATGATTGAAGGCACCAAACATTTTGATTGAGTGGGGCTGGGAAAGCAGGACAATTGTTACTCTCTAAATGCTGTTCAGTTAACCAAGCCTGATTGCCAGTAAAGGCTGGGAGTCTTGTATTTCCCACCGGATGCCAGACTGAAGAGTGGCCTTCTGGCATCTCTTTTAAAAATCTATTCTGATAAAAAACACATCACATAAAATCTGCCCTCTTAAATCTTTAAGTGTACAGTACAGTATTCTTAACTATACGCACATTGTATAGCATGCAATATTTTCCTTCTGAGACTGGTTTATTTTACTCATGAAATATCCATGTTGCTGTGTATAGCAGGATTTTCTTATTTTTTTTTTTAACTCTGTATAGAATTCCATCTTACCACACTTTCTTTACTGAGTCATCCATCAATGGACATTTAGGTTGTTTCCCCTGGCTATTATAAATAATGTTGCAATGAACATGGGAGGGCAAATATCTTCTTGAGATCTTGATTTCAGTTCTTTTGAATAAATACCCAGAAGTGGAATTGCTGGATCATACGGCACTTCTATTTTTATTTTTATTTTTTTGTGAAATCCCCATATTGTTTTTCACAGCAGCTGCACCATTTTGCATTTCTACCAGCAATGGGTTCAGTTTCTCCACATTCTTGTGAACACTTGCTATTTTATTCTCTCTCTCTGTTTTTGCTTATTGCTGATGATCATCCTAACAGGTATGAGGTGATAATGTCTAATTTTGACTTGCATTTTCTTGATGCTTAGTGATGCCTGCTCCCATATGTAAGTCTTCTTTGGAAAAATGTCTATTCAAGCCCTTTGCCCATTTTTAAAATCAAGGTGTTTTGTTTGTGTTTTTTGATTTTATTTTCTTCCATTCTGTAGCTTGCCTTTTCAATCTGTTGATAGTTTCTTTGCTGCACAGAAATCTTACAGAGTAATGTAGTCCTACTTGTCTATTATTTTTTTCTATTGCCTGTGCTTTTGGTGTCAAATTCAGTAAATCATTGCCAAGATCAATATTATTAAGCTTTCCTCCATTTTAAATTTTTTTAGGAATTTTATGTTTCAGGTGTTACATCTTAATCCACTTTGCGTCGTTTTTCTGCATGGTGTAAAGAAGGGTCCAGTTTGAAACTTTTTCTTGTTAATATCCAGTTTTCCCAACACCATTTGTTGAACGGACTATCGTTTTACCTCTGTGTAGTCTTGGTATCCTTTCCAAAGATTCTTTGATCATATATACATGGGTTGATCCCTGGGCTTTCTATTCTGTTCCACTGGCTTTATGTCTGTCTTTATGCTATTTTGATTATGGTAGCATTATAATATATTTTAAAGCCAGGAAATTTGAGGCCTAGAGGTTTATTCCTCTTTCTCAGAAGTGTTTTGGCTATTTAAGTTCCTTTGTGGTTCCATATGAAATTTAGAATTGTTTTTCTACTTCTGCAAAAAAATGACATTAGGATTTTGATAGGGATTGTATTGAATTTGTAGATTGCTCTGGAATAGTATAACAATTTTGGAAATACTATGTATTTTGATTCATGAACATGAATGTCTTTCCATTTACCTGTGGCTTCATTTCAGCGATGTTTTGTAGTTTTCAGTATACAAGTCTTTCACTTCCTTAAATTTATTCTCAAATATCTTATTCTTATTGATGCTATCATAAATAGAATTGTTTTCTTATTTTCTTTTTCAGATTTTTTTGTTAGTGTTTAGAAACACAACTGGTTTGTATGTTGATTTTGTTGTGCAACTTTCTGAATTTGTTTGTTAGTTCTAGCAGTTGTCTGTTGTGTGCGTGTGTGTGTGTGTTTGTGTATGTGTGGTCTTTAGGGTTTTCTACACATAGGATCACATTATCTGAGAACAGAGATAATTTTATTTCTTTCATTCTAATTGGGTTACCTTCTATTTCTTTATCTTATCTAATTGTTGTGGCTGGAACTTCCAGTATTATGTTGAACAAAAGTGGTGAAACTGCACATTCTTGCCTTGTTCCTGACCTGAGAGGAAATTTTCAGTTTTTCATTTTTAAGTATGATGTTGGTTGTGGGCTTTTCCTATGTAGCCTTTATTATGTTAAGATAATCTTCTATTCTTGTTTTTTGAGTGCTTTTATCATGGTGGTTGAATTTTGTCAAAAACATTCCCTTTGAAAAATGGCACAAGACAAGGATGCCCTCTCTCACCACTCCTATTCAACATAGTATTGGAAGTTCTGGCCAGGGCAATCAGACAAGAGAAAGAAATAAAGGCATTCAAAAAGGAAGAGAGGAAGTCAAATTATCTCCGTTTGAAGATGATATAATTGTATATTTAGAAAACCCCATCATCTCAGCCCCAAAACTCCTTAAGCTGATAAACAACTTCAGCAAAGTCTCAGGATACAAAATCAATGTGCAAAAACCACAAGCATTCCTATACGCCAATAATAGACAAACAGAGAGCCAAATCATGAGTGAACTCCCATTCACAATTGCTACAAAGAGAATAAAATACCCAGGAATACAACTTACAACATATGTGAAGGACCTCTTCAAGGATAACTACAAACCACTGCTCAAGGAAATAAGAGAGAACACAAACAAATGGAAAAACATCCCATGCTCATGGATAGAAGGAATCAATATTGTGAAAATGGCCATACTGCACAAAGTAATTTATAGATTCAATGCTATCCCCATCAAGCTACCATTGACTTTCTTCACAGAATTAGAAAAAATTACTTTAAATTTCATATGGAACCAAAAAAGAGCCCACACAGCCAAGACAATCCTAAGCAAAAAGGACAAAGCTGGAGGCATCATGCTACCTGATTTCAAACTATACTACAAGGCTACAGTAACCAAAACAGCATGGTACTGGTACCAAAACAGGTATATAGACCAATGGACCAGAACAGAGGCCTCAGAAATAATGCCACATGTCTACAACAACCTGATTTTTGGCAAATCTGGCAAGAACAAGCAATGGAGAAAGGATTCCCTATTTAATAAATGGTGCTGGGAAAACTAGCTAGTCATATGCAGAAAACTAAAACTAGACCCCTTCCTTACACCTTATACAAAAATTAACTCAAGATGTATTAAAGACTTAAGTGTAAGACCCAAAACTATAAAAACCCTACAAGAAAACCCAGGCAGTACCATTCAGGACATAGCCATGGTCAAAGACTTCATGACTGAAACACCAAAAGCAATGGAAACAAAAGCCAGAATTGACAAATGGGATCTTATTAAACTAAAGAGCTTCTGCACAGCAAAAGAAACTATCATCAGAGCTAACAGGCAACCTACAGAATGGGAGAAAATTTTTGAAATCTATCCATCTGACAAAGGGCTAATATCCAGAATCTACAAGGAACTTAAACAAATTTACAAGAAAATAAAAAGAACTCCATTAAAAAGTGGGCAAAGGATATGAACAGACACTTCTCAAAAGAAGACATTTATGTGGCCAATAAACATAAAAAAAAAAAGCTTATCATCACTGGTCATTAGAGAAATGCAAATCAAAACCACAGTGAGATACCATCTCATGCCAGTTAGAATGGTGCTCATTAAAAAGTCAAGAAACAACAGATGCTGGAGAGGATGTGGAGAAATAGGAATGCTTTTACACTGTTGGTGGGAGTGTAAATTAGTTCAACCATTGTGGAAGACAGAGTGGCAATTCCTCAAGGATTTAGAACTAGAAATACCATTTGACCCAGCAATCCCATTACTGGGTATATACCCAAAGGATTATAATTCATTCTACTATAAAGACACAGGCACAAGTATGTTTATTGCAGCACTATTCACAATAGCAAAGACTTGGAACCAACCCAAAAGCCCATCAATGATAGACTGGAGAAAGAAAATGTGGCACATATACACCATGGAATACTATGCAGTCATAAAAAAGGATCAGTTCATGTCCTTTGCAGGGACATAGATGAAACTGGAAACCATCATTCTAAGCAAATTATCACAAGGACAGAAAACCAAACACCACATGTTCTCACTCATAGGTAGGAGTTGAACAATGAAAACACATGGACACAGGGCGGGGAACATCACACACAGGGGCCTGTTGGGGGTCGGGGGTCCGGGAAGGGATAACATTAGGAGAAATACCTAATGCTAAATGACGAGTTAATGGGTACAGCACACCAACATGGCACATGTATACATATGTAACAAACCTGCATGTTGTGCACATGTACCCTAAAACTTAAAGTATAATAATAATAAAATTAAAAAAAAAAAAAAAAAGAAAAAGCAGGCTTGAAAAATCACAAAAAAATTTTAAAAAATAAATAGAATAAATTATAAAAACTAAAAAAAAAAAGAAAATGTGACACATATACACCATGGAATACTATGCAGCCATAGAAAAAGATGAGTTCATGTCCTTTGGAGGGACATAAGTGAAGCTGGAAACCATCATTCTCAGCAAACTAACACAGGAACAGAAAACCAAACACCACATGTTCTCACTCATAAGTGGGAGTTGAACAATGAGAACAGATGGACAAGGGAGTGGAACATCACACACCAGGCATGTTGGAGGGTAGGAGGCTAGGAAAGCGATAGCATTAGGAGAAATACCTAATGTAGATGATGGGTTGATGGGTGCAGCAAACCACCATGGCAAGCATATACCTATGTAACAAACTTGCACTTTCTGCACATGTATCCCAAAACTTAAAGTATATATATATCTCTATCTTAGTTTCACTGAATTTTTTCCATTGTTTATATATTCTTTATTTCATTTATTTCTGTGCTAACCTTTCTTACTTCCCTCCTTCTGCTAACTTTGGGTTTAGTTTGTTCCTCATTTTCTAGTTCCTTGAGGTGTAAAGTTAGGTGGTTGGCTTGAGAGCCGCTTTTTTAATGTACTTATTTACCTCTGTAAACTTTCCTCTTAGTACTGTGTTTGCCTAATTTCACAAGGTTTGATGTGTTGTGTTTTTGTTTTCATTTGTCTCAAGATGCTTTCTAATTTCCCTTTTTTTTGACATATTGATGGTTCAAGAGTGTGTTTATTTTCTACGTATTTGTGAATTTTCCAGCCTTCCTTCTGCTATTGATTCCCAGTTTCATTCAATTGTAGTCAGAAAGGATAATTGGTATGGTTTCAGTCTTCCTAAATTTTCTGACTTGTTTTGTGACCCACAGAACAGTGACTTATCCAGAGTGCTGCATGTGCACTTCAGGAGAATGTGCCTTGGCTGCTGTTGGGTGAATATTCTGCATATATCTGTTAGGTCCCTTAGTCTCTCTCTTTTATTTTTTTTCTGTGAGTGAGTACAACTTTAGAGAGATTATGGGACCAATGTGGAGAATACTGAAAATAGAAGCGGGGTAAATAATATGGAGACTATCAAAACAAGATGCTGGAGAGTACAAAATACCTTTCATTGATGTATGTCAGTAAACTGGAACAAGGGAGTTCAAGGTGCTGAAACTTGCAGCCCTTTCCTACCGATAACCTTCTCTTATCTGCGATTCAAGCTTTTTACGGGGCCTCAGAACCTTCACAGCAAAACAGGCCTCTGTGTGCAGTTCAGAAGGCTGTCTCCTTTCATCTTATGGTTGAAGCACCAGCCAAGCAAAAGTAGCTTCTTGGAAGTATCCCAAAGCTGAAATCACCTAATTTAGAAGAATAAATCCTCCCAGGCAAGCTAGAAAAATAACAAGTATGTATAGCACAAGGGGCTATTTGGATTTATTTCTGTATCTAAAGAGATAGTCAATGTTTTGGGCCTAAGCCTGCTTTGGGAATTTCATAGAATTCTGTTCTCTTTTGCCTAGAGATTCATTAGGAGAATTTATAAAAACTTGGGGGCCTTGGCTGGATTTTGCTAGAATCTCTGCAGCATGTCAATAAAGGCCCCCTTTCTGAAACCATATGCAAAACACTGAGGGGACCCCACAGGAGCTTCTCAAACAAAATTTCCATTTTTCAAAACTGACATTTTAGTTCCCATGATCATTAGAAGATTTGCCTCTGAAAGCTAAACAGCTTCTTCCCCTGATGTTTCTTTCCTAGCAAATATACAGGCAGCAGAATGGATTTCTCTGGGGTGCTTGGGGTGGCTCACACATATATGAATGTGCACCATTTGCATTCACTTTGTGTATTTGATAATAGCTACATCATTAGTGTCTGGGTTAAACACTAATCTCTTCAAAGGCAGAGACACCAGCAGATTCTAGTGGGCTTTGGCATTTTTGCGGGCTGATTCCGTGACGGAGGTGAGAAATGTAGGAGGCAATTAACCAACAGTGACAGCCTGTGCTTAGGGGGGGCCCTGTCACAAGACACTTTGATGAGAGGAATCCACAGGTCTCTTGGCTCAGCTTGCACTCAGCACCTGGAGAACAGCTAACAGGAGGTGGCCTCTGAATTTTTACCAGCAGCTCTTCTTTCATGACAAGTTTCTGAAAAGTTTTTTACCAAGGAAAGTCAACCTTGTGGGGCCAGCTTTAGATCTCTGGTGATCCATGGTGGCTGAAAGCACCTGACCAGATTTTTTGCTCCCACCATGAGGGTCCCCTAGTCCCTCATAGTCCCAGATTGGAAGTAGCCTCACCCAACTGCAGCCACTAGCTCTGTCTGTGCTTCTCCCCCAGTGGCTGCTGTCTTGCGCCTACGGTGGTGCCTTCTCTGGATTGGAACTCCTTCCTGTTTTGCCTACATGTGTCTTTTCTTATGCATGCCTGTGACTGTTGCAAAATCGCAGAGAGGATAATGAGTGATAAACATGTTGGCAGAGTGTAAAATCTAGTGTTTTTCATTCTACTGCACCACCTGCCGTGGCCTGGGGTGGGGTCCTGCTACAAGGGTTCCCACTAGTAGTAAGATGTCCTGGAGTACATCAGGGCTGGGTCATTTCTGTGTATTCTAAAACTGCCTTTTTAGGTTTCCCTCATAGGGCCATTTTCCCCTTAATATTAAAGTGTGTCAGTTTAGCCTCTAGGAAGGCAGTGGTTGAATTACAAGTATGAGGCTATCCCTCCTCATAAGCTCAGACTCATTTAGCCTGTGTTTGTGCTTCAGTGGCTTTTATACACTATTGAACTTCATAGCAAATTCATGGAGAGTATGGGAAAATATTTTTATCCTGTGACAATCTGATAGAATGGAATGTATTTAAATAAAATCAGCATCCACCTTACCTTTGGCAGGAGTGGTAATGCCATCTGGAAGGCAGGGTTGATGGGAAGCTCTCAGGCAGCATGCTCACGCTCTCTGGCCTTGGCATTTGCTCACTGGGTTGCAGGGGGAACTCATCTGGGTTCCCCAAATCTAACATTGTATACTTTCTTATTTAAAATTCTGATAGGTTTTCAACATTAAAACAATTCCCAGCCTTTTATAATTTGAAAAATTCTTTCATTCATGCTACCTCAGGAATAATTAATATCTTTTTATAGGTAACTAAATTCAGAGGGGTCAGATGGCTTCCTCAAGGTCACGCTGCTAAGATATGACAGCTGAAGTTTTTTTATTTTATGTTTGCTGCTCTTTTATAACATACATTTATGGATTTGAATCTACCTGACAGAGCCTAGCTAGATTCCAAGGTAGAAATTGCACAGAGATGGTCAGATTGGAGAGTTATTTACAACTAATGGGATGTTTTTTATTTCTGACTTAAGATTGAATAGACCTTTGTCCATCCATGATGCAGGTCTTCAGAAATCAAAAACATGTTTCCACACCCTCTCATATGTACTTTCTACTGAACTGTATTTTCCTGGTTAATTATGAATTCTTTTATAAATTTAAAAACCTATTAAACAAATACTGTGTGCTTGACCCTGTGCTAGGCACCTTGGGTAAAGAAATACTAAAGGCAGGTATGGCCCCTGGTTTTTATAGAACCCGTGGTCTAGTGGAGAAGTCAAATATTGAATGGAAAGTACACAATAGCAGTGAAGAAATGAGCCATGGTGACTTGTGACAGCAGGACTTAAGGTGGTCTGGGGATTCAATGAAGACATGCCCCAGGAAGTATCTTTGTTGAAAACCAGGATAGGCTGCACATACAGCATTGTATGGGAAAAAAGGCAGTTGGGGTTTTCTTTGAGAAAGTAGAGGTTCACTGTGGCCAAAGAGCAAAGAGAGCTAGGAAGAGTGACATGAGATGAATCATTCTGAACGTAGAGAACATCTTGGCTTGTGAGGAGTCACCCAGAGTGTTCATAAGGTTTTCTGATGCCTGACTCAAGACAGTAGCATCATACTAGAGTTTCCTGTGGGTGAAGAGTGTTCCCCATAGCCATGGCTAACATTTTGTAGGGTTGGCTTGAACATTGGTGCGATAGAGTTGGCCAGCTGAGGATTATTGGAGTTCACAGGCAAGGGTTGCTGTGGACCATTGCTAGGGTACTGAAGGCACTGGAGTGTTCCTTGGTTTTAAATGGCCTTCAGTAGTTTCCATTCCTGCGTTTGGCATGGGGAAATGTTACTCCTTGAAAAAATACCCTAGCAAGAAGACAAATTTGCATTTTGGTCTATCCAGTTGTGATTAAAAAAATACATACAATTTTAGCTTTTTTGTCTTTATAGTTTCTTAGAGTTTATATGTAGCAAATAAAATACCCTTAATGAAACTCAAATCTGAACTTTTCTTAGAGTTCCTATGTCTCATTACTTTATGCAAATTTTAAGTAATGCATGACCTTGAATACCTTGCAACATTGTGGCTCATAATTAGGCAACCTTCTTGGTGGATGTGATTAGGTATCCACTGCCAAAGGGAAAGGAAATATGAAAAATATTATTTGGGGTCAGAGTTGCAAGTTCTGTATTTGGCCATTTCAGTAGAAGTAGCCCAGCACTGAGAATATAGGCATTCTATGTACTGGTGATGAGTTGAGGAGATACAAAGTCAATAATTGTTGATTGATATGGCAGTGGTGTATCTCTCATGTTATGGTGTTTAGCCCCTTTCATTTGACTAGCTATGTGTAGGAACAACTGGAAATAAAATAAAGCACACAGTTGGCCAAGGGAACTACAGTTACTATTGCCTACCTCATTCAATCCTTAAGGGCTGCTTTTCTGGATTGGTTAGATTCCAGGACATTGTATTGGGCCATAATCCCAGTGGTGGAGCTTTCAAAGAAAGTGAAGATCTGTGTGGTCTCTCGTAGTGGACCTGTGGACATTATTCCTTCCAATAGTCAGGAGAAGACAGCCTTTCTGTTGCTGCTTCTCTTAAAGAAAGCCCAGCCATTTGCGATTTTCTCTTTGTTGCCTCATTCTGAATGAGCTCTCTTCCAAAATAACTAATTAAAATAAGCACCTTTTACTTGAGAAAGGCTAAGGCTTATGGCCGACACTCTGAGTCTCCATTGAGTCTTTTGCTTCTTGTTGGCTAATTTATTTTTCCCTTGTTGTAGTCATGAGGCCTGTGACTCAACTATGGGCTGTGCAGTGGAATTATACTAAACAAGCCCTTCTAGATTCTGTAGGATTCTTTAGCTTAAGCAGAGAGTGTCCACTTCCCTCTGTGGCCTGCATTGAAAAGCCTGGCTCGTTATGGTTAGATCTAGGCCCAACAAATATCCAGTGTTCTTTGTGTCATTTTCTGGTCATGCATTTCTCTTAGGGACCTTAAACAAGGAAAATGGACTGAGAGCAAGATTCAGGTATTCCTGGGTACCTGACCTATTTGTAACATAATCTCTCCCTTAATTTAACCTAACTGCATTTACGTATACCATGGCTTGACTTTTTTTTTAAATTTTATATTAAGAAATAACTACGTCCTGCTAAATATAAAATTTATTAGATCAGAGTACAAGATCTTAAAAACCTGCTAAATATAAAATTTATTAGATCAAATGGTTGAGAGCAAGATCTTAACAACCATCAGTATCATTAGACATACTGAAGTGATTTCTCTTGACTTTGTAATTGGCTATTTTTTTTTGTTTTGTTTTGTTTTGTTTTTGTTGTTGTTGTTGAGACGGAGTCTCGCTCTGTCACCCAGGCTGGAGTGCAGTGGCACGATCTCGGCTCACTGCAATCTCTGCCTCCCAGGTTCATGCCATTCTCCTGCCTCAGCCTCCCAAGTAGCTGGGACCACAGGTGCCCACCACCACGCCTGGCTAATTTTCTGTATTTTTAGTAGAGACGGGGTTTCACCGTGTTAGCCAGGCTGGTCTCGATCTCCTGACCTCGTGATCCCGCCCACCTCGGCCTCCCAAAGTGCTGGGTTTACAGGCGTGAGCCACCGTGCCTGGCCTGTAATGGCTGTTTTATATTGGGAAATATACTCAGAATCTTTACTAGGACCACAACCCTTTTCCACAATGCACTTCCATAGTGGTGGTTATTCAGGTTGCAAAAGATTAGGATGAACTCAGTGACTCTATAGAGTCTCTTAGGTGAGTAGAACCAAGGTCCCATCCATAGATTTCTATTTATGTACAAAGAGGTAAAATAACTCTGAGAAAGAAGAGCTACTGAGCAGGGCCAGAAGGTAGCAAAGGTCCTTGTAGGCTATTATTTGGTGATATGTTTTCATTTCAGGTAAACAAGTTGGATTAAAAAAAATAAAAAAATGTATTTTACTTCCTAGTGGTGTTTGCATTATATAAGAGGAAACTAGAGAAGTTGACTATTTCTGGGTGTTAACAAAGCATCTTAGGGGTATCACCTCTCAGCCCAGTTACAGGTAACCTATTTTATTGCAGTAAGGTGGAGTAGACTAGGAGGGCCCAGGACTTGGAACCCGACCTGACTCCTGATGGGGAATCTTGGATAACAGATTCAGCCTCAGACCCTGGGAAGATGTCCAGCCAAACAGATAGGTGAGCGTGTCCAAAGGGAAAAAAAGCAGTCAAAGAAGAGTCACGAGTGTGGTCTAAGGAACTTGCAGGGAGTCGAGACAAACGCCTCATGGATGACCTCAGAATTGTTTCTATCCCAAGTGCAAGTGGACAGTAGAAAACAGGAGTGTTCGCTAGATAGCAGTGAGCACTCAGTTAGGACCAAAAGGGAGGACTTCATCCCCTGGTAGGAAGACAGAAAGAACAAGTCCAGGCTGATGCTTAGAGGACCGGATCAACAAGAAAAGAATGACGACAAATACGCAGACCAAGGGAGCAAGGTGGGGACACAATTATGATGAATAGGCCCAAGGGGGTGAAGAAGGCAGAGTCCAGTTTTACCATGGACAGTGGATTAGATTCAGTGATGGAACTGAATCTGTTGAATTATACCATCTTTTAAAGAAATATTTATTGAATATTTTCTATATGTCAGGTACTACTCTAGGCATAAGGGATACAATAGTGACCAAGACAGACATGATATCCATCTATATGTTATCCTTATTAGATTAGTCCAATAATAAATGAAGAAAATGATAAAGTATGTTTTAACTTCACTTATTGGTTTTTTACAATTGAGAAAACCAATTGAATTGATTGAAAAAACAAATAAGGAAAAGACAAAGAAGTAGAAACAACCATAAACCCCATACTTAAAAATTCCACAAAGTAAAAAGTATAATTCTCCTGCTCCTCTCCACCCCAAATATGGTTTATCCCTTTTCAGTAGTTTTTAAATAAATGTCTAAAGATGTTTCTATATACCTATGCATTGTGGTAAGCAGTTTGGCTTTATTACTTGACAATACCTTATGGATAACTTTCCAACTCTGTAAATATAAATCTGCCCTGTTATTGTAATAGTTGCCTGTTACCCATAGCATGGATGTTCCATAACATATTCAACAATTTCCTTCTTGATAGGCTCTTTATTTCCAGTTCTTATAGACAATTAATGTTGCATTTTATATCTCTTCTGTGTAAAATCCTAACTGGTTCCAGAGCATAGGCACACACCCAAAGGCTGGGTTCAAAAGTGGGAATCACGTGGGAACAGAGACAGGAAGGAGGTTGGGAAAAGGCCTCTGAAAGGCACGTGGAACCTTCCTTCCCATGTCATCTCACATGGACAATCAATAAATTGGACCATGATTATTGATTAAGCTCACTCCCTGGGATTGTGCCCCTGTTTCAGATGTAAGAGTCCCTCATTCTGCCTGTGGTTTCTTTAAGAACCAGGGGAGTACCTTTGAGAAAGCTTGGTGGTCGTGGCAGGAGTCTTCTACCAGAGTGAAATTTCTTGATGGGAGAGGAATGTACTTCATTGAAAAGACAGAAACTGGAAGAAAAAAAGGAGAGGAAACAAAGAAATATTTTTACAAGGTTAATAAGAATAAGCTTTGAAAAAGTTTGATGCCATAACTGAAAGCACTTAGTTTTCCATTAAGCTGGAAGTTCATGAAAAATGTCTTTTTCTAGAATGTGAGAGCCAATTTCTGCTTATTTTCTTTCCAAGTTCCTTTTAAGAGAGGATAGCCTGTAGCAAAAATTAAGCTTCAGGATTCCAGAAATTGCATGTCTGTCTCAATATTCCAGTCCTTCCATTCCCCAGCAGATCACCTTCCATGGTACAACCACATGCTTGACAGATTTTTCATTTCAGGTTTTGAATATGTTTTCTGAGGGAAAAAAAGTACTATTTTATTGCAGAAAATGTTAGCAAGAGTGGTGCTCCAAGAATCTCTGAAAAGGCAAGATAAGCCAGTCTCATTATTTTCCTATTATAGCCTTCTCACTATCGGCTTTTTCTTTATGCTCGTTGTCATTTAGGTCATCCTGATACTCGCCATAACCCCCACTGTATTTTATTATCCTCTTCTGTGACTTTTAACATTTGGCAAGCAAGAGGGTCATTCATCATCCCAGGGTGTCACAAGAGCATCAGTAACTGTACAAATGTTACCTGCTGGAGCGTGGTCCTTTACACATGGTTTTCATTTGTACTTTGTTATTGTTCAATTTGCTACTTCCTCTTCTTTACATTTCAAGCTATGGGATAGATTCCATGAAAGTCAGCCTAGAATCCCTCACTGTGTCTCACATGGAGCTATGATGAAGGAGAAATTCAGTAAATGTGGGACTTTTAAGCATGACCTTCAGAGGAATTTGAAGCAAAGAAAAAAGATGGGGACAGAACACTGGAGCACGAGACTCTACCACAGACTACATGTGTGGGTGGGGTTGTGTGGCTCACCAGGAAGCCCACTTAGGCAGCAGTCTCATGTTCATGAAAGAGCTCAGATTTAGTCTTTGCCATCTCCAGTGTGAGGATAATTATAGGGACACATTATACAGAATAAAGAGGATGCAACTTCTAAAGCTTATATCCTATTATGAGGCTGTATCGTCTGCAATGGATACTGAATTTTGTAAATAAAATCGTATTAGGTTGGTGCAAAAGTAATTGTGGTTTTTGCCGTTGAAAGTAATGGCAAAAACTGCAATAATTCCGTTTGCACCAACCTAATAATTGTCTTATGGTCAGAGTAATTATATTGCATATGTGTTTGTACTTTTTTTGTTTTGTTTTGTTTTGTTTTGAGACAGAGTCTCTCTCTGTCGCTCAGGCTGGAGTGCAGTGGCGTGATCTCAGCTCATTGAAACCTCCGCCTCTCAGGTTCAAGTGATTCTCCTGCCTCAGCCTCCCAAGTAGCTGGGATTACAGGCGTCCACCACCACGCCCGGCCAATTTTTTTGTATTTTTAATAGGGACGGGGTTTCACCACATTGGCCAGGCTGGTCTCGAGCTCCTGACCTCAGGTGATCCGCCTGCCTTGGCCTCTCAAAGTGTTGGGATTACAGGTGTGAGCCACTGCGTGGCCCATGTTTGTACTTTTAAAAATAGCTTTACGGTGGTATAATTGCTGTACAACACTGCACATATTTAAAGCACAGAAAGTACTTGTATGGATCTATGCTTTTATCTATTGGGTAAAATACATAGGAATGGAATCGATAGATCATATTGTAGATGAATGTTTAATTTTTAAAGAAACTGCCCAAGTTATTCCAAGTGGTTGTATCAATATCCAACACTTTGAATGATTAGTTTTCTTTTCCATTCTAATATATGTATAGTAATAAGGATATTTATATTTTTAAAGTATATTAATCATTAGCAATGATTAACATATTTTCATTTGCTTATTTGACATCCATATATCTACTTTGGTGAAATGTTTTTTCAAATATTTTTCTCATTTAAAAAATATGTATTTGTTTACTATTGAGTTGTAAGAGCTCTTTATATATTCTACATAAAGTCTTTTTTATCAGCTATAGACTTTGAATATATATGTGTGCAGATATATATACATACACATATGTGTATGTATATATATGTTATACATACATATTTGTCTCTGATTTGTCTTTAACAGTATCTTCTGAATAGTAGGAGTGTTAAATTCTGATGAAGTCCAATTTATAAATTTGTTCCCAAGACCACCCCAGATTTGGTGATTTGCTAGGAGAACTCACAGGACACAGGATGCAATTATACTCATGCCCAAAATTTATTACAGTAAAATAATACAAAGTAAGATAAGTAAAGAGAAAGCTATGTAGCCAAAGTACAGAAGAACCAGACATAAGCTTCCAAGAGTCCATTCCCCATGGAGTCACTCAGGATGCACTTAATTCCTGCAGCATCAAATTGTGACAGGTGCAAAGTACTGCCAATGAGGGACACTCTTTAAAGACAGCGTTCAAGATTTTATTGGGAGCTGGTCATGTGGGTGCCTTCATCCTAGCATGTACCAATAATTCCAGACTCCCAGAAGGAAAGCAGGTCTGTTCAACATAAATCATATTGTTTGTGGAAACAGTGTAGGCTCAGTGGGCTACTCTTACCAGTTGGGAATGGTGGAAAGCCTCTTGAAGTCCAAGTTCTGAGGCATCAATCATGAGCCATGCCTGCAGGCAGGACTTTCTAAGGATAGCAGTCTGAGAAAGTCTATCCTTTCTAAGGAGCTAGTCCTGCTATATTAACTCTTTTCCATATGGTTAGTTTCTAGATCATACTTTTGGTATGATATTTAAGAAATATTCTCCTAAGCCATGGTCACAGAGATTTTCTCTTATGTTTTCTTCTAGAAGTTTTATGGTTTTCATTTGTACATTTAGGTCTCTGATCTATTTTGAGTTATTTTTTATATGGCACTAGATAGGGATGGAAGTTTACCTGTTTATGTATGAATTGCCAACTTTTTTAGTACCATTTGTTGAAAAGACTATCTCCTCTCCACTGAATTGCCTTTGCAACTTTACTGAAAATCAGTTGCCTATATATGCATGGGTATATTTCTAGTTTCTCTGTTCTGTTTTATTGACCTAAGTGTCTTTTATATAAATACCGTATAGTCTTCATTGCTGTAGCTTTACAGTAGGTCTTGAAATCAGGTGGTATTGTCTCTCCAAATTTGTTCTTTTTCAAATTTGGTTTAGCTTTTCTAGATCCTTTGAATTTCCATATAAATTTTAGATTCAATTTATCAATTTTAATTTTAAAAACTTTGTGGTATTTTCATTAAGATGATGTTGAATTTATTAATTAATTTGAGGAGAATTTACATTCTAACAATATTTCCTTTTTGACCCATGAATATAATGTATCTCTCCATTTATTTAGTTTGCTTTTATGTCTCTCAGTGGTGTTTTATAGTTTTCATGGTACAGATCTTTCACATTGTTTGTCATACTTTAAATATTTCATATTTTTGATGCAATTGTAAATGGTATTTTTAAATTTGATTTTTTGATTATTTTTCCTAGTATCTAGAAATAAAATAGATTTTTGTATATTGGTGTCCCTTTCTGTGGACTTGATAAGCTCAATTCTAGCTTTTGTAGATTCTTTCAAATTTTCTACATAGATGTTTATATTATCTGTGAATAAAGTAAAGAATATACCCCAACTTATTCTCATTCTTCAATTTGGTGTAGAACCTCGAATATAATGTTAAGTAAACATAGGTAAAATGAACATCCTTGTCTTATTTCTGGAGTTAGCTTAACATTTACATAATACTCCATGCAAAACAGCAAAATATACAGTCTCTTCAAGAACAAAAGGAACATTTACCAAGGCAGAACATGTTCCACATTCTGCACCATAAAAACAAGTCATGAGCTTAAAAGGATTCAAGTCACACAAATTATATTCTGTATATACAAAACGTAGACTGTATATTCTGCTGTTTTGGATGAAGTGCTATGTAAATGTTAATTAAGTTATTTGGGTCTTCAATATCTGTTTCTATTTTCTGTCTAATTATTTTATTCATTATTAAAAGGGGGTATTGAAATATCTGTCTGTATTTTTAATTTTGTCTATTTTTCCTTGTAGTTCTATCAGTTATTGCTTCTTGCATTTTGAAACTATTATTAGCGCATAAATGTTTAGGATTTTTATGTCTCTTTGATAAATTTCCCTCATTATCATTATGAAATGATCATTTGTTATCTTTAGTAACATTATTTGCTCTGAAATCTTCTTTGTCTGATATTAATATAGCCTGTGTAGCTTTTTTTTATGTTAGTGCTATCTTGGTCTATCTTTTCCCATTGCTTTTATTTTAGTTATTTTTTTATTTTTATTTTTTTGAGATGGAGTCTTGCTCTGTTGCCCAGGCTGGAGTGCAGTGGCACAATCTCGGCTCACGGCAACCTCTGCCTCCTGGGTTCAAGTGCTTCTCCTGCCTCAGCTTCCCAAGTAACTGGGATTACAGGCACACACCACCATGCTCAGCTAATTTTTGTATTTTTAGTGGAGATGGGGTTTCACCATGTTGGTCAGGCTGGTCTCGAACTCCTGACCTCGTGATCCGCCCACCTCGACCTCCCAAAGTGCTGGGATTACAGGTGTGAGCCACCGCACCCAGCCACTTATTTGTATTTTTATATTTGAAGTGCATATTGTGAAAGCAGTATCTATTTGAGGATCCCTGCTTTATGAAATCTGACACTGCCTTTTAATTGAGGTATTTACACAATTTAAGTTTATTGTCATTATTAATGTAATTATGATTTATACACACTGTCTATTTGTTTTCTATTTGCCTTAACTGTTTTTTTTTTTTCCATTTTACCTCTTTTTCTGCCTTTTTTGGATTGATTCAATTTTTTAAAATAATTTCCTTTTATTTCCTTTTTTGGCTTGCTATATATAGTGATTTGTTTTGTTACTTTAGTGGCTGTGTTAAGGTTTATGGTATATATCTTAAACTTATCACAATCTACCTTCAAATAACATTATACCACATAATGTATTGTGCAAAGAACTTTACAACAGTTATACTTCCATTTATCCCCTCGTTTTCTTTATGCTGTTTTTTATACATTTACTTCTAGAGTTGTCTTAAGCTCCATGCTATATTATTATTTTTGTTGAAACAATGCTACTTTAACAGCATAACTAATTTTAAAAACTCATATATTTACTTATTTAGTTGTGTGATTCTTCATTCTTTTGTGTAGAGCCATATTACTGTCTGTTATTATTTTCCTTCCACCTAAAGGGCTTCCTTTAACATTTTTTGGTAGTGTAGGTCTGCAAGTGATAGATTTCAGAGGCTAGATGTCTAAAAAAGCCTTTATTCTGCCTTCATTTCTGAAGAATATTGTTTATTGGGTATAAAATTTTAAATACACAGGTTTTATTTTTTCTTTTAGTACTTTAAGAGTGTTACTTTACTGTTTTCTCACTTGCATTGTTCCAATGCAGAGACGTCTGCTGCTTTAAAAAAAATCTTTGTTTTATTGTATATAATAAGTATTTTTTCCTCTCTGTTGGCTTTTAGCATTTTATCTTTATCACTGATTTTGAGCAATATGATTATGATGTGCCTTGGTATAGCATTCTTCATGTTTCTTGTGATTGTGCTTCACTCAGCTTCTTAGATTTGTGGGTTTATAGTTTTCATCAACTTTGGATAGTTTTCGAGTACTTCTGGAAGTAGATTTTCTGGGCCCTGCTTCTTTGGGGGTTTCAATTACATATTAGGCCTCTTGAAATTATTCCACAGCTTACTGATGTTCTTTACATTAAAATGTTTTTCATATCTATATTTCATGTTGGTGTGTTCTAGTGCTGCATCTTCAAATTTACTGATCTTTTCTTCTGTAATGCCTAATCTGCTGTCAATCCCCATTCAGTGTACTTTTTATCTCAAACCTATGGATTTCATCTTTTGTGGTTTGATTTGTGTATTTTTGAAAAAATGTCCTCCATGTTTCCACTTACTTTTTTTGACATTCGGTATAGACTTATAAGATCTTTGTTAACTCTAACAAAGTCAGTTTTGGGTTGGTTTCAATTGGTTTATCCTTCCGGTATGTGTTGTTTTATTTTCTGCCTCTTTACATGCCTAGTAATTTTTGGTTTGATGGCAGCCATTATGAATTTTACTTTATTGAATGCTGGATTTTAAAAAATTAATATAGATACTATTGATTTTTTTCTTCTAAAATGATATGCAGTTAAGTTACATGAAAACAGTTTGATCCTTTCAGGTCTTGCTTTTAAGATTTGTCAGGCAGGACCAGAGCAGTGCTTGATCTAGGTTTTAGTACTCTCCATTGCTGATGCAAGACCTTTTTGTTTGCTTTACTCAATGTGTCCCATGGCTCTTGAGGTTTCTCAGTCCGGAAGATGGAAGCAGGAATATTTCCCAGCCCTGGGTGAAGTCCAGCATTGTTATCTCTAAACATTTGGGGTCATTTTTTTTCCATCCCTGAGTAGTTTTCCAGTTTTCTCCCTGAAGACCTTCAGAGTTCTATCACTGTGTATATCTCTCCTCCTCAATACTCTACTTTGAAACGTCTACTACCTTGGAGTCTCCAGACCCTTGGTTCAGTTTCCTCAACTTAGGGAGAAATTGGATTTTCCTACCTTGCCTTGTGGCCTAGAAACTGTCAAAAAAATATGCTGCAGCAATTTTAGGGAATCTTGTTTATTTTCTGTTTATCCAAGATCACTGCCCTTCCTTTCCTGATGGCCACTGTCTTGTCAATGGCTTAATATACTGTGTCTATGTTTTTGTTGCTTCAGGTGGGAGGGTAAATCTGGCCTTAGTTCATTCATCTTCACTGGAGGCAGAAGTAATTGCATTCAGGAATGTTTGAATACTTCCAAGCCTCAGTTTGGCCTAAAGCAATGTTAACAACAATTTGTAAATATTATATCCCTAAATTATTTATTAGCAGCTCCTTTTTTGAAAACAAGAAATGTATGCTTATTTACACATATTTACTAAGGGTAGAAAAGAGGGTGGACTAGCTCACAGTGAATCTATATATTTAAGAGATAATCAGAAGGAATTTAGAGAATAAAGTCAGTAGCTGGGTGATGGCAGGAGGATGCAAATGGGTTACACAGTGAATTAAAATGCAAGGATAAAAGGGGAGAATGCTGCTTGGAGAATCCTTTGATTGATACATGGCATCTTCCTGATGCTCATTTTATTATAGAAGTTCCAAAGAGCCTAGGTGGTCTAATGCAATCCAGTGAAATAAGGCATTCGATATTGATTGAACAACTGGGATGGCCGGAAAGGTATTAAGAACTCTGGAGTTTCAATACATTTTGATGCTTTGTCTACATCCTTTAAAATAATCTGCAATTTACTTAGCATGCTGCCTGGCCAACTTTTAAATCAGAGTGAGGGCAATATTGTGGATGGAGGGTCTGGGCTTAAGTGGCAGGTACCACTGAGTGTAAATCATGTCTCTGGCATTTATTATCTGCATGGTAAAAGGCAAGGTGTTTGATCTCTATAATCTTAATTCCCTCTTCTGTATTATGGAGATAATAATACTTAAAACGTTGTATTAAATGATGTACAATGCATTAAGTGCTTACTATGTGGCTAAGCATTACGTAGTATGTTTGTATTAATCACTAGTCCACAGAGAAAGAGAACCAATGGAATGTGTATGGAATTGGCTTGCATGATTATGGAGTCTGGCAGGTTCATAATCATGTGAGCCAATTCCATACATATTCAGCTTCATTCAGCCTGCTGTAGACACTCATACAGCAAATGGAGACAACCACTAAAACAATTAGTGAGCAATATGTATGTATTGATACGTGTCATAAAGGAAATTAAATCATGGTAGAAGGATAGAGAATGACTGGGGGGGTGGAATTCCTCTTGTCCTCTTGAATCTTGTGGTTCAGGCCACAAGAGTTCAAGAAGATAAGCTAGCAGGCTGGTGACCCAGAAAAAGCTGGTGTTGCATGTTGAAATGCAAATACAGTCAGCTGGAGGACTCCCTCTTATTTGGAGGAGGTCATCCTTTGGTTTTATTTAGGCTTTTAACTGATTGGATGAGGCCCACCCACAGTATGGAGAGCAATTGACTTTACTCAAAATCCATGTATTTAAATGTTAATCTCATCCAAAATCACTTTTATAGAAAAATCCAGAATAACATTTGACCAACTATCTGGGTACTATGGCCCAGCCAAGTTGATGCAAAAAATTAACCATCACAGTGTTTATATACATTCATTCATTTAACCCTCTCATCCATTCTGTGGGTCAGGTATTGTTTTTCCAGGTTTATATGGAAACCGAGGCCCAGGGAGATGATGTAGTTTCCACAAAACTAAAATTTGAACCCAACTTTGTCTGTTTAAAAAGCCTATGCTTTTAAGATCTTCATTAAAATGTAACCCAGCATAATATCTGTAAGACAGTAAGTGCTCAGTTAAGGTTAGTTCTCAGTTCCTGCAGAGTGGAGTGCTGGTTTCAGTCCCTCTCTCCATGACTAAGTTGTAAGCAACTGAACAAATAGCTCCAGGATTTTTTGGCCTTATATTGTTAATGCTTACTAAAGTATGTGGTACACAGCAGGGACTCAGTAAATTGATGCTTGAATGTAGGTGGAAATACTATTTTGAACCTTTTACTCTCTAAATGAAATAGTATTTTTTTTTTTTTTTCTGGAATGATGACCTTGTGCAAAGGGCCAGGAGCTGGGGAGAAAAAAAAAAAGCCAGATCTGGCCTATATCTGCCCTTAAAATTTTAGTTTCATATTGAAGGTCAGAAATTTATTTATTCATTCAACAAGTATGCATTCACTTCCTACTCCGTGCTAGTCATTAGCTTAGAAGCTGGGAATAGTGGTGAACATCCTACATTAGTTTTCGATCACTGTTGTAACAATTTCACACAAACTTAAAACAATCTGTATTAGTCAGGGTTCTCTAGAGGGACAGAACTAATAAGATATATGTACATATGACTGGAGTTTATTAAGGAGAGTTGACTCACATGATCACAAGGTGAAGTCCCATGATAGGCCATCTGCAAGTTGAGAAGCAAGGAAACCAATAGTGGCTCAGTCTGAGTCCCAAAACCTCAAAAGTAGGAAAGCTGACCGTGCAGCCTTCACTCTGTGGCTGAAGGCCCGAAAGCCCTTGGCAAACCACTGGTGTAAGGCCAAGAGCCCAAAAGCTGAAGAACTTGGAGTCTGATGTTCGAGGGCAGGAAGCATCCAGCATGGGAGAAAGATGAAGACCAAAATACTCAGCAAGTCAGCTTCCTCCTCTGCTTTTTTCTAGCCGTGCTGGGAGCCAATTGATTGGTGCCCACCCACATTGAGGGTGGGTCTTCCTCTGCCTGTCTATTGACTCAAATGTTAATCTCTTCTGGCAACACCCAGAAAAACCCAGATACACCCAGAAACAATACTTTGCATCCTTCAATCCAATCAAGTTGATGTTTAATCATCATACAATACAATTTTGTTATTTTACAGTTTGAGGCAGAAGTGTGAAATCAGTTGTGCAGGGTCAGATCAAGATTTGGCAGGACTGGTTCCTTCTGGAGGTTTCAGAGAAATCTGTTCTTTGTCTCCTCCAGATTCTAAAGGTCACCTGCATTCCTTGGCTTGTGGTCCCACTCACAGCACAAGACCCTTAACTTAGTCACACCTGTGAAGCCCTTTGCCATGCAATGTAATACATTCACAGGCACTGAGGATTAAGGCATGGGCATCTTAGGGGGCAGGAGCTTTATTCAGCCTACCATAGATCCTCATACAGCAAATGAAGACAGCCACTAAGGCAATTAGTGAGCAATATGATAGTATGTATTGATATGTGTCATAAAGGAAAATAAATCATGGTAGAGGGATAAAAAATGACTGGGAAGGAGGAGCTCCTCTTTTGAGAGATTTGTCAGGGAAGCCCTGTCTGGTGAGATGATATTGAGCTGAGGCATAAATGAAGTGAGTGAGGGCCTGGGACAGGTGTGTCTTCTGAGGGTAGTGAGGGCTAAGGGTCGGGTACACAGAGAGTTGTGATGAAAAGCATTGAGACTCAGCTGCATGCAGTGGGAAATAGCAGAAAGGATGCGCAAATCCGGTGGAAGAGGTCAAAAGTGGTTTATAGAGGAGATGGCATTTGAAAAACTCCAAAAGCTGAAGCATGGTCTAGGCTTGTAGAGAACAACAGTGTGCATGTTGACCCCTGTGGTTCAGGCCACAAGAGTTCAAGAAGCGTACTCTGGGACTGCAGAGGTGAAGAAACCTGAAGGGACAGGGTGTGGCTCTGGCTAAGACCCTGAAGTGTGTGTCTTCCTTCCCACAGGATAGCTGTCAGGCCCATTCTTCCAATTCTGTATGACCAGGGGAGGCAAAGAGGCTCCAAGCAAAGCAGATCTCGGGAAGTTTTTTGGGACCTTCCAGATATGCTCTTGTTTCCAGACTTCCCTCCCTCTCTTCAAGTTCTGCATGGAAGGGCTCTGGTTACCCGGTTCTTGGGTGTAGTTTTCTATCATAATGGGTCTCTCTCTTTAGCTGGCCCTGGCCTTGATTCTGCTCCTGACTTTGGCAGTTCCACCCAAATTCCAGATTTGCGGAACCCATGTAAACCTTGATGCTTTGTCCACTAAACAGCACAGTTCTAACACCATCAGGCCTGGCGTTTGACTTGAAGAAAATAGATCCCTAGCTTGACACAGAATATACAACAAAACACATTTAGTTTCTTATTTTCTATGGTGCCTTATAGTTGATTCCCATCACTAGTAAGAGGGTCCCTGAAGACTAACTGACTCTCCTTGAACCATGCCAGGTTCTCAAGCCTCCTCAACCTAGGACTTCATTATCCACTAAGAATTCTCGCCTACTCATTCCTTTATTCTCTCAACAGTTTTCAGAGTCAGTATAGCATGATAATTGGGCTCTAAAGTCAGAGTTTCTGGGCTGAAATCTCAGCTGTGTGACCTGCAAGAGAAGTTACTTATCTCTCCGTCTCAGTTTCCTTATGTTTAAAATGGCATAGCACCTTTTTTTAAGAAGGAGGCACAAAGAGTTAATCTATATAAACTCTTAGGACAGTGCTGGGCATATAGAAAACCTTACTACTATTTTGGCGGTGGTGGTTGTCTGTTTGTCCTTATTGTTCTTTTGTGGGTAGCATGAAGGGAAAGAGTTCATGCTGGGATGAGAGTCAGGTGTCTGTGCCAGCCCACTTTGCTTCCCAGGCTCCTCGCTGTTTGGTGGACAGACCTTTCCTTTTCTACAGCACCTCTCCTTCTCTGCATCTTGGTGACCCTCAGCACCCAGGGCATTCTTGAGTGAGACAAGAAGTCTGAAGCCACTTCAGTTCTGACTGTTGGGATGGCTTGGCAAAGTTGCCCTCCAAGACCCAAGACACAGGGGCTCCATGAAAACTCTACTTTTCCTTTGTCACTGATTAGTCCTGGGACCTTATTCCCTCTAGGGCGTCCACCCTGTCTTCTCTCCTATATATGCCCAGTTTTTAGGTTTGACTCCAGTCTCAGCCTATTTGTTCATGTCTGACCATTTAGCCAATGTGATTCTTGGAGCCCCTGGCATTGAAGGGTACTCCAAATATTTTCCAATGACTGAGATCTCATCATAGTGTACCAGCTTCTTACCTGAAGCTAGGAACATTGCCCTGCCAAGATGCCCTGGTACGGGGCTCCATGTTTATGATGACATTCCTGGCTCCAATCAGTTAATCTGCTTACTACTAAGACAACTACGCACAGGGTCTATCTTAATTCTAGGTACTCCGGAAATTGATCAAGCATATGCTAAGAGCAAAGGAGGGTGCCACCCCTGCCAGAAAAGAGGAAACAGCTCAGTTACAATAATTTTACCCATAATTTTGCAATTAAAATGTCTACAGAAAAGCTATTTTAACTCAGCCTTTATACACATTTAATGTCATTTTGAAAATAAAATTCGTTGACTTGCTTATGGGGAGGGGTGGCTTATAACCTTTCATTTGCTCAAGGCCTTATTGTAGACCTCGTCTCTTCCATCTGGCCTCAGCTTGGAGCCAACTGACCTCCCCCAGTGTCCATCCTGCCTGGGTGGGCTGGCCACATGTCAGGAACCAGCTCTCCTTGTCTCTCCCCTCCATCCCCTAGCACATAGTTCTGTTACAAACTGCCTCCTGCCTGGGTCTCCAGTTTTGTTATTTACTTTTTTTTTTTCTCCTATTTTTTCCCAGGCTGCAATTAACATCTAGAAAGGCAAAGATCCCTATGAGTAAAGCGTTGAACCATCACCTGGAAATATACCCAGCTGTTTTTATGGTGGAGTTTAAGAGCATTTAGCTAATTACAGTCCTTAGGAAGAGAAAGCATCCGAATGGAAGCAGCAAGCTCTTTTCTGCCTTGCAGTGGGAGCTAGTCACCAACAGATAAATAGGAGTTATGTCACACCCTCCTGTTTATGCCCTCACAGAGGAGGGCATCGTAAAGTGCCTCCTCCGCGGGCCTAATGCTATGATGTGTATTTTGACAAAGATGCTTTTTCAGGGCCATGAAAGTAAAAGTGCCATAAAATCAGAAGGAAACAGAGTATAAATTGAATCAGAATGAGTCCTAGCCCAGCTTCACCACTGCATGTTGGCTGAAAACGCCTGACTTCTCTGTCACCTCCAGCTGCTTCCATGGCTGGACCTGTAGGAGCCTGAGGTCAGGACAATCAGCTGAGCAGGGGTAGCCTGGAGAACCTGGGGAAGGAAGGGAAGGAGGGAGACAGGCTTGTACTAGTGGCAAGCATGCATAGGATCCTCAAAGGCAGTGTGTGCATGTGTACACGTGCCTGTGGCATGTATGTGTACCCATGCATGCGCATCTCTGTGTGGTGGTAGTGTGTTGATGGTTGGCCAGGAGGTTGTTCAGGGTTCTTGGCTCTTGCTTTCTGAAATGTGGCTGCTCACTCCTTTTATGAGGCATTGCTGAGAGCAGGTTTGCCCTCATTAATCACAGCAATAGCAATAAGCAGGCAATTAAGTTCTCCCAAGGATGCATGTATGAGTTCTTGGCTCCAGCAAAGCTGTGGTAGTTGGTAGAGTTAATGGCAAGGAGCTTGGGCCTGGTGTCCGGGTCAAGGCTCATTTTCAGGTTCAGAGAGATAATGACAGGCCCAGAAAGGTCCAGTTTTGTCAGCTTAGAGAGGTCACCCTCAGGCCTACTAGATGGTGAGCTCAGCATCCTAAGGACAATGACTTTTTAATCTCCCTGATATGAAAGTTTTTCGGAGTAGCTGCTGCTGGCTGAGCCTTCTGCTAAAGAGCACTCAGTAAGTAACTCCTCCTCACCCTGCAGGCTGAGGGGAAGCTCCTTTCCTGGATTACAGCTCAGGCCTTCTATCCTAAGAATGAGCACCCAAACAGTATCAATGAACTAAAATCAAGACTTAAAAAATACTGTTGGATTGATGAATTTTGGCATCTAAATAGCCAACTCCAAACCTGCCTATTATCAAGATCAGTGTAACAGTCTCCTATGGGAATGGGGGTTTCCTTTAAGTTCTCTATTGCCCACCTCTAAATCACTGTGCTGTTAAGCCATCTTCTTAAACACCAGCCTCACCATATTATGCCTCTGCTCAGGAGCCTCATGGCTTCCTATGTCCTCCTGCAAAAAGCCTGGCTCCCGTGTTCTGTTGGCCCATCCAGCTTGCATCCCAGCAGCTGGCCTCCATCCTGCCTCTCCTAGTCTCTGGAGTTCTCACAGACACTCCCTGTGACTCTTTCCTTCCTTTTTGCCTTATCTCCTGCTGTTCTGCTCATCTTTATGATTTTCTGCCTTTTCTTTCCATGAAACAAATCCTGTTGACCCCTTGAGGGTGGTTGTGGATCCTGCCTCCTTAAGGAAGGCTTCCCAGGATAGTCCCTGGGTCTGCACCATGCACCTGTTCACTGAACTCCTCTTAGGCCTGTTATACTGGCTTAGGGAGTTTCAATTATTTCTCATGTGTCCAATATCAGGTTTTTTTTTTTTTTTTTTTTTTTTTTTTTTTTTTGCCAGCTTCATTGGAAGTGCCTGGAGGGTAGAGATCAAGCTTTCAATTGCTCATTGGAACACTTTAGAATATGGCAGAGGCACCAGACATGGATGCAGAAAACCAAAAGTCCTGATTCTGCCACTTCCTACCTGTGGGAATTTGGGAAAATCACTTCTCATATCTGCTGGTTTCCTACCACAAATGTAAGAATCCTGCCTAGGTAGAAACTGCCTGTTCCTGTCTCATGTGCTTCTCTGCAGTGCACAATTATCGCAGCTCAGGCCCAGGGCTACTCATTGGCCTTGCCTTTTTCTTCTCCGACAACAATAATTTTTTTTTGAGATAGAGTCTCTGTCACCCAGGCTGGAGTACAGTGGTGCAATCTCAGCTCATTGTAACCTCTGCCTCCTGGGTTCAAGCAATTCTCCTGCCTCAGCCTCCCGAGTAGCTGGGATTGCAGGCATCTGCCACCAGGCCTGGCTATTTTTTTTTGGTATTTTTAGTAGAGATGGGGTTTCACCACCTTGGCCAGGCTGGTCTTGAACTCCTGACCTCATGATCCACCTGCTTCAGCCTCCCAAATTGCTGGGATTACAGGCGTAAGCCACTGCACCAGGCTACAATAATCTTTAGGACAATAATAAGTGTTCAACTCTTCCCTTCTGGGTACATAGGATTGTACTTCCTTGCTCATTAGGTGTGATTATGTGATTATTATTTGGTTAATGACCTGTGAGCATGGCTGACACCTGTCACTCTCAATGGGAACATTAATAGCTACAGCATGCAACAACATGTTCTCCTTTCTCATGGTAATGGTGAAGTGCATGGTCGTAAACCGTGGCTGTGCCTTCATTCTGTATCCCTGAGTGCAGATGTTGATAATGCAAACAGAGCCAAAATCCTATATCCACGAAGGTCAATGTAGTGTGAGTCAGAAATGGACATTTACTGTTTTAAGCCATTGGGATTGTGTGTGTGCGTGTGTGTGTGTGTATGTATGTGTGTGTGTGTGTGTGTATGTATGTGTGTGTGTGTGTGTGTGCATGTTTAATCAGCGCAGCACAACTTAACCTGTCCTGTGTGATACACTGTCTTCCTTAGTCTTTGCCCTATTTCTTCTTTTCTTCCCGACGTCCCTCACCCACAAGGAATAATCTGCACCTGGGCAACAAGCCCGCTATAAGCAATGGCAAAAGCATAAGACACTATTGATGGGTGAATTCCTGATACTCTTCGACAGCAATGTCTTCATCGATTTTACAACAACAGGATTCTCTCTGCTCTTCTGAAAGACATGCCTGGAGACTTCAAAGAGTATTTTTGTCCAAACCAAGCCTGGGTTTTGATTTTGTAGTTGATGAGTCATTACTTACCCAACACAGGGTGGGCTTTGATTTTGCAGGTCATATTTCCCCAACATATTCTTCTGTCGTCCAAATCAAAGTGCTCCAGAAATATGTAGAATATTTATTGTTATAAAAAATCCATAGTAGATTTGAATTGATAAGATCTCCTATAGGCCTTTGTGATTTTTTAAAAAATATATGCTACCTTATGAATCTTGTCTAAGTTATTATAGCCTCCAAACATCCCTTGTCAAATCAGGAACTAGGAGGGTATATTAGTCATTCGCATGCTGCTAATAAGGACATACCTGAGACTGGGTAATTTATAAAGGAAAGAGGTTTAGTGAACTCACATTCCAGATGGCTGGGGAGGCCTCACAATCATGATGGAAGGCAAAGGAGGAGGAAAGGCACATCTTACATGGTGGCAGGCAAGAGAGCTTGTGTAGAGGAACTCCCCTTTATAAAACCATCAGACCTTGTGAGACTTATTCACTATCAAGAGAACAGCATGGGAAAGACCTGACCCTAATGCCATGATTCAATTATCTCCCACCTGGTCCCTCCCATGACACGTGGGAATTATGGTAGCTACAACTCAAGATGAGATTTGGGTGGGAACACAGCCAAACCATAACAGAATGTGAGTTTTTTCCTGAAACATAGAGCAGACAATGCTGATTTTGTTTTATCTATGATGCTTTGTTGAGACATGGGAATGAAGACTTCCTCAGGATCTCTGATGTGGGCATCTGAGAGACCTATAGAAAGCTAAGTGTTCTCATGACATCAACTCACATTTCATATATTCTTACCTTTCTCAGCTTCCTAATACACCTCCCAACTATGTCAACTTTAAGAATCTCTAAGAGGTATTCCAAAAAGAAAATGGAGGGGGAAAAAATGACTTTGCATCTAGGCTGAAAAGAACAATACTGTATAAGTTTGTTCTTCCTTCGTGGCTAGCCCAGACTTTTCTTTAATTAACAGACTTGGCTCATGCCATATTATTATCTAATAATGTGCCTGAGCAATAAGAACACTTGTTTTTCTCACTATATGACAAGGCCCAGATGTGCTCACATCAAGAGTAAGTGTGGGATCCAAATCCCAAGACAGGACTCATGGTTTAGTTAAGAATCTAGCAAACAAGGCAGGAACAAAGGAAGGAAATTTCAGTGTTCCCAACTGCTTTGTTTGTTTGGAGATTGGCCAGGAGACTAAATGGATGCAAGGAACATGGACTAACTTCTATTTCTAGAAGGTCAGGCTTAGAGCATCCAATGTGAAGGATGGTGCAGTTGTTTCTACAAAAGGATTCTGGGCAAATGTGGTTTTTGAAATATTTTCTACAGGAAACAAAATGCCACAGAATGAGAAATTTTCGGTGAACTGGTTCATTTTGTAGCAGCAGTTGGATGATGGAAATTACCCACCCTGTTCTCAATTTGGATGTTGGATATGAAAATTAAAGTTGTATTTTTTTTTCTTTTACCGAAAGAATCCCTGGAGACAGTGAAGCAATTTATAGATGTGAGAGTTTAAATAGCCATGACCTAAGAGAATTATAGCAATGTTGACACATTGACAGACTCTTTTTCTCTCAGACTCAGCATGGAAGAACACACTAAATACAGAGATTATTCAGTTTTATGGAAAATCATAATGTTGTATGAATACTGAGAAGTGTAACTAGCTTTGACAGACTAGAAAATTTTTCAAAATATATTGCTTTCTAACGAAATGATTAAAGAAAAACTAAGGAGGTGAGACAAAGTGAATGATCCTCCATCTTTCAAAGTGATAAGGCAGCCTGGGTGACTTAATACATGTTTATACAGGGTGGAGTTGGGAAAGAACTGGAATTGGGTCCAGGGGACATTGGGTTGAATCCTAGTTCTGCCACCTTCAGCTGTGTCACATTAGGCAGATAACTCAACTCTGAGCCCCAGTTTCTGGATCAGCGAAGCTACTACAGAAGCTTGTTTTGGCAAATGAATAATTTATTTGACCATGGTGTGCAATTTGTAAAGTACATCAGAAATATACTATATTGTGAGTATAATTGTTATTTTTGTTGCTCTTAACTTCCTACCTCTGATGGGTGTGCGATCACTTCCTAAATGAATCCAATCTAAGGTGAATCTTCCTCTAAAGGAGAGATGTGTGTGGTTTGTGTACACAGATTAGATAAATGGGTTGTTCTCCTATTCTTATGTTATAGATGACCAAGAAAGACTCAAGAACACAGTTAACTAGCCCCAAGATCAACTAATCTCTGGGCAGTATTACAAAAGGCATTAAAACCCCAGCAGACAGCCCTTTCCCCACAGCTCTGTGTGCACCACTCTTTTTCATATCTAAGAAAAAAGATAGCAGATAATGTGGAAAAAGCTGGTGGGGGTTGGAGGAGAGAAGGGAAGAAGGGAAGAGAGAGAGAGAGAGAGAGAGAGACAGAGAGAGACAGAGAGAGAGAGATACTACAAGGACCAGAGATATGAAGTTGCTTGGCTGGCATGAAAAGTCAAACCACAGTCTGGGGTGGGTCAGATGGGTCAGCTTGTGTGTGTGTGATTAAAGTCTGCAAAAGCATACGAGTAGTGTGAATATGGATTGTTTACCCACATCCATATAGCTCCATTTATTTGATATGTGAATATAGGGGTAATTTTAGAGCCTGAGAAACTTGAGAACAAATCTTCAAAATATGTGCACCCACAAAGGATAGTGAACTTTCTGGTTCAGAGCTGCTTCAACCTCTCTTTTCTGCTAATTGATTTTCTTGCCACTTATTTCTTGCCATTCAAGCTACCCTTCTTACTATGGCCCCAGATACACCTTCCAAATGTAAATCCGATCATGACAACCTCAAGTTTTCATGCAGGTTTACAAAAATCATATATGTAGCTTTCTCAAATTATTCACAAAGGGGTAGTGGCAGGAGGAACTGAAGACAAATATTTTTATCTTTTCTGAATTGTAGAAATAAGACCATATCAACACTTTATTCTAACCATGAACATAGCCAATGAGGCATCCTGAAATCTGATTACCCATAGTGGTCCTTGGAACAAAGAACAGTGGAAGAAAACATTGAGATTTTTCTAGAGGCCAGTTCTTGCCTACATTTTCTTCTTTCTTTTATTAACTTAATGGATCTCAGAGCTAACTCTGTGGTCATCTTCAAGGTAAAGCTACTCGCTTTAGAGAAAGAGATTAATATTAGAAAAATCCAGTTATCTCTGCCAAATTTGTCCCCGCCTCTCTGTTACCTTCAACTTGGGAGGGAGAATTGGGTGGTCCAGGCTTTCAAGTTAGTGGTCTCTTTTCAAGTTAGATTCAGCCTTCTCATATAAACAAACTTCCCAGAGAGTTAAACAATGGGCACCAGATGATAGCATCATCCAGATAATAAACTCTCAGCTATGTGACATGCCTGGAATTCACTGTGCCACTTTAAACACAATTTGAGCCCCTCCAACCCAGGTGAGCCCTCCATTCATGTAAAAGCAATTTATTTTTCCCAAAGAAATGAAAACTCAACCAAATAAATTATATCTCTGCAGAGAAAAACTTTCTTAAACTGCATAGAAAGTATCTTCTGTCTTTATGTCTTATCATAAATTGCTGATGTTCCAACCAGGTTTTTGGTGACAGCCATTGTGAACTCTGCCATGTGATCATTTCCCCAGCTTTTGGCTTTCCTCAGCAATCATGTTCTAGAAGCTCTGAGTAATTTTTTTATTCCAGTGCAGCCAAAATGCCCTATCAGTTATATTCATGACAATGCTTTCTCCCTCTGCGTCCTCTTTTCATTCTCCTCTGTTAAGAGTCTTCTTTCAAGCAGGTATAGCCCACAACTCCAGCCTTCTGCCTAGATTGAACTTTTCCCACCTATGCTGTATATAGGGCTAGCATGTATATTTGCTGGGTTGGAAGGTCTTTTCTCTTTTTCATGGGTCTTCTATATAAAGGAAAACCTGTCTCTTTAAATTACTTATTTTCCTTCCTAAGTTTCTGATACCTCAGTTCCAAAGCCCAATAAATGGTTTCCTGTTCACTTACTAAATCTTGAACACTGAGATTTTTTGGCCGCTCTGAACAATTTCACACGTTTCTGTTTGTTACCAATTTCTTCTTTCACACTGTGGTTGAACCTGTACTTTCAATCTCCAGAGTCCACAGCCATCATTCAATGTTTGCCTACTGTTCACTGAGTCAACTTGAGAACACATGGTGTAGAAGTCCTCAGTGAGACTATGTGAGGCTATAGAAACTGCTAGGTCAGTCCTGCCTCAGTTCTTTCTCTGAACCTGAATGCCAGCACTCGAAAAAGAAAAAGTTAAAAAAAAACACGAGGCAGCAAATTCATTCATTCCTCTCTGCCAATTCTAACAGGTAGAAAACCCAAAGCCAGTAACTCCTATGCAATTGGAATTTGTTATTTTGAGATGGAAAGGTGGAAGATAAATTTCAGAGCAATTGTTCCTTAATCGCTTTTAAGGGATTGGGAGAACTTATAAGAAAAACACCATGGAGAAGTTGTGGCTATGGAAGAGATGTTGTAGGTGCTGTAATTTTGATGTGGAAGGCTGGAACTCTTAGGATCACATACAGATTTTTAAGTGGACAGTCATGGCCAGTGAATGCTGGGGTGCTGTTGAATGACTCAGATTACTGTATCCTGGAACTTCCTGACTGACAGTGACCCATCTGTGAAGAATATGACTTTTCAAAATAGTTTGTTTCTTAGGGCTCCCTCCTGAGTAACCTAGGAAATCTCAAGAGCACAGCTGAACATAGACACCCACACATCTATCTGCTGCATGCCACAGAGAACTGTCATTGCAGGTGCAGCTGAATGGACCAACATTTCCAGAAGAAAGATCACCTGGGCACAGCCACACATGCAACTCTAGAGTTCAGGTTCCACAAAGTGTTTTTGCCTAGTAGTCTTGTGGGCTGTGAAGTGACAACATATTAAAAGTTGTGTGCAATAAAGTTGGCCATCCCTAGTATGAATTAAATTTAGTATTTGTCAGCTGTTCCTGGCTGTAAATTAATTCAACTACTGGCATTTTAGAGAAGAATGGACACAGAAGAAGATATATCTCAATATGAAATTTCCTTGTTAAGAAATGGGCCCTACCTTCAAGCTGGAGATATCAGTCTTTTCCAAATAGAGGAGGTTTGAGGCAGAGCTAAATAAATACTGGCCACTAGAATGCTAATTAAAAAACTTCATTATTAATTCTGTCATCTCAGTATGAGCCAAGAGTCAAACGAATTGAAGCAATAAAATGACTGGCTTTATGATTACTTGGTGTTCTTTCTTCTAACCCTAGAACAACCAAAACCTTCCTGGCCCAGCCAGTACTTGGTCTAGACACTAGCTCCTAAAAAATGGGTTCTGTAATGCCTGGCTTCTCAAGACCTGGAAATTTTGAACCAGGCCAAGGTAAAACATCATGGCCAGACCTGATTTGAGGAAAACTAGGTATTATACAAGCTATGCATTATACTAGGTATTATACAAGCAACTAGACATTATACAATTTAAAAAAACACAGGTGTTTTGATGAGTAAGAAGTATGTTGAGTGATTCTGAGGAGTTGAGTGAAAATGTGCATTAGCAATGTCAATACAATTGAGCCACATGAAGTTTGTTGGTGCTCTTCAGAAGAGCATTTTTGTTTAAATGGTGATGGCAGAAACCAACATGATAGGAGAAAAAGTGTCAATGGAAGGTGAGTAACTAACGATAGTATATCTCAGTAAAAATAAAGGAGAATTATTTTTAACTTCAAAATAGAAAATAACAATAAAGTCTGTATATTGATGAAAATAATGCAGGTGAGAAGGAGAGATTGGCAACGCAAGAGACAATAGGTAGAAGAAAATTCCTAAGTAAGAGATAAAATAATCCAGGGGACAGGTAGAGAAATTGGTATTTAATAGGAATTAGGAAATTTCATCATTTGTTTTTAGGATTGAAGAAGATGAGTTCAAATGGATTTATACATTTGGCGTAGGGAATTTGAGGGCATTTGAGTACCTGGCTCATTGTTAAAAAATGATTTTTGAAGAGAGCATTTGTTAAGGGTGAGGAGAGAAGTGAGAGGCAGGAGGTGGTTAGGAGAGACAGAAGGTATGAAATGGTTACTTTGGACAACAGGAAAACAAGCCTAGTCAAGAAACTTGGCAGAGTCACTAAGCAGTACTGAGAGACAATCTAAGGTTTGTGTCCATGAATTTAAGAGGATTTTGGTGAGGCCAACTAAGAGACTTCCTCTAGCAAGGATCAGATAAAGCTCTGGGACTAGGTAGGTTATCTGAATGGGGAGAGAAGAGGAAGAATACTTTGAGAAGCAATGAGTAGGGAGGTGAGATTCCTGAGAGAAGAGGAGAGGTTCTCAGGGAACTGGTTGTGCAGTGCACCGAGGGAGGTGCTCCCAGGGATCTGTGGGCCCTAGCATGCACCAAGGCAGCAGTTTCTGGAACTAGAAAGAACTAACCACGTGAGCTTGGGCAATGAGCATCTCAATGCTAAGCTGTGTGCACAGTGGATGAGCAATCAGACAAGCTTCCAATACTCCCTGTGCTGTGTAATTGCCTTAATATTTGGTATAATTCAATGCTGAGGATTTCCTGAGAATTTCTGAAGTAAAATTTCTTATTTGCCTGAGAAAGTAAAAGTGGATAGTGGCTAAATTAATTTGATTTCATTCAAACAAGGAAATCTAAAAAAAAATTGGGCATCTCTCTTTGTGGATTTTGAGTCCTACCTCATCCTCTATAATTAAAAAGTCAATTGTACTGAGAGGTTATAACAAAGGACTAAGTTTCCACTGGGTGGTCAAAGAAGGGCTTTCTGAAAGAGTGATATTTAAACTAAGAATTGAAGAATGCATAGAAGTCAAGCAGAGAAAAAGGGGAAGAGTGAAAATCTCTGGGACAGGAAATAACTTGATGTCTTTTATGGTCAGTGTGGGTGGTACATAATGGATAGGTGGAAACGTGTTCTGATATGAA
The DNA here is from genome assembly GCF_028885625.2 of Pongo pygmaeus. Lineage (NCBI taxonomy): Eukaryota > Metazoa > Chordata > Mammalia > Primates > Hominidae > Pongo > Pongo pygmaeus. Next base: position 58,714,850 of record NC_072381.2, read on the forward strand.
GGAGGAGGTGTGGATGGGGTCAGATTATGCAGAACCCTATAATGGGAAGCATAGACTAGATCTAAAATGATCTCTGGCAGATTCATGAAAAGTGATTTGAACAGAGGCTAGAAATAGGGTACCCATTTAGAAGATTGCTAGTACAATAGTACAGTGGAGAAATAATAGCGGCTTGCAGAAATGATGTGGTGAAACAAAGAACTCAGTAAATTCAAGACCTATCCTGATAATGGAATTGACAGCACTGAATTGAGAAAGAAGTTATCAAGTTTGACTCCTAGGTTTCTAGCATGGGCTAATAGATCCAGAAAAGATCTATGAACAATGATGAAAACCTCTACAAGAGAAACAGATTTCATGTGTGTGTGTGTGTGTGTGTGTGTGTGATGGTGTGGAAGTTAACAGTGCAGTTCTGGACTTTTAAGTTTGAGAAGCCAGTGAAACATCCAAATGGAGCTGCCATATATGCAGTTGGCTCAGTGATTCTGGAGCACAAGGGAGAGGTCTGAGTTGATGATGTGCATTTGTGAAGTATTAACCTAGAGATGCTGTTTTCAGCTGAAAGAATAGATGAAGCTTCCTAGAGATAGAATGTATGAGAAGAGAAGACCCAGGATTGAGCCCACAGAACTCCAGTATTTGAAGACTGATAGATGAGGAGTCAGAAAAGGAGATGAAACAGGAGAAGCTAGATAAACCATAAACAGGAGGATTATTGTGAGAGAAGCTAAGGGAAGAGAGTAGTTCAAAAGGGGACTACTTTGCCATTATAGCATGAAAGCAGTTGTAGATAAAATGTAAATGAATTATATGGCTGTATTCCAATGAAATTATATTTACAAAACACGACGGGCTGTAGTTTCCAATCCCTGATGTAATATACAGTCATCCCTTGGTATACATGGGGGATTGGTTCCAGGACCACCTGCCTGTAGCCAAATCTGCACATACTCAAGTCCCACAGCCACCTTGCAGAGCCCACCTATAAGAAAAGCCACCCTTCCAATATGCGGGTTTTGAATCCCTAGAATACTGTATTTTCAATCCACATTTGGCTGAGAAAAAGCTACGTATAAGTGGATCACTTACAGTTCAAATCTATGTTGTTCAAGGATCAACTGTACTACTGAAAAGTACTGTAATGTGTGAATTGTAAATAATTCATTTGATTTAGCTGCAGTAGGATTATTGTCCTTTACTAAGATTATTTTCAATTAATTGGTGGATGCAAAACCCTTATTGGTGTCTATTGAAGAGAAAATAAGAGGTTAGGAAGTGGAAGCAGTTTACAATTGGCCCTCACAATTACCACTGGAGCAAGAATGAGGTATGAGCTAGGGAAAAGTTTTGTTTTGTCTGCTTTTTAATAAACTAGAGTGAGTAGCATGATCCAGAAGATTGGGGTAGAAAGTCCCCCGAGAAAAAGAATTTTGAAGAGAAATAGAATAGTATGGAGAATTTGGGTTTTTGATACTTCTTCCTTTGTAACAGCGGAAAAGGATATAGTGACTACAAGTGTAGCGAGTATGTTAGTTTGATGAGAAGATGGGGATATTTGCTTCAGACAACTTGTATTTTTCTTTATGAAGGATTATAAGAAGTTCACTGTCAGTGGGGAGTGGGTAAGAGGGAGAAAGAAAAAAAGAAATCAGAGATTTGAGAAGTGATTCCATGTATACCTTAGTGTTCCTAATTATGCTTTCATTTTTGGTCATTTAGAATGTTCCCTGTTTTCTGCTATCAAAGAAAAGATATACTGAACATCTCTTTGCCACAAAATAATTCTATTTATAGCCATATCCTTAGGATAGATTCTCAGAATCAAAGAAACATTTCTACTTTTGTTCTTTGTTTCTTCAAATATATATATATTTTAAAACTAATACACTCACTTGCTAAATTGAATTAGTAGAGAAAAACTTATAATGATGTCCTGGCTGAGAATGCTGCACCTTACTAGATACCTAATTCACTGTAAATTACTAAATTGGAATTAAAAAAATCCCTTTCCTTTTCTAAAATTGAGCTACCAGCACCCTCAGTGGATTACATAAAGTGTGTGTAGCTGTGCACAGAATGGAGTTTAGGACATGAACTTCAGAGGCTCAATGTTAGCTCAGTCTGAAAGAACCCAAAGCATAAACAGCAATCCCATCTAATTAATCCTCCTTACTTGGATTTTGATGAAGTTGGGATGCGTTCCTTAGATCTTTGGGGACTGTCTTCACTAATATCATTTAAAAAGCTGTCAGTAAGAAAATTAGAAGGCAGGATTCAATGACTAATTCTATAAATAATTAGTATTTTCATTTTCCAGAGGAAATTAATAAATCTAAAAAAATTTATCTTTTTTTTTTTGCAGGCTGAAGCATTCAATCAAGCTCGATGCTGTAATTCAATCTACGTGTTCATTCTTTAATGAGAAAAGCAGATTTTGTATTTTTTCCCTGCCAAGTTGAATTCATTAAGTCCTTTACTCATTAACAGAGCCAGCACTGAGTGAACATCTACCCTGTGCTGGGCCCTGCATTTACCATAGTGGAAGTAAAGATGGGTAAAAGTTGTCTTCCCTTTAAGATGGCCATGTTTTATGGATAAGAGAGGTACACAAAAAGAAATTTATTTCAGAGTAGTATAGCTAGTACAGTGCTAGAAATATGCACAAAGCATCATGGAAGCCTCAAGGAACGGGTCCAGGAGAGAACGGGCCAGAAATAAATCTTCCTTGGAGGCAGAGATGTGTGAGCTGAGCTGCGCAGGATGAGAAAAAGATTGCCAGCTGAAAACTGTAGCTAGTGCTAGAACATGGAACGACATTGGCTTTGTCCTGAGCCCACCTCTCTTTTTACTTGCCTTGAGAAAATTCATCTAGATTTATCTAATGTGTCTCTTACTTCATAGAACAAAATGACACCTCAGAAAGTACTTGTTAAATGAATTGATGAGTGAGTGATTGGCCGCTAATATTGCTCATCCTTGTATCTTCATCTTCATCGAACAACACTTCTGGGCTCCAGGTCAATATTTCCAACTGTCACAAAGTCATTAAAGCTTAGCAAAAAAAAAAAAAAGGCTTCTCTCAACCAGATCTTATTCAGTTACTTGTTTCCTGCCTTTTCAAAAACGGGCACTGATGTATTAAGCTATTTGTATTCAGTTTCGGCTTTTTTTGTTTTCTTGAATAAAACTGCAGACAAATTTGTCATAGCTATTAGCTCATGCAAATGGGTGAAGTATTTGACTAGAACTCTGCATTTTGCTCTGTCACAGAGTTACTAGTTTCACTTCTTTAAGTTCACACATTTGCTGGACCTAATCCATCACATAGGAGTATTGTGTATTAATGGATGGGGACAGCAGGGGTTATCTCTAGAATTCTGAGTACTTGAGAAGCCATGCAAATGCACTGTCTGATTGGTACTATTTTCTGTCTTTCCACATATACTGTCCCACACTAGGGTGGGGGAATGTTTTATTATAAAAAAATTACAATTAAGCAAAAAATACAGAGAACACTGTGGTAACCAAATTCAATTTTATTATATCCTAGGGAGTTTACACAGTGAGAAAGGTGTTTCATTGCAATGATGGGAAGCAGCGACATCAACTTAAGGAAATTTGGGCGAGTCTTTTAAATTATCCGATCTCGGTTTTCTCACCTGTACAATTGGGTCAATATTAATTTACTCCCTTTACAGGGACATTGTAAGAATAAAATGGATGGGAAAGAGCTTTGGAAATTATAAAATACTGTGAAGTAGGAGTTAGTGTGTATATCACCCCACAAAACACACACTTACTACCATATGCCTTCTTACATCTTATGGATGTCTATGCTGATAAAATGCCAACAGTTAATGAGAAAGAACCAAAGACCAAATCTATAATCCATGTTCCTGGGAATCTTGTTTTCCCCAAAATAAAAAATATGTGAGATTTGGGCACTTGTTTATATGGTAATCATTATTATTCTCATTATTGCCAATGTGCGTGCATGTGTGTGTGTTTTAAAAATATATGTCCCCTTCAAAGAATATATTTGCAGGGCTCTAGATTGCATTTGTATGTTGTCATCTCTAATTACCAAATCAGAGTGCTGAAGGAACATAATGTGCTTTCAAGGTTTATCGTGGGTTCTTATATCGTCAAAACGCGTTGTCAATTGGCTTGTGCTGTATCAAGACTAAAAGGAAGAGGAGCAGCATACAGGATGGAAAAGACACTGGATTTGCAGCCATACCTGAACTAAATTGGGATTCTGTCACTGGGGGAGGAGACTCTGGACCTCAGATTGGAAGGAAAGCCTTATTGCCTGCAGCTACCAGCTGATGTGAATGGGGAAAATAAGTTTTAAGAAGAGAAATGTGACCTCAATTGAATGGAAGTGGCAAAGAGATACTGGTGAGATATAGAGATAAAATGGATCATATATTCAAAATACAGAGACAAACATTAAGATAAGTAAGATAATTGAAAAAAAAATCACCTCTCAAGCTCTGGCTGAGATGGAGATATTGAAAGGTTGCATATGCATTCTACAGAAGATAGGTAGTGGGTGGGAACTCTCTATGTACCAGGGAGGCAAGGGTAGAGCTAACATTCAGCTTTTTATTTTCCATATCAGGACTTCAGCTCCCTGGAGTGTGATTTTACCTTGGAATGTGATAACAGCTGAAAAACAATAGTCAAAAGATGATCTTAGATGCATTAATGTCCATGGGTTCTGTTTCACATACTAAGCATTTGTAATACTGTAGGGCCTTGATATGGTAGAAGGTAGGGTTGTGCAGTCTGGCAGCAAGATAACAATGGGCCCTACTCTTAAGAAGAGAGGACAGACTGCCTCCATGGAAACTCAGTTTTGTGCATTTTGGGCTTACGTAAAAAATATTCTCACCAACTAGCATGAGGCAATTTGCAAACCACAATAATTTGCACCTGGAAATCCTTGATGAAAATGCTGATTTTTTTATTGATGAAGAAATAAATAATTAAGAGATGTTTTTTGCATTCCTATTTTGTGACCTGACTCTGGTTTCTTTGCTGAGGGAAGCCATTTATTAGTTAATTTATTCACTTACTCATTCAGCAAACATTTCTTGAGTAGGTACTCTGTGCCAGGGTGCTGGGTGTGCCATGGCAAATAACACACATTATTTCTGCCTTTATAGAGTTTACGCTTTATTTTAGACAAGATAAAAATAATTATGTGAACAGAGAAATAAGATAACTCAAGGTAGTGATGTGTGTTATAAATGCCAAGGGGATGAACCTGACAGTGGGAGGAGAAATCTGTAAGGGGTCATGGGTTTACTCTCCAAGGAGGGACATATGAGTTGATATCTGAGTGATGCACAGACATAACAGAAAAGTGGACAAACAATGGTTTTATTTTTTGTAATAAACATGTACCAGGATCTCTAGTAGGGGGTGAGGTGGGACAGATGTACCAATTCAGTGGCAATATCAAGAACAGGGATGACACATCATTCTGGTTATTCTTTTTGTGTGTGTGTGTGGCAGGGTCTCACTCTGTCACCCAGGCTGGAGTGCAGTGATGCCATCTCGGCTCACTGCAACCGCTGCTTCCTGGGTTCAAGTGATTCTCCAGCCTCAGCCTCCTGAGTAGCTGGGATTACAGGCATGCGCCACCAAGCTCGTCTAATTTTTGTATTTTTGGTAGAGATAGGGTTTCACCATGTTGGCCAGGCTGGTCTCAAACTCCTGACCTCAAGCGATCCCCAACCTTGGTCTCCCAAAGTGCTGGGATTATAGGCGTTTGAGCCACCACACCCAGCCTCATCTTTCATATGTTGGTTTTACCTTCTCGTGATTTCAGAATGACACTGTACCCATAGGGATTGCATATGCATTCCAGTCAGAAAGAAAAGGAAAGGGCAGTGCCTGTCGGGGATGGTGCAAAATGGAGGAGGGCACTGAAGGATTAACCTGTGGGGCCATTTGTTCAAAAAGCGGGAAAAAAGTGACATTAAAGATACCCAAAAAATGAAAGGCTTTCCCTTAAAAAAATTTGTATTACTTTAAAAAGGTAACAGTTTGTACACGAGAAAAAAATACAGACTTATAAATTACAAAAAATATTTTTGTGTCTTAAATGCACATAAAAACAAAAATTCATGTGCTATCTTAATAATTGATCATACTGGTTTTGGGCTTGCTTTTTCTGTAGTTTTATTTATAGGTCATCAAAATTCATACTAAAATAAGTTTACTTTCAATCAATATAATTGAAAGCAATACCAGCCACTCTTGGCAAATGCAAGACTGCAAATAATTTTGATGATTTTTAAATTTTGACAAGGATCTTTCTGCTGATGCAACTGTTATTGGGGCTGTTAAGAGTGTTTCATAGACTGTGACAACAGAGGGAAATTTTCTGACCAATTGTTTCAAAATATAAATTGTAAGACATCTAGAATTGACTCTCATGAAACAATTTTTCTAAAATCAGCATTCTGTAAATTTGAATTTTATTTTAATTGTAAATTTGTACAATGGCATTTTAATATCTCCTCTGACATTTCCTGTACTGTACAGAGGTTGAACAAGAAACAGAAAATGGCCTTATGCTTTGTATATAATTCAACATGTTGGTTTATGCAGTTTATCATCATATCTTCAATTAAAAAGGAAACATTAATCTGAAAGTTGTCTTCCTCGTTAATAATTAGTTCATCCAAAGCTTCACTGGAGAATAGTGTTCTTTTCCGTGGAATGCCACAACCTTTAAATTTAATTTCCATTTGCTTTTCAATGCTGCAGTCATTTCCAAAAGTAGAGATTCTAAACTCCCTGAGGAATCCAAGTAACTCCCAAATAATTTGCTTTATTGCAATGTCTTTTTGTATCATTTTATTTTGTAATAATTTACTAACAAAGTTTACCTCCTCAGTGATGCCACACCTATCCCAGTGCTGAGGGCGAGAGTTAGTATTTGTGCAGAGGCTGCAGAAAAGGCCTCCAGGGACCCCAGGGCAAGCTGGTGGCCTCTGACTATATCCCAGAGCACTGTCCCAGACAGCCGAAGGTGCTTGTACCTGGCCACCAGTGAATTACGCAGTGCCTGCACTGTCTGCTTTTGGCTGCAGAGCCTGAGCTATCACCTGGTGAATCTGCTGCTCATGATCATGCTTGGACCTCACTTATAAAATAAATTAAGGTTAAATATTAAGAATTTTGAAAGGGCAACAGCAGAGCACTTAACCAGATGGAGAAGAGATGGGCAGAGCCCTTTTGAGAGCAGGGCCCTCTGTCACTGCACAGTTTGCAAGCCCTGAAGCCAGCTCTGGTGCCTGTAACATATGACTTTTTTTTATCAGGAAGGCAAACATGCCTCCAGCAGTCTTTGCTTAAGTCTTACTGTCTGCTACTCTGTCACACGGCCATCTCTTGCTGCAGGGTACTGTGGGGCAGTGACTATTTTCCAGCTGCTGTGGTCAAGGCAGACAAAGGAGAAAGGACAGTGAAATGGGTGTTGGGTTAGCCAGTCAAGTCTGCCCTAGGTAACACAGGGCCATTTAAGGTGGAGTGTATAAGGCAGAATTAGCGGTGAGCATGGCATCCTGAGATGGATGAGGGAAACAAACTCTGTGTGTGTGTGTGTGCGTATGTGTGTGCGTGTGTGTGTGTGTGTGGCTGACAGTTACATGACTGGAGGACAGCAAGAAGCCCAATGTGGTTGGAGCTGAAGAGAAGGAGGGGAATAGTGGTTAAAGGGAGGACCAAGTATTATGTAGCTTCTAAGTCCTGTGGTTATGCCAAGGAGTTAGTGCTAATATAAAATAACTCTCTCACTTATCTGAACAGAAATAAAGTATTTGGAAGGGTGTTCGGTAGTTTACACGATAATTGAAAAGGCTAGAGAAACAGATATAGAATAGAAACAGATTGGGCTATCTTTAGATATAGAGAACATATTCTACTAGAACCATAACCAAAATCATGCCAGGATCACTGTAGTGGCATTACCATTGTGCCCACCATCAAAAAAACAGGTGCTTCATCATGTCTGTGAATACTCTAAGAGTATTTTAAGGTTGCCCCTGGAAACTTTATGTTACTGACAATGTTTTGGCTTCCAGAAAGAATGTTTTCCTATCTTCATTCAAAGTCCAAGGTAAGGGAATCTGAGTGAACAAATGTAGGCACCATGCACTTGTCCTAAGTAAAAGCAGCAAGGTACTATTGCTGAATGGGGACCATATCTCTTGCCAAACTCTATATGGCTGTTCATATGCAAGGTTTCCCTGACTCACCTCTTCAGATGACAAATATTTATTAAAATTCATCCATTTGGTGAAACCTATCAATCTTTAACCTCATTCCCATGTTTATACACCCCTTCCCAAATACATTCCCAGCTAAAGTAAAGCAATTAGGGCCCACTGATTGAAATTTACCTCATCCTCAAAGAAAGGCAATACCAAATATTTCCCAGTTACTGCTTTTGGCATCAAGGCCAGTGTCTACTTCTCCTCTAGTTCTGTATAACCTTATATCAATATAATATGACCAAGAGATTAAATTGTAAAGTTAACAACAACTAATATACTCTATGTACAATAATAGGGTAAAGAAGAAAAAATAAAAGAGACATTACTTACAGTATGAAAAATGTGACATAGCAATAAGAATAGCTAAAGTCCTTATTTCCTCAATGGTAATAAGACCTTAAGTTGTGTTTATGAGTTGTATTAACTGCTGCATATTCTCTTTTTCTTCAGAGAAATTTTTAGTTGGTCAAGATTCTTTGCAAATGATGTCACCCAAATGCTAATTCTTGAGAGATTTGGTCCTCAGTGGTCCTTCATGCATTTGGCTACAGTAATTTTCTGTTACATTTTACTAAGAACATGGTAGTATAAGGAAACATCCTAGGGAATCCTTGGGCTTTATACATACTTATCTATTTATTTCTCCCTTTTTCATTGATGATCAAAATTGATTTTATTGTAAAAAATGTAATGTGATGTAAATGTCCTCTTTTTTTTTGGTATGGTCATATAGAGCATGAGGAGTCAAAAACTGACCATTTATCTGTTTCAACTTCTAATTCAATGAAAATAAAGTTATGCTTCCTAGAGGAAGTATTCCTCTGTTGAGTCTTAAAACTTTTAATCAAGGTGAAGTATCACAAAAATACTATGAATGGGGAATTCATTGTGATAGTGAGATATTCTATTACAAATTCCATCTCTTATTTTGCCACCCTTTTATTTAGGCTATGAGATGAAAATCACACACACACACACACACACACACACACGATTTTTATCCCATAGCCTATATATATATATATTTGATTAGAACATAAGTTGCTCTCAAGGACACAGGCCAACCTGTCAAGTTATTGTATCTCATTGTGTGTAATATCCAAGTCTTCTATAAGTCATTGCCAATAGATGAGAAGGTATGCAATAATACCAATGGACCCCAACGAGCTTAGAAGAAATGCCTCTCCATTTAACTGAAAAAATGAGACTTTGTTGAAGGTGCAATCTTGTGTCTAAAACTATGATGAAAAAGCATTCCATAAATTCAAGTATGATGGTGCTAGCAGAAGAACAGCAGAAAAGGCAAACAAATTCAAGAGAGCAATAGTCAGATAAACCTCAGTGAAGAAAAATCAATTTTTAAAAATTCATGCATAACTTTCCTGTCTGTTTCCTTGACCACTTTGTTAATGAGTCCCAGCACTGGGGTGGCTGAGGGAAGAAAGCTTATTGTCTTATACAGAGTAGATAAAGAATACCAAATGAATCATTAAGAGCTTTTGCATAAAGAGTTTTTTAAAAATGAAATTCACATGGGACTCAGATATTCTCACAATATGAGCATGTTTTAAGAGGTCTGTCTTCATAACTCTTATACAAATGTCCTTATCACAAATTATGCAATCTCATTCCTTTGAAGTCCCTGGCCATTAAGCACTTTCTAGTTTCTCTCTCCTTCTAGAAACAGTGAAGAAGATGTACTAATCAAAGTTCTAATTACTGGAAGAATATCTCTTTCCCAGTGTTTTGAGTCCTCAAGTGGGGCTTTAATGCCAAAGAACTTCAGTTTTGGCACATGACAACATATTGTGTGGAGATGGTTGATTCTCACTGATTTTGTCCCAGTGAGCTGGTAATAGGAAACTCTCAATGAGGCCATGGGTGTGGGTCAAGGTGGGATAGTAAAAGGGAAGTAGGCATATTGAGAGTGCTTCTAGAATTTGCTGGTGACCTGTTTGGGCCCAGGCTTTTATATTTCACTTCTACGTGATGATGGTGAGCTGCTAGGAGTGCCTAATTTAATGTTGCATGGATCAGATGACTCTTGGTTTGTGATGGAAAGCCTTGGTGTTATCTTCTTCTGGTGCCCCATTATTGGACATTAAGTTTTTACCAAGAGCCAATAGCAAGTCAAGAGCTGTTATTTAAGAAGAGTACAGGCATGGATTGGCTCCAAATCCTGACAGTGTTGCTGTACTTCTCCTGGTTGAGTATTTGCCTGAGATCTTGAAGCATCCCAATCTTCTAAAAATACTTTAAGATAATCACTGCATCCACTATGTTCTAAAGCTTGAGATAGATAGACAGTCTGAGACATCTGAAAACCCTTCTGATATGGTCTGTATCTGTGTCTTCACCAAATCTCATGTTGAAATGTAATGCCCTGTGATGGAGGTGAGGCCTGGTGGGAGGTGTGTGAATCATGAGGGCAGATCCCTCATGAATGGCTTAGCACCATCTCCTTGGTGAGGGGTGAGTGAATTCTGTGAGATCTGGTTTTTAAAAGTGTGACATGCCTCCTTCCCTCTTGCTCCTGCTTTTGCCATATGATGTTCCTGCACCCACTTTACCTTCCTCAATGAGTGAAAGCTCCCTGAAACCTCCCCAGAAGCCAAATAGATTTTGGTGCCATGATTGTACAGCCTGAAAAACCATGAGCCAATTAAGCTTCCTTTCTTTATAAATTACCCAACCTCAGGTATTTCTTGCTTTTTTTTTGAGATGGAGTCTTGCTCTGTCACCCAGGCTGGAGTGCAGTGGCACAATCTTGGCTCACTGCAAGCTCTGCCTCCTGGGTTCACATGATTCTCCTGCCTCAGCCTCCTGAGTAGCTGGGACTACAGGAGCTCATCACCACGCCCCGCTAATTACTTTTGTATTTTTAGTAGAGACGGGGTTTCACCTCATTAGCCAGGATGGTCTCGATCTCCTGACCTCGTGATCCACCCACCTCGGCCTCCCAAAGTGCTGGGATTACAGGAGTGAGCCACCGCACCCAGCCCCCCAACCTCAGATATTTCTTTATAGCAATGCAAGAATGGCCTAACACACCTTCCTTACTCTAGGTTATACTTTAATTCGACCACATTGTTTAGGTAAATTCATCAAAGTGTGTATTCAATTTATCACATTTAACAAAGTGCACACCCAAATGTGTATATGTTGCCTCAAAAATTAAAATGGGCAGAGATTTCTGGCATGAAACTAGAGGTGTAGACACACATTGGCTTCACTCCTCCCACAGAAAACCAAAAACAAATACATAGCCTTGAGATTATCACCAGCAACATCCTAGAACTCAAATATGAGGATGAGTCTGTTCCCAGGGCCATAGAAAAATTAAAAATCTCTGACCAGATGGCAAGAGAATAAGACTTTCATATCTCTGACACCTTTTCTTCCATCTGCCTGGTATCAAGCATGTGGAAATTTTTCCCTGACTCATAATTTCTTTACTGGAAAAAGTGAGATTGAGTTGGACAACCAACTTTCTCACCATCTTGCGTTCTTTGGCAGGAGAACTGTCCATGCCTCAACCCACAGGAAGCATGGAGGCATATCCCTATGGACAGCAAGAGACAATGGAGGAAGATAGGACTATCATGCCCAGCCTTAGACACCCTGTTCTATAACTTGGCCAAAGAACACAATGAATCAGAGTGGCTGTTCAGCAGGACCATGTAAAATGTTCAGCAGGAACATGTAAAATGCATGTTCCACAGGTTCCCCTAGACAGCCTTTCCACACTGCCAAGATAGCCCTTTTGGGACCTTACCTATTCCAGATGGGCACCCATCTGATCATTTGCTAGAGCCAAGGCAAACCTTGGCTTAGGCTCCATCTAGTGACAAAAAGGAGGCAGTGACCTAGTGGAAAAAAAATACATTCAATAGGTAAAGTACAAAGAATATCAAAGTAAACATATCCAATAAAACCCAAAATAATCCAGACAAAGAAGACTGGAATAAGTAACTAATCCTTTAATTTAAAGACATATACATAGACCCATAAGAAACAACAGCAAACAGGAAACCATGACCTTCTCAAAAAGACAGAGCAAAAATCCAATAGGATCCAATGACTGATACTAATGAGATGGTGATTTGTGAGCTCTCTGACCAAGAATTCAAAATAGCAGTTTTAAGGAAACTCAGTGATCTCCAAGAAACACAGAAAATCAATTCAGAAATTTATCAGAGAAAGTTAACAAAAATTGAAATAGTAACAAATCAAACAGAAATCTTGAAATTGAGAAATACATTTGCTGAGCTAAAAAATTAATTTCAACAGCAGCATAGATTAAGCAATCAATGAACTCAAAGACAGGTTATTTGAAATTACACACTCAGAGAAGAGAAAAAAAGAATGAGAAGAAACGAAGATAACCTACAAGATATAGAAAAGAACCTCAAATACCGTATCTAAAAATTATTGGTGTTCAAAAGGGGGCCATGATGGTTAATATTGAGTGTCAACTTGATTAGGTTAAAGGATGCAAAGCATTGTTCCTGGATGTGGCTGTGAGGGTGTTGCCAATGGATATTAACATTTGAGTCAGTGGACTGGGAGAGGCAGACCCACCCTCAATCTAGGTGAGCACCATCAAATCAGCCACCAGAGTAGCCAGAATAAAGTAGGCAGGAGAAGATGGAAGAGCAGACTTGCTGAGTCTTCCAGCCTCTGTCTTTCTCCATTGCTGGATGCTTCCTGCCCTCAAACATCAGACTCCAAGTTCTTAAGCTTTTGGACTCACACCAGTGATTTGCCAGGGGCTCTCAGGCCTTTGGCCACAGACTGAAGGCTGCTTTGTTGGCTTCCCAACTTTTGAGACTTTGGGACTGGACTGGCTTCCTTGCTCCTCAGCTTGCAGACAGCCTATCTTGGGACTTCACCTTGATTCATGTGTGTCAATTATCCTAATAAACTCCTTTTCATATATACATATATCCTATTAGTTCTGCCCCTTTAAAGAACCCTAAGGCAGGGGCTGAGCAGGAGCAGGGGGTAGAAACTTTATCCAAGGAAACAATAAAAGAAAACTTTCCAAAATTTGAAGAGGATAAAATATCCAAGTACAAGAAGGTCAAAGAACACCAAACAGATTTGATCCAAGTAAGATGACCCCAAAGCTGATAGTAATCAAACTCCCAAAGGTCAAGGACAAAGAGAAAAATTTAAAAGCAGCAATAGAAGCAAATAACATATAAAAGAACTCCAAGAACTCTGAGAATAGGCTTCTCAATGGTAACCATACAGGCCAGGAGGGAGTGGAATGACATTTTCAAACTCCTCAAAGAAAACTAAAACTGCCATCCAAGAATACTTTACCAAGCAAACTTATCCTTCAGATATGAAATAGAGATAAAGTCTTCCCCAGACAAACAGAAGCTGAGAGAATTCACCACCACCAGACTTTTCTTACAAGAAATGGTAAAGAGAGTTCTTCAATCTGAAAGAAAAAAAGCACTAATGTGCAAAAAGAAAATGTTTGAAGGTATAAAATCCAAAGGAAAAATTATAAATAGACCTAAAAAATACATCTAAAGGAAGAGATATGCTGGAATACAATAATAGCGGGGGACATCAATGTCTCAGTCTAAGTAATGGACAGATCATTCTGACAGAAAATAAAACAACACAGGAGTTCAACTACACACTAGACCAAACATCCCTAACTAACACAGAAGATTTCACCCAACTGCTATATAATACACATTCTTTTTGCCAGCATATGGAACATTCTCCAGAAAAGACCATGTCTTAGATGACAAAACAAGTGTGAACAAATTCCAAGAAAATAGAAATTATATCAAGTATCTTCTCTGACCACAGGTAAATTAAACTAGAAATCAACAAGGGAAACCTCAGAGACAACACTAAAACAAAGAAATTAGACAACATGCTCCTGAACAACCAGTGGGTTAATGAAGAAATAAAGAAAGCAATTTTGAAAATTCTTGAAACAATGAAAATGGAAATGCAACATACCATAAGCTATGGAATATAGCAAAAGAAGTGCTAAGAAGGAAGTTTACAGCAATAAATGCCTATATCAAAAACGCAGAAAGACTTCAAATAAACAATCTAATGATGCACTTC